>NW_006399751.1:45008179-45057571 GCF_000299155.1 Elephantulus edwardii | reverse complement strand
TTTGCAATGAATAAGTCATTGATTTTACAAAATTCAATCATTCTATCTCCAGCCTCATTCCTGTCACCAAGCCCATGCCTTCCGACAACCAATTCTTCTTCACTGTTCCCAACTTTTGCATTCCAGTCACCCATTATTATCAATGCATCTTGATTGCATGTTCGATCTATCTCCGACTGTAAAAGTTGGTTGTAAAAGTTGATTTCTACCAAACCAACGTGAGAACAACTAATAACAAAAGCATTTCTACAATGAACATAAGGAGCTCTGATGGCCTAGCAGTAAAGAATTGCACTGTCAACCCAAAGGCACACAGTTCAAGTCCACCAGCTGTCATCAGTGGGAGAAGGATGGGCAGTCTCCTCCCGTGTGACTTACTGCCTCTGAAAACCTACTAGAGAGTCAAGTAGGGGTCATCGCCAGTTCTATGGCACACAACAACAACAACAATGAACATAAAGTATGTAATGAGAGGAGAGAACATGCTTTGTTTCACTTCTAAAAAATAAAATACTTTAAATAATATTGTATATTGAGGTGGTGTTAAAGTTATGGCAATCGACTTGAAATGGAGTAATTTTCAGCTTGCATGTTCAGGTTTGAAATGGTTACAATAACTGGTATTAGTTCCTATCTCTAGCAAACTAGAGTAAGTACTCTGAAACATTTTTCTTATGTGAGAATTACAACCTAACGAGATAAGGAGGATTAGCCCCATTCTGCTCCCACGGGGAAACCATGGAGCAGAGAAGGGGCGTCATTACCCAGAGTTTTCAACTAGTAAAGGGCAGATTGAGTCGTTCCCACTTCCAAGTCCAAAGACCTACCTTCTGGGTCCGTGGCCTTTTTTTATTACAGTATCATTGTTTCCCAAAATAAGCATGTTGACGTTACAGCATTTTCTTGATTGGTTCATAATATGATGCCCTATTTCAGCTCCAGGGAGGAAGTGCCTTGGTTTCATACTCTTGTATTTTGTGCCCTTGTCTTGGCACACAATGAAACTGGGCTCCAGAGTGTCAGACAACTTCATACGCACCCCAGGTAGCAGTGTAGCAACAACCATTTCTCTCTCTCTCTCTTTTTTTTTTTTATGAAATATTCAACTGCATAGAGTTTATTATAACTCTTCTAAGCTCACCAGTCAGGAGTATTGATTCTCAAATTGCCAAAGAATAAACTATCAAATCACCCTGCAGTTTTCTCACCAAGATCTTTTTGAGACTTTCTGTCATAAAAATTCAAAAGCGGAGCAGGGAAGGATCCATCTTCATTCCTTGTGAGCACTGAGCACTCATAGGCTTTGTCTATCCCTCAGCCCTCATTTCCTCTGCTCCCCCGTGAGGCAAAGGGAATCTGAGTGAAGCTGGCTTCCTGTGTCTGAAATGATTGCCTGCTCTAGGTAAGACCCTGGGGTTAAGGGACAAGTAACAGAAACAGAGCCCTATCATTCCCAGCACTCTGAACTACATGGACCCTTAAATAGTGTCTCTCTTCCAATGACCACCATTTTTCTTTTTCTTGAGAGGTCTTTTGAAGAGGTAGAGGAGCCAGGAGGAGAAAATGGGAGGAATGTTTTTGAAGAGGCAGGATCACAGCTTCCCGTCCAAGTGCAAGGTGGTCCAAATGTATTAGTAGTTGCCTCCAAGTCCATTCTTAATTGAGCCTTGGTGACTCCAAGTGTTTCAGTGTAGAACTGTGTTCCAAGGTCTGTCCAATGGCTCAGATTTTTCAGGCCAGGCCCTTCTTCTGATTTGAACAGCCAACATTTCAGTTAGTGGCCCCCAAATACTTAACCATTTACTCCACTCAGAGACTCCTAGAAAGTCACCCCTGGCAGTCTTTTCCTTTCTCCCTTGCTCTCCTCACCCCATCCTCAGCTCCTTCCACACTGTGACTATTTGTACCTGCTCCCCTTCTCCCTCTCCCCACCAACAGAAATCAAATCAATAGTTTGGCTTTCCCATGTATTTCATTTATAGGTTTAAAAAGCCTACTTTTTACAAATGCTTACCATTTGTACTGCACTCTTAGGTCTTTTTAGATGGCTTACAATAGGTTGCATTTAATATACTTAATTGAATCTCCAGGCCCTTTCTCAGAGCATTATAAATATGAAAAGCTGTCAAATAGGGTACTTCCCCCACTTTGTATGATTTTCATAAATGAATAGATAAACATGAATAAAATAACAGGGCACAAAGGAAAGGAATTTGTAAGGAAGTGAAAACCCAACACCTTTTAGAAATTTCAGAGCAGGAGCATTGTACTTTGCTATAGCTTGTGTTTATTAAAAATTCAGCATAGGGGGGTTTATTGTCTGTGACAACTATTTGGGGGATTGGATATTTACACATATGTGTGAGCTTGTGGGCCTAAGTATAGAAGCTTACAGGGTTAGGATTTGGTAAGAAATACAAGTGTTACTTGACAACAAGCACAGTTCACATTTTACAAGTACATCATATGCTGCCAATTTCTAATTACGGAGCATGGCGGTGTACTTTTTCAAGCAGGTTGGGCAACCTTCCGTAGAACTGGAGCACAACAGGAGAAGCCTTCAGTACATACTTGCTGATGGACTAACAGCCATGTATAGAGAGTGTGCCAGGAAATGTCAGACAAGTGGAGAAAACAGCCTGATTTGTAGCTTTTGTCAATTTCTGTGGTATAAATACCCCCAATGTCATAGTCAATATCACATTTCAATGCAGACATTGCTGAACTTGGAGCTGGGATGAAATATGTGAAGTTGGTTCAAGAGATTGACTCTTGCACACTAATCAGTCGTTCTTGGTTTTCTTCACCAAGTTTATTAATTCCTTTTAAAATATAGACTATGACTAATGTATGCATGGTAAAACACAGACTTGAATAAATTGCAAATACATCTCTTTACAAATGTTTTACAGAAACATTTCTGTTGGTCACTAGCTATCAGATGGTGGTTAGTTCACAGAAAATGCTAATCTCCTGCTTAGATTTCCTCAGGTGGCCAATGCCTCATATAGATACACTGATCATATTAAATGAGCCAAAAACTGAGATTCTAGTTCATAAAAAGCAAAAATGTATTTATAGGGAAGTACTCAGATCGGAACAACAGTTCCTGGACAGAGTGGAAGAAGAATATAGAACAAAATTTAAAATGGAAAAAACAAAACAAAACAGTCCAAAAACCAAACAGACTTACTAATGTGATGGAATCTTCGGAACAATAGTTCTTAGACATTCTTCCCACCTGAAACTGCCCCTTCCCAGAGGTCACATTTCAGCCATACACTAAACAGGCTTATAGCTTGAGTAGTAATACCTGTGAGGAAGCTGGTTCCCAGAATAATCAACCATGTCACCAAAAGGGCAGTATTTGCACAGAAACAAAGTCCAGAAGGCAGGAAGGTGCAGAGAGAGATGACCAGAGAGAAATGGAGACTCAGGGGAGAAGTGAGACGAATGTTATTAGACTGAGGGGATTGCAACTAATATCATGAAACACAATGTGTAAAAAATTGTTGAATAGAAAACTTAATTTCCTATATATACTTTCACCCAAAACACTGCCTTAGAGAAATTGTGGAAGAGCCTTAGGCTATGACTTCCTGAAGATGGCCATGGTGGTTCACAAGGACAGAGGGAATGGTGGTGTTTAGAATCAGTTCTTCCGGCTCTGGAGCTCTGCAAGTTCTGCAGATAGGACCTGATGCTCACAATTGTTTGTCGTCTCATCAGCCAAAAATTAGGTCTTGAGTCTGACAGCTAAAGATCGTTTCTAATTCAGAGCATTACATTGGAAGGTCGAGATGCATGATATTTATATCGATCTAGGATTGGGATCCAGGACGTCTCATCTGGTAAAACAGTGCTGATTAATAGTCCCTTTTAAAATACTTTTATTTCTTAGACCCACCTCATGAAAGGTAGGAGGAAATGAGCAGATGGGATGTATTGTTTTCTACTGAGTTGTTGTTGTTAGGTGCCATTGCGTCAATGACGACTCTTAGCGGCTCTATGAACAACACAGTTGCTCAGCCTTGTTGCATCCTATGTCATCCCCACAATTGCAGAACGATCATAACTTTATATTGAGAATCCTGGGTAAAAGGGGTAAAAGTTTACTTGCAACAGATTTCTCAATATTAAAAAAAAAGCAACCCCAAACATTTTTTTTTAAAAACCCACAAACATTTTTAACAGTAATTGAAGTCATCAGACTACCTTCTACATAGGTGAAGAAACACAGTCTGAAAAGAAGTGATTCTTAGTTTCTCAAAAAATCGGTAGCAAGACATACTGTTCTTTTTGTCTGAGATTAATTCCTGCGATCTTCCAATTTCAAATTGGGGAGAAGGGGTGGGATTTAGAAAAGAATGAAAAAAGAAAAAGCCCTTTCTAAATATGTCACCTAGCATCTGAACCATCAAGTGTGTAACTCATCATATGAAAGTATGTCTCACTTGATTTGTTTTACTTTATTTTAACATCATCCCTAAAGTCCCCTTTCATACATAACTCACATAACAACCCCCCAAAAAGGCACTTTAACAACCTTATCTTCACTGGCGTCGAGTTGGCACCGATCCGCCCTGACCTTAGACACAAGCCATTGTTAAGGGTATAACACATTTACATATTTTGCAATAAAACATCAGTTATTTGCATTACTGTGTCAAGTTTTATTTGATTCTTTCACCTAAAAATGACTCATTTTCCTTTCTTGTATTTTAAAAACCAACTACTCTAAGCTTGTTTGAGAATAATCAAAAATTGCCCATTTAGCTAGAAGTCATTTTCTTTTCAAAAGGCAAATGTTATTTAATCTTTCAGCTGTTCATTGTGCCATCATAAATACTTTCTTTTCAGCACAGTTGTGGGGACTGAAATGAGCCCACTAATTGCCTCCCATTTCGACTGACATGTGGTGGTTTAGTGGAAAGAGAACACAGCAGGGAGAAGGAAATAGGAGGCTGAGAAAATGAGAGCTAATTATTTTCACTGCCTCATGTCAGGCTCTGTGTCAGCCTTGTTTTTACAAACTGGAAGGTTTAGCACTAAATAAAACAAACTGGCGTCATGTTTTTATATACTGGCAGTGTCATGGAAGCAGCTGCACATCTCAAAGACAATATAATGCCTGCGTTCGCATGGACACCATCTGACAGACACTGTGAGCCACGGCTAATGAGGATATCACAGTGGTGCCAAGTGAAAGGTGCTGAATTATGTATGATTCTTCATCAGTACAGCAATAGTCCTGTACATCATTACGAGACATTGTTTTGCTGAAGAGATTAAAACATTCTTAGTTCCAGACCCTGCAACCTATACGCGCTGAAAGAGGTTATTAATGGAATTTTGAGGGAGAGTTTCTTGTGGATTTCTTTGGGCTTGAAAAACAAATCTCGTGGGACAAAGCCGCAGTGGGTCATGACACGGTGTAGATAAAGAAGAGAAGCAAATGAACCATACTTGTGTTATCTGCCTTTTCAAGGCAGCATAATAAAATATAGTGTAGCAGGGTGATCCATAATGATAAATAACCCAGGTGCTATCATGGGATGTTCAACTCTCCTGCCTTTAAAACAGCAGGTTTCAGCAGCTGAGCTGGATAATAGCAAAGCCTATGAAGGAGCCTTCGGAGGCCTAACTCATCAACATCTTACTACTTTTAAGACCAGCAGGACCAACATTTTTATCGTATTTGTATTTCATCTTGCATGACTTCTTACATTTCTTGGCAGTCAGTGACTTTGCTATAAGTCTGTTTCCCTTCCTTTCCCTCTTCAGTGCTGAAAAGTTTATTTCCCCCTCCGGATATGATATTTTGGAATGCTTCCTCACTGTAGTAGGCCTATTTCAAGGTTAAGGATCCTCTTCCCTAGAACCAGGAGCATTTTCTGGTCATTTCACTGGTCCGTCATTCATTGGGTAAGAGTGGAGTGATGGTAGAGATTAAAAAAAAAACCAATGTGTCTACAATTCAATTTAGTGCAGCCAGGATTTGAAATTCTGTCCCAGGACAGCTTGAGTGACCTGGCTGCATAAACCCTGTATTTGCTGATCTTAAGTCTCCTTATCTATAAAATGGGGCTGAACTGCCTTTAACAGGGTAAACCTGTGAAGATTAAAGAAAATGGATCAATTCTGAAAAATACACTGGAAAAGCAGCTACTCAAGGAAAAGTACAATATAGGATTCCAACTTTAAGTTTTAGAAGAGGCAAAAATTAATTTATAGTGATAGAAATTGGAGCAGGAGGTGTGCCATGTTTTGGAGGGGTGGTTGACTAGAAATGGGCTGGAAGGAATTCTCTGGGATAATGGAAATATGTGTTTCATTGTATATACATTTACCAAGACTCCTTGATGATTATAAAGTCCATGTATTTTATTATATGCAAATTATACCTCAATTGGAAAAAAAGTAATTGAAATATCTCTAAGCTTTAAGGAAAGGTGGTGAGTAGAAACCTGAAAGCCTGATATGGAGATCTGTTTCCTTTTGGAATATTGTGCAAAATATTAGTCCTCGGATTTTTTTTTTCAAATTAATATAATTTTATTACAAGAATCAGATGTGTTTTGAAATCAGTGCACAGGACTTGACTGGCCTCATTTCTGTAACTATCACTCATCAGCCTGCTGGACAGTTCCTTTTTTTGGAGACATAGAAACCATCCAAGAATTTTTGGATGTCCTTGTTTTTAACTGTTGTAGCTTGCTGAATCAAAGCACCTGAATTTGATACAAGCTCAATGTCATTTCCTTCAAGAATTAACTCATCTTTCTGGGCTTGAGATACTGAACAAGCAACACCTGGTCTCATTTGAACTCTCCGAATGTATTTTTCACCCAAGAAGTTTCAAATTTCAACCAGAGATCCACTCTCTTGAATCACAGCGTTGATGGGGAAATGAGCATACACAGACCGCATCTTGTAAGAAAGCCCAGTATAACAACACCCTTGATCATGTCCTGTACGTGGCTACAGATGGTGCGAACTGTAGGCAGTTGCTTCCTTTGCCCCCACCATTTGTCAACACGAAGCCTCTTCTTTTTCTTTCTAAGGAGACTGATGTGATTGAAATCCCTCCGCAAGGTTCCCCGCGGGCTTTTCATGATAACTGTGCAGCCCTTCAGAGTAATGTCAACATTCTCTGGAATGTCAACTGTCTGGTTGCTGAGAGTGGTCACCATTCTCACAGTTAATATGGCAAAGCTAGTCCTCGGATTTTTAAGACTTAACTTATAGGGTTTATATTGAAGTAGAATGTTGTCACGAATTTTATGTTTGAAATGCCCAAAATTTAAATAACCCAGAACTTGAAGTGGAATGTTTGTGCTACCTTCAATTCCTTTTTTCTTCTCCTTTTCCACCTCTTCTTCCTCTTTCCTTCAATTCTTTCCTTCCTTCATTTTGGGAGGGAGAGTGTCTGTTCAGTAACATTTGCACTAGTTTAGAACCCTAAAGAATGTTAGACAGCTTACAGAGTTGCAATCGTGACTTCTCATAAAGAAATACTTAGTTTAACCTAACTGACTGTTAGTTAGGACTTTATACTCCCCATGTAGAAGTTTTCTGTTTTACTTGTCCAGTAATCTTAATTCAGATTTTACCCCCACTTAATTGACAATGCTGAAGCAGTTCAAATGGGATGCTTTTTCATCCTCCATTCCCCATACACCTGCTCCTAAAATTACCCAGATATGTTAGCACCTGCCTGGATGAATGGACCGTATCTTGGACACCCAACAGAACTGCCATGTATTTTACCAGTTTTAAATGTAAAAATTTTTCTTCACGGTTCCCAAAATTTGTAGATTTGCATTGAGAGGCAGATTATCCAGCTGGTGGAAAGATGCCTGTAACTATTTCAACTTTAGCAAAATCATTTCTCAGTGCCCGATTCTCCCTTATTTTAATAGTTGGTGCTGTTATGAGCTATTGAATCAGAACAGCAATAAATAAATAAATGAATGAATGAATGAATGAATGACCCTGAAGCAGGTTTTCAAAAGCTGTAAATCGCTCAAGGGGAGGTTCACATCTTTCTCTTAAGAAGCAGCTGTTGGATTTCAACTCCCTGCCTTTGTGTTAGCCCCACCCTTTACCACTAAGCCACCAGAACTCCCTTATACTAACTATTGTTTTGTTATGTGGTTATGTGCCATTGAGTTGACTATGACTCATAGGCACCCTGTGAACAATGGCTCTGAACCTTGCCCTATCCTGAACCAAAGTCACCATCTCTACACACCTGACCCCATCACCACAGTCACTGAGTCAATCCATCTCATTAAGATACAAATTTGAACAGTGAGATGGTCCCTTTGGATAAGAATCTAATAATGAGCTAAAAAGCTATGATGGTGAGGATTTGGTCCTATGATTTAGATTCTACAGCTGTGTTATTGTTGTGTTGTACTGTCAAGTCAGAACCAACTCATAGATGACCCTCCATCAGGTTTTCAGAGCCAGTAAATCACATGGACGGACATTGCCGATTTTTCTCCAGTTAAGCAGCTGGTGGTTTTGAGCCACGAGCTTTGAGTTCTCAATACAAGTCTACCACTAAGCCATCAGAACTTTTGCATCTGGGTGGGATATGGTTGTTCCAGGTTTGCAAAATCAGGGTCATCGTTGGCAACAAAGCCACCTGTGTACGTGATGGATAAATGGAGAGAATTTGTGACTCCAAAACTAGCCAAATAAACCAAGAAAAGGCATCTTTTAGACAGAAGGATGGTACCATTTGTATTTAAACCTTTTTCAACAGTAGAAGGGAAAATGGTTATGTTAGATGTAAGAGACCGAGTCTGTTGATCTCTGCCATGAAGTCCTGAAAAGGCATTCACCAGAAGATTGAACTACTTGTAATTTTTGTCTTTAATATTTACTTTTGTGAGCTCTGGTAGTTTTGTAGTAAGAAGCTATGCTGCAATCCCAAAGACACATGGTTCAAGGCCACCAGATGCTCTGTGGGAGAAGGATGGGCAGTTTTCTCCTGTGCAATTAAATGCCTCTGAAAACCCTCCTGAGGGTCAGGTACGGGTTGGTTCCGACTCTACAGTACACAACAACAACAATATTTACTTTTGAAAAGTGAGATTTCCTTGTACTGTAATAAGTTTGCTAGAGCATAACAAGGCTATCTTGGTTTTTCTAGCGCTGCTGTAGCACACATACTGTAAGTAAGTAAGGGGCTTGCAAAACCAAGTTTTTTTCCCACAGTTTAGGGATTGTTGTTGTTGTTGTTAGGGGCCATCGAGTCGAGCATGACTCATAATGACCCTTTGAAGAAAAGATCTGAACTGTATTTTATCCTGGGCCATCCTCACACTTCCTGACACACAAGAACCCGTTGCAGCAATCACCTTATCAATCTACCTGACTGAGGGTCTTCCTCTCCTTCACCGATCCTCCACCCTTCCAAGTATAATGTCCTTCTCCAGGGAATAACACCTCCTAGCAACATGTGCAAAGTATGAGAGGTGAAACCTCATCATTGTTGCCTCCAAAGAGCACTCTGCACCCTCTCCAAGACATATTTGTTTATTCTCTTGGCCGTCCATGGGGTGTTCAGTGCTCTTCTCCAACACCACAGCTCGAAGGTCTCAATTCTTTTTCTTTCATCCTTATTAATTGTCTAGTTCTCAGATGCATAGCTAGTGATTGGATAGACTGTGGCCTGAATCAGACACACCTTAGTCTTAAAACTGACACCATTACTCCTCAGTAATTTGGAAAGGTCCCTAACTGCAGATTTTCCCTGTACAATGCATCTCTTTATTTCCTGACTCCTGGTACCAAGGCTGTTAATTGTGGATCCAAGCAAGGTAAAGGTGTTGACAGTTTCAGTCTCCTCTCCATCTGTCATGAAACTGCCTATCTGTTCAGTGGTAAGAATCTTTGTTTACCTGACATGGAGATGCAATCCATACCAAAGGCTGCATTCTTTGATCCTCTGCAACAAGTGCTTCAAGTCCTCACTTTCAGCAAGCAAGGTTGTGTCATCTGCATAATGCTGGTTATTAATGAGTCTCCCTCCAATCCTGATGCCAAACTCCTCCGCGTAGAGTCCATCTTCTTGGATAATTTGCTCAACATACAAATTGAATAGGTATGGAGATAGAATACAGCCCTGGTACCATTCCCTTCCCAATTCCAAATCATGCAGTGGTCCCCTGCTCCATTCGCATGTGGCTCGAGAAAGGTCTTTTCTATTTCAGCTTCTAGTGGCTTCCAGCAATCCTTGAATTCCTGGCTTTGTAGATGCATCTGCCTCAGGTGAAATAGCATCACTGACTTGTCTATGTTTCTCCACTGCTCCTTATTAGCTAAGAAGGCATTGGTTTGGAATCCACCCTAGACTGGTACAGACAAAAGTTATTGAATTACCTTAGATTACATTGTGGAAAGGATTACACTGCTTTGGATCAGAGTATTTCCACAAGTATGTTGTTGTTGTTGTTGTGTGTCATCAAATCTACTTGTACTTAAGGCAACCCTATTAACAACAGATCCAAACCTTGCTCTATCCTGTGCCATCCTCACAATCTCCCACATGATCAGTCAAGCCATCTTGTTGAGAATCATCCTCTTTTTCACTACCTTTTCCAACATGTTGTAATTTTCCAAGGACTGGACTCTCCTGCTAGCATGCCCAAAGGATGTGAGACCACCTTTCCCCATCTTTGTCTCTCAGGAGCACTCTGGCTGCACTTTCCTCCAAGACAGATGTGTTTATTCTTCTGTTGGTACATGGGATATACAGTACTCTTTGCCAGCACCACAGTTTAAAGGCATTGATTCTTGTTCTTTGGTCTTTCATTATCCAACTTTCAGATACATAGGCAGCAATTGAAAATACCATAGCTTGCATCAAACACACCATAGATTTTAAATTGACATCCTTTCCCAGTGTAACACATCTTTTGATTTCTTGACTACTGCTAGCATGGATGTTGATTGTAAATCCGAGAAAAATTAAATTGTAACCTGATGTTGCTCATCAGTCCAGTTGTGAGGATTTTTGTTTTCTTGATGTTGAGGTGTAACTCAGTTTGAAGACCATAGTCTTTGATCTCTGTAGTAAATGCTTTCCCCCATGATCTCATTTAATCCTTACCCAATACATTAATTGTGGATAAAGAACACTGAGGTTCAGAAAGGTTACATAAGTTGACTTAAATTGTAGAGGAAACCAGGTGACAAAACTGCGACTCGAGCCCAGGTGTTGTTGCTATTATGTGCCTTCAAGTCGGAACCGATTGATTGTAAATCACACAAAAACTCTGTGGCCTAGAAGTAAGAAGCTGTGCTGAAGTCCCATGATTCGAATCCACCACCTGCTCTGTGGGAGAAGGAAAGGCATTCTCTTTCCAGGTGATTAACTTTATCTGAAAACCTGCTGGAGGATCAGAAATGAATCAGTTCTGACTCAATGGCACACAAACAAAATCACACAAGAGGAAATTGTCCATCTTTCTCCCATTGAGAAGCTAGTACATTCAAACCTCCTGCCTAAGTAAACTCAAACTGCCTGCCTTTGGGTTAGCAGTGCAACTCTTTACCAGTAGGCCACCAGAACTAGCCCAGGCAGTGAGACTTTAAACCTGTAATGTAGGAGCCTTCGCTTCACACCACTGCTCCTTCGGCAGTGGTCTGATGTGTAATCATGCCGCCATATTGCTTCCTTGTAACAGAGGCATTAATGCCTTGAACCAAATGGATGAATAACAAGGATATTTCAGACTGCTGGGGTGAGGGGGAAGGAAGGACTCCTTTGGGCCCTCAGATCTCTCAGAATACAAAGCTGTCTTCCTTTATTTATGCCTGCCGGGATTGAGGGTTGTTCAAATAACTAGACTATTTCCGACTCACAGATCAGTACATCCATTCCTGTCAATCACTTCAAGCCAAAATCAATAATTTACTCTGGTGAACGTGAATGATTTTTAAAGCTAAGCCTGCAAACCCGTTGCCTTGCCTTATTGCTACCAGGCTACTATAAAGGTAGCAATTGTAAAAATGTAAAACTCACACAGCTTTTAAATATGTGACATTCATTTTAGTGGCATTATTAGTTAGTTAATTAATCGTATTTGATTGGTTAATTAAGAATGCCTTACATAGCATCTTACTGCCTTAATTTATGTCCTATGGAATTTAATAAGTTTTATTTAAACCCTGATAATTGTGGACTATCCTTAGTGATAGCATATGACTCACTAGGTGTACACACACACACACAATTCAATGTTGAGTACAATTTAAAGAATTTCTTTATGGGTAAATTTTCATAACTAGGTAACAATGAAAACATAGATACTCTGAAAATACCTAGGTGTTATATAAAGGCATTTGACAAATTACATTAGTAATTTAGGTGAACACAGCCAGCTTTGTTACAAGCATTCCTTACTTTTTAAGTGAAATAGTTAATGTCTCACTTGTCTTCTAACTTCCTTGATTATAGTTTTATTGCTTTTGCAGTATCTTCTTTTGTGGTTCAGGTAAAAGGTTTTCTTTCAGGTAAGAGAAAAAAAGATCATTTTAACAATGAAAGGTCTGGGACCCTATTGTTTGGATCTGTTTTTCTCCAAGGTGGACTTTAAGGAATGGAGAAGTGGGGGATGGCACCATTTGCTCTTTTGTTTGTTTGTTATATTAACAACATCGTCATTGGTCCTGCTTTCCCTGCCTTTTGTCGTTATCAAGTGGCATTGTGCTGCCAACCTAAGGGCAGGCAGGCGGTGGCAGCTGCTCCATAGGGGAAAGACGGACAGTCTCCTCCCATGCGATTTACTACCTCTGAAAATCCACTGGAGGTCAGCTATGAGTTGATTCTGACTTGGTGGTACATAACAACAACAAAACTAAAACTAAAGGCTTCCTGTCAACCTTTCCAATTGCCATTTCACACTAGAATATCTAAGGCACCCCAGTAGAGTAATGGTTAAGTGCTCAGCTATTAATAGAGAGGCTGGTGGTTCAGACCCCTTGTGCCTCTGTGGGATCTATGAGGTCTGCTTCCCTAAAGATTACAGCTTAGAAACCCTGTGGGGCTGTTCTGTTCCTGATTTTCGTTTGTTTAAAGAGAAAATAATCAACATAATGCATGGGAATGATTGTATGAAACACAATATGAATGAAGAGTAGTGTGAAACACAATGGACTTTTGTGAGCAAACTAATATAAAATAAAATAATAAAACATAAAGAGAAAAGAATCTCTAATGTCATTGTGGAGATCAAGTAAAAGAACGTGATTTAAATGTCCCACAATACGTCCAAAGGCAGTTCTGCTTTGTACTCTGCTTGTGCAGGTTCCCTCCATGTGAGCCCTTCACAACACAGACCTCTCCTGTGAACAGGCAGAGGAGAGTCTGATGGGCCCAGCGGGTCATGGAGACTTACACACACAGATGGTGAGTTGGTTTACTGCATCGGAGAGGATCCCAGCACTCACACACTTCAAGTGTGCGCTTTTGACAAACTTAACTCCAAAACTGACAGGCAAAAGAAACTGAACTAAGTAAACTCATCTTTTTCTTTCTGCTGCTGCTTTGAGGAGGCTCTCATTGTTTCAGAGAAGAGCAATCATGGCACCAAACACTCATTAACTTGCCCAGTTATCTCAGGGTAGCGGTGGTTTCAACACAAAGAGAGACTGAGAGATTTGTCAAGTCTGAGCAACTAATTCAACGTATCTTAGCCAAGAGCTGGGTTTTCACTTTGTTGAATGGATCTTTTTCCTTGCACTAATTAGCTCTCCATCTTGTGAACATGGCTGGGCAAAGACGGTCACTCCCCTCAGACACAGACTCTGCTTAAACTTTCCCAAAAGATCAGGCTCCCCCCGGCTTCCTCTTGAAGCCAACAAGTTCTCAACAACCTCTTTGTTGATGCTTTTCTGTAAAATTTTTGTCTGAGCTTGTTCTAGGAAACATTCCAGATCCACTCCCCTAAGAGACTTTTCTAGTTTCAGCATGCACGATGTTCAGAACAAGATCTCAGATCTCTCCAAATCCTTCCTTCGTGAAATAATAGATGAGAGCATGTAAATTTTTTTACACGGCCGTCAAGTTTGGTGCAAAGGCATGAGTTTACTTTGGTGTACACACACTATTTATTCTGCAAATTTGTGCTATTAAATTTGTCAAGAAGTAAATGTGAGAGAATTTTACAATGAACACACGTTTTTCTAGCCTTTAAATTCTGCCGTTAGCATTTTACTGTGTAGGTAACTTCCCTTTCTGAAAGTTCTTTTTATGCCTGTTTGCTTTCACGAAAAATCTACAGTAGTGCCTGTTTTCCTTGACCAAAAGAATTCCCAAGAGGATTTTTGCTTCTTAAGGGGGAGAAAATGTAAAAAATGAAAGTAGTGTTCAGCGTATATTTTGCCACATGAGCTTTGGTAGTGTAGTCTGTAGGGAAATGTGCACTAAAAGATGGAGTCTTTCTGCCAATTCAAATCTATCAATATCTCCTCTCTCCCAATTTATAGCCTTGGAAAACATGCTGGAAGCTCAGTTATGAGTTTTACTTAGGCATATTCCATTCTGGGCAAAATTCCTCTTTTTTCAGTGGGCCTGTGAGATAGAAAACACAAGTTATCTAATTCTGTAATACAAGTAGTGGTAAACAGGCACAAATCAGCATTTCCACAGAGTCCTTGTCCTTTACCCCCCAATAGTTGGGCTAATTGTCAATTTTCCTTCACCTTCATATATATAGTGCTTTCTTTCCTGTAAAGGGGAGAGTGAATTTAAACTTAAGAGTGATGCTCTTAAGACTGAGGTACCCTGGAGTTGATTTTAAGTCATACCGACCCTTTGGGACAGAACAGAACAGCTCCACAGGGCTTCTAGGCTGTAATCTTTATGGAAGCAGATTTCCCATAGAGGCAAAGGGTAAGTTTGACCCACCAGCCTTTATATTAACAGCTGAGTGCCTAAACATTATTCATGTTGCTGTCAAGTTGAGTACAACTCAAGTCAACATAACATATAAACCAGTCTGAACCCTATCCTAAACCACTGAGTGCCACACACAAGCCTCTTACTGCAAACACCATGTCAGCCCACCTGATTGAAGGTCTTCTTCTCTTTCACTGCGCCTCTTCCTTTCTAAGTATGATATCCCTCTCCAAGGAATAACCTCTCCTAGCAACATGCCCAAAGTATGTGAGATGAAGCTTCATCATCTTTGTCCAAGTTGCACCTTTTCCAAGACATAGCTATTTGTTCTTTTGGCAGTCCATGTGATCTTCAGCACTTTTCTCCAACACCATAGTTCCAGGGCATCAATTCTTTTTCTGTCATCCTTAGTCATGGTCCAGGCTCTCAGACACATAGCAAATACAGTGCCATTATTAATACTGTTCTTAAGTCAGTGTTAATACTGATCAAGAGGATCATATTTATGTGTGTGTGTGTGTGTGTGTGTGTGTGTGTGTGTGTGTGTGTGTGTGTTTATTACAGTGCAAAGACCAGATTTCTTTGTGGCTATGAAAAATATTTCTAAAATCTCAAATATGTATATTAAATTTGTCTACTTTGAAAAGTTACAATTTAAGACTTTATCATTAACTAGCTTTACTCAGTCTTTACTATCTGCCTGGCTTCCTTAGGATTTTGGATTTGCAACTCCTAAAATAGACCATAATACAGCAAACTGACAGACAAGTGCTGTACCACTTAGAACAAGGTTCTCCACACACACAATTAACACCAAGCCAGAGGGCTGCAGGCCCAAGAACCCAACTGACTTTTTATTTACTTTTTATTTCTTGTTGTGTACCAACAAATTGGATCTGACTGGCACAGGAGGTGGTGGCCCCTCCTTTTCCAGCAGAGCGTCTGCCAACTGACTTTTAAAGCTAGAGGCCTGCCCACAAGTTCCTGATTGCTTAAAGAAAAGGCTTCCAGCCCACAGTTAATTGTTAACGTGGTGCAGGATAGAGCAGGGTTCAGGTATTTTGTTCATAGGGCCCCTGTGAGTTGTACTTGACATAACAGTACCTAACAATAGCAACAAAATAGACCACAGTCTTAGTTGTCTAGTGTTGCTTTAACAGAAATGCTACAAGTAAATGGCTTTAACAAACAGAATTTCTTTCCTCACAGTTTAGAAAGCTGGACAATTCAGGGAGAGAAGTCTTTCTCTCTTGTTCTACTCTGTAGGAAGACTCTTTTTAGCTTCTGCTTCCTAGTTCCTTGGAGATGTTCATGTAGTTTGTCATTTTTCTTACTCCATCTCTGCTTCCCTAGTGTGCTTCCCTATACTAATACTGCCTCATTAGCAAAACAAAAACCATCCATGCCCAAATGAGAATATTACCTAAGCACAGAGATCAGAATTTACAACATCTGTTTCTAGGGAACACAAATCAATGCCTAACATTCCACCCTTCAAAAACTCCAAATGCATGTCCTGCTGCATGCAATACACATTGACCAGATCATGTAATCCAAAAAGTCTAAGTCCACTCTAAGCCCAAAATTTCATCTTCTGAATTGTTGTTGTTGTTGTTGTTAAGTGCCATCGAGTTGCAGGCGACTCATAGCGACCCTATGAAGGAGAGTCCTCAATGCTTGGGTGTCTTTCATCCTCTCTCCTAACTCAAATATGAGTGAAATTTTGGCCGCTCCTTGGAGGCAAGGATTCTGAAGCTTCATCTGACATACTTTGGACATATTGCAAGGCAGGTTCCATCCTTGGAGGAGGACATCATACTTGGGAGGATGGAGGGACAGCACAGGAGAGGAAGACTCTCGATGAGATGGACTGATTCAGTCACTAGGATAATGGGGGTAGGTATGTCGGGGACAATAAGCTTGGCAAGGGATAGAGCAGGGTTTAGGGCTGTTGTACGTAGGGTCACTGTGAGTCACAGGCAACTCGATGGCACAAAACAACAAAAACAACAACCCTAAATTAAAACTCCTCTTCATATGACTACAAGTTATCTCTAGAATACAATAGTGGAAGAGGCCCAAAGTAGACATTTCCATTATAAATGGGAGGCATTACAGGGAAATAAGTAATGGACACTAAGCAAGTAAAATTATATAGCTCTCAAGGCTTGAAAATAATCTTCTGTTCTCTGAGACTATCTGGACAACTGCCCTATCCTGTAGACTCTAGGTATTGGACACTTTTTCTGCATTAAGGGTTAAAGCCCCTTGGCTTAACTAATTAAACCTTTAGCTTAATGACCCAGCCTCTTCAGCATGAGAGTTCATCCTGTGAGGCAACCCCATTCTTCCTAGTCCGTGTGAATGATGAACCTACCATCTAACCCCAGCAAACCACTTCTTTAGCTTACTTGGCATGGCAGCCCTGCCTCCTCAACACCATCATCAAGTTGGTGAAGAGTCAGCTCTTTGAAGTCAATGAGAATGTGGCTCTATGCTTTGAAACAGATGGCTCTGTTTCCCATGCCCCTTTCAATGCGTCTGATCTGCAAGCTGCTCAGGAATGAGCACTTTTGTTTCCTGAAGGAAAAATATATAAAGCTAAAATATACACAGACAGTATTCTTTCCTTTTGTTCTTTCTATGTTCCCTTCAGTTGAAACTAAGGCATGTAGAGGGATAATTAGTTAGATTCTTCACACATGCTTCACTTCTTTAACTAAAAATTATGTAGCCACTCATCCTTGGGTGAACTTTCTAGGATGTATATCCTTGGTTTGTACCATGGAATTTCAAAATTTCTCAAGTTCTGTTTTCATTTTGTGGAGTTAATTTTTAAGTCCATTTCTTCCTTCTCAAATTTTACTAAGAAGCAAAGAGAAACCCGATAGCCCTCTAAGATCTTGCTCCAAAATCTCCTCAGCCAGATAGTCAAGTTCATCACAAGTTCTACCTTCCACAAAAAATTTTAACATAATTCAGACAACTTCTTTGCCACTGTATAAAAAGCATTTGACATCAACATTGCTGGTACCATATGTATTCTCTATGACTTACGAAGACCTTCTCTACAGTTCTAGACACCTTCAGATTCTTCTAGCTTCTACTTATTACCCAGTTCTAAAACCATTTCCACATTCTGTTTACCTGTGAGAGTAGCAACGCACTGCTGGTGCTAAGTTCTGTTTTCATTACCTGGTTACAAGTTAACAGAAATAGCACAAACTTTAACAAACAGAAATTCGTTTTCTTCCAGTTTAGGGGACTTAAAGTCCAAAGTCAAAGACCATCTCTCTCAGTCAACTCTAAAGGACATCCATGACTCTTCAGCTTCTCTTTCTTGATTGCATGGAAATCTCCATGTGTCTTCACTTCTATCATTCCCCATCTCTGCTTATGTCACTTGCTGGTTTGATCTCTATTTTATATATCAAAAGGTTATTGACTCAGGATACACCCTACACTACTCATGTCTTATTAACATAGCAATGGTGTCCTGTTCCCACATGGGATAGATTACAGCCATAGGCATAGATTAGGATTTACAAAATTTCTTTTGAGGAGGACATAATTCAATCTAAAACAAACACTTAAACAGATAAATTATGTTTCAGGACTGCATAAAATGGGGGATTATTTAGATACACAAAAGAATCTAATTTCATGTCCTTTTATTGAATAAGAAAAACACTCCAACAATAATAATACTTCATTTAAAATACTTCTAATGTTATAAAACATTGAGACTTAAAAATTTGTTTCACTTTCTCACATTCTATAATTTTGCTTTTAATTCCAGGATTGTAAGTGGAAAATGTATATGGAGATGGATGGGGATGAAATTGCAATAACCTACATAAAAGATGTGACATTCAACACTAACCTACCTGATGCAGAGGTTTTAAAGATGACAAAGGTAGGGTTCTATTTACGGCTTAAAAGCTTTTTTTGAATTCGCAGATATCAAACAAAGACATTAAAATACCCCAGCAGTGTGCTTTTGTGCTTGTCGTTGCTCACATCAGCTCAGCCTCAAGCTGGCTGTTGAAAGGCATATTTTATTTAGCAGGTTGAAATCACAATAGTTTTTTGTTAAAATTCTACTTACGCTGTGTGAGTTACAAAGCACTGAGGAAAAAAATAATATCGTTTAGGTTTTTTTTTTATTTTCTTCTACATTTCTTGATGTTTATTTGGTCATTCATTAGAGGAAAGAAATGATAGAGATAGAACTATTTACCTCCAACTTTGGATCATTTTAAACTTTAAAAACTTTCAACGATGGTTTTCTTGGTTGTGTCCAATCTCTTGAAAGACTGAATGAGATTATTCAAGAGTCATATGTGGAACAATTGATGACCTCACTGAGTTCACACCTAAGGATTCCTAGAGTGGGCAGAAAAAGAGGCAGGTTAGAGTCGATGCAGAAGTGTGTAAGAACACTGAAGAAAGGCCAGTAGACATGCTAGCTTGTTTCTCGAAAAGGAAAAATTTCCATTCTGTTCCAGTCACACTGAAATACTTGCATATGAGCCTTTGTGCAAGGTCCAACAACCCCAGTAAAGAAGCATGAAGCCAGTAGGACAGTCACACTAATCCTCACATAAGCTATTAACTCTAGTGCACTATTAGCTGTGTATTTGATTTCACTGAAGGAAATTAGTCTTGTGCCAAAGAAGAGCCGGGGCATAAGTAGGAAAGTGGCAAGATTCTGCTAACCCACAGCATTAGACTTGTAAATATGTTCTCTCACAGCCTAACACCACTTTATAAGTGGATTCATCAAGTACGTGGATTTGGTACCCTTGATTGAGTTCTTCTGTATAACTGGGAGTTTTCTAACAGCATTATTTATTTGTAAAGGTTATTATTTGGCTTTAACTTTCCCTTATGTCCTTGGAAAATATTGATTTTTATACCATTTTTACTGGAAATATATTTTCTCTTTCCTCCCAACCTATGACGTCTCTATTTGCAGCAGCTATTCTTTGCTGCAATGCCCAAGTTATTGCTTGTTCAAAGCAGGTAATTACCCATGGCAAAAAACAATAGGGTAAGGCTTATAAGACTAAATGCATGTGTTTCTTCTGTAAAATCAAATACTTTCCTGTGAGACGGTATCTGCTTCCAAACCACACACCAAATTTAAGGTGGGCAACAGGGTTGAGGAAGACCAATCAAAATCTATAGACTCTTTAACTATACCTACCACTCATAGAAACAGCAACAATTCTAATTTTAAAAATAAATGCATAACCTGGTTAAATCTCTACTATATTTCCTTCATAGTCTTATTTGGAGGGACAGAGAATGTCTATGTGAGAGTAGAGACTCATTTCTAATCGATACCATTTTCATAAAAATTAAATACATAATTCAAAGTAGAAGCATCTTCATTAATCCCGGGAAAAGGTCTCCATGGCTTCTTCAGTTGCATTCAAAGCCTCACCAGATAATATAATAGAAAGCAGAATGACCACTGAAGCCATGAGACTGACCTCCATATGCCCTCAGGGAAGGTCTTCTTGTATGGTTAGAGTTTTCTCTTCATGGTGAGAAGGCTTTCTGCTAGCATGTTTGAGAGTAATCAGATGTGAGCCAACCTCATTTTATGTGTGATAATCTGGCTTTATTTCCCTATTTACCAATCTTGAATTGGGCAACTGACCTTAAAGAAATTCATATTCTAAAAGACACTGTTTAATGGCACTGCACCATCCTCACTTTTGTTTTTCAGCCCCCCTTTGTAATGGAGAAATGGATTGTAGGAATAGCAGACAATCAGACTGTAGAGTGCACTGTCACATATGAGGTAAGTTCTGGGGAAAGGAGGCTGGTGGCTTCACTGACAATCTCTCTCTCTGTAGGCACTTGTTTGCTCTTTCAGAGAGTTAGGAACTTAATGAGATTGAGGTTATTTCAGCAACCAAAAAATGGGAAGATAAATATAAAAACATACTGTTTTGAGAAAATCTACTGATGAGGACCTCTTTAAAATGCTGAAGAGCAAAGATGTCAGCGTAAGGACTAAGGTGAAGCTGATCCAGGCCATAGAATTTTCAATTGTTTCTTATGCATCTGAACGGTAGACAGTGAACAAGAAAGAATGATGCATAATTGATGCCTCTGAATTGTGGTGTTGGAGAAAAGTATAGAATATACCATGGACTTTCAAGAGAATAAATAAGCCTGTCTTCAAGCAATTAGAACCAGGATATTCCTTAGAGGCAAGAGTGGTAAAATCTTAAATGTGTTAGGGCATGTTGTCAGAAGGGCCTTATAAAAAGACGTAACACTTAGAAAAGTAGAGGGTTAGTGAAAGAGAATGACTTTAATCAGATGCATTGACATGGTGACAACGGGCTTGAGCATGGAAAGGACAGTGCAGGATGGGGCAAGGTGTTCATCTGTGGTTCATTGGGTCATAGCTGACTTGAAGGCCCCTACCATAAGTGCTGGTAAGGAAGGAGAACAGGCTATATATAACCTAGATAGAGATGCTTCAATAGTTATTGGTTGAGCATCTTCCATAAGCCATGAATGCATTGGGTACCAGAGGGACCAAACAGTGAGCAAGTGAGATCTTTGCCTTCCTGGAACTTAGAGTTTAGAGCTGAGAATAGATTCATTGATCCAACAGGATGCAGTTCAATCCCACTACTGCCTGAAGTATTATTAAAAGCAAATTCTAATGTTAGAATACTTTTATATGGAAAAATAGAAGTTCTATCCTTTTTTTAAAAATCTATAAAATGAAAATATATCCATCTAGCCAACTAATTTCAGAAATTGCTTTAGATAAGGTATACCTAGGATATGCAAGGTCTGTACTTTCTTGAAGGAACCCTACTGGCACAGTGACTAGGCCAAAAATCAAAAAATACTCCAGCAGTTACTGATTTTCACTCCTGGGTCCCATCTCGCCTCTGCATCTTTTCTTCTTCACCTTCCAGGAGGGTCAGCAGTCCCCTCACCCCCAAGCTGCCCACATCACACAGCTATTCTGATGATCAAAGACAGTCTCGGACAAAATGGTTTTCAGAGTTTTATTTGTTCAATAATGTATCTGTTTTCAAGTACTATAGACAGAAGAAATCATTTGCTTTTCATGTCTTAGTAAGAAGAGATATATAATGAGGTTTTGCCACATATAATACATTCTGGGAGAATGCAATCACATTTGTAGCTGCTGGGAATGCTATAATCCAATAAAATGGTTAGAATTTTCCTTTTAATAAAATTAGTATAATTGGACCAACTGTATAGAATATGTTACCTAATAGTCATTTGTCAGGAGGCACATTAAGCTCCTTTCCCACTTTTTAAACATCTGACCATGGGTTTCCTTTTACACCAGAGTGATGTTAGAACTCCGAAGAGCACCAAACACGTCCACTGGATTCAGTGGGGCAAAGCAAAACCTCAGGACGAAGTGAAGGCGGTTCAGCTAGCCATTCAGACGTTATTCTCCAACTCTGAGGGCAACACAGGAAGCAGATCCAACTCAAGTAAGTTGCTGCTCAAGTATTACATGTGCAATGGATTCCAAAAAGTAAATATTAAATTAAGTACAAATGCCAGACTCTGAAAAAAAACATAGAACTATAATATGCTTTTGCCTGCTATTTTTAAGATATTATTCAAATTTATCCACAAACCAATAAAACCAGAAGTGAAGAGATTGAGGGAGTCTACTAATCTCTGTTGTCTAAATGTGATCAAAGATGCAAACATGATGTATTGATAATTACTAGATATTGGAATGCAAAAGTTGGAAACAAAGGATTGGTAGTTGCAAAGTGTGGCCTTGATGATAGAAATGAGGCAAGAAATCATATAAAAGATGTAGTACAATTAATGACTTACTGTAAATAATATTTTTAAAAAAACATAAAAGGCAACTATATATTTGAACCTTGCCAAATGGAATACACAAGAATCAAATCAACTGCATCTGTGGAAAGAGATGATGGAAAAGCTCACTATCATCGGTCAGAACAAGGTCAGGAGTTAACTATAGAGCAGAACATCAGTTGTTCTTTATGCAAGTTCAAGTTGAAGATCAAGAAAACTAAAACAACTTTATGAGGGCCAAAAATACAACCTTGAGTATATCTCACCTGAATTTGGAGACCATCTCAAAGAATAGATTTGATGCATTGAATATTAATGACAAAAAAAAAAGACCAGACAAATTGTGGCATTAAGTAAAAGATGTTATTACATGAAGAAAGCAAACATTTAAAAGGGGGGAAAAAAGAGGGGAAAGAAATAGACTAAAATGGATGCTACAGAGACTGAAATTTGGTCTAGAATGTAGGCAAACTACAGCTATAGGAAGAAATGAGGAGGAGAACTAAGAAGACTTCAAGGAATGGATGGATTTAAAAAAATCTGGATTACTGAAAACAGAAGTATCAGAATGAAATGATGATACATTGTGAAAAGTGTAACCATATCACTAAAAAAAAATATTTGTATCCTAAAACCCAAAAACTTCACTGCCTGCCAATTTGATTCTGATCCAATTATAAGGGTACTAATTGCTTTATAGTGTTCTCAAGGTTATCAGTCTTTATAGAGTCAGACTGCCAAATCTTTCTCCTGTGAAATAGCTGGTGAGTTTGAACTGTTATCCTTGTGGCTATCATTTGAACACTTTAACTGTGCCACTAGGGCTAGCTCCAGGAATTGATGGAATACCAATTGAAATGTTTCATCAAATAGATACAACACTAGAGGTGTTCACTTGTTTATATTAAGTAATTGGTAAGATAGTCACCGGGCCAACTGACTGAAAGAAATAGCCATCTCTGTTCATTCCCAACAAAGGGCATCTAACAAAATGTATAAAGTATAAAACAATACATTATTATTACATGCAAGAAAATCTTGTTGAAAGTAATTTTTAAAATATTGGAAAATGTGTCAGCAGAGTGCTACCAGAAATTCAAACTGGATTCAAAAAAGAATGTAGAATGAAAGTTATCATTGTTGATGTCAGCTAGATCCTGGCTAAAAACCATAATTATCAGAAATATGTTTACTTTTGTTTTTATTGGCATGCAGAGGCTGAAGGGGGGAATCTGATGGCTTAGTGGTAAGACATAGCTCTGTCAGTCCAAAAGCACAAGGTTTAAATTCACCAGCTACTCGGTCGACAAAAGATGTGCAGTCTCCTCCTGTGTGACTTAGTGCCTCTGAGAACCCTGTGGAGAAGCAGCTATGAGTCAACTCCAACTTGACCATACATAACAACAATACTAACACACAGAGGCTGAAGGAATCTATGGGCAAAATCTTGAATGATACAGGGAGCATCAAAAGAAGATAGAAATAACCCACAGAATTACTGTACCAAAAAGAATTGATCAACATAAAACTATTTAAGGGAGTAGCTTAAGATGAATAATCAATAGTACTAAAGGAAGGAATCCGAGCTGCACTGGAGGCATTGGCAAAAAAAAAAAAAAAAAGGACCCTAGGATTTGATGGAATACCCGTTGAAGTGTTTCTGGAAAGGGCGCAAACTTGGACGTGCTCTCCAGTCTGCACCAACAAATATGGAAGACAGTCGCCTGGCAACTGACTGAAGAGATCCCTATTGTTCTAACTTCCCCCCCAAAAAAGGTGATACAACAGACTGGAAGTTATTAAACAATGTCATGAATATCACAAGCAAGTAAAATCTTGCTGAAGATTATCTAAAAACATAGCAGGAACAGTAAATCTACAGGGAACTTCCAGAAATTGAAGCTGGATTTAAAAGACTATGAGACAAAGAATATTATTGTTGATATCAGATGAATCTTGGCTGAAGGCACAGAGTACTAGAAAGATATTTACTTGTGTTTTATTGATTATGCAATGGCATTGACTATATGGTTAATAATCAATTATGATTCATACTGAGAAGAATGGGAATCCCAAAACACTTAATTGTGCTCATGCAAAACTTATGCATAGACCAAGAAGCAGTTGTCCTAATAGAACAAGGGAACACTGCATGCTTTAAAATCAGAAAATGGTGTGTCAAAGCTGTATCCTTTCTCCATAGCTATTCAATCTATATGCTGAACAAATCATTCAAGAAGCTGGACTCTGTGAAGAAGAATATGACCTCAAGATTGGAGGAAGACCCATCAACAACCTGAGATATGTAGATGATACAAATTTGCTTAAAGAAAATAAAGATAACATGACGCATTTACTGCAGAAGATCAAAGATGTCACCTTCAATATGGGCTACATCTCAGCATCAAGAAGACAAAAATTCTCACCATTGAACCACTAAACAACATCATGATAAATGGAGAAAAGACTGAGATTGTCAATGATTTCATTTTTCTTAGATCTACAGTCAACACTCGTGGTAACAGCAGTCAGGAAATGTATCATAGAGCTATTCCTAACAAGATAATGGGCAGACAACTAGTAGGTGTCCATTTCTCTTAAATAGAAATCTTTTCAGGAGTTAGTATAGTAGTCTTTTCTCTACCAATATAAAAAGAAATAATCACTATCCTTCTGTCTCTCACTAGAATTGCTCTAGATAGACTTTTTTCTTCTGTTTATTAATTGCAGAATGAAGTATTGGCTTGTCTTTGGCTTATTCCAGTTTTAGCTAGTTTGCCTGCCTGCCTTCCTCCTTGCATTTCTTTTTCCTACATGATATGAAGAATGAGAGGATACTGCCTAGATTAATTAAGAAAGGTCTTTCAGCTGCAGAGAAAAGAAATCCTAACTCCAACTGATATACTCTGGTGCTCTCAGAGTATGCTTCCTAGTCTAGCAGTGTCAGGATTTACCTGGTGGAGTGCAGAATTACTTCATCAGAAGCTCTGAGGATGAGGACCAGCAAGCTGCATTTTAGTAAGCCTTTCGAGTGATTCAGAAGTACCAAAGCATTTAGCTCAGACAATAATGGAATTTATTATTTTCTGTACCAATAAATCTAGAAGGAGGGCAGGTTCAGATGCAGACGATGGGGCTGCTCAAACATGTAAAGGTTTTTTAACAAATGTCACTGTGTTTCCACTCTGCCATTCTCAGCATTTTGGCTTGGCTTTTTTCATGTTTATAGTCCTTACCTAAAGATGGGACAATGCCCTGGTGAATTAGGGCTTAGTTCCCTCCCTATTCTCATATTTATGAGGGAGGAAAACTCACCTATAAACCCTCAGAGACTTCCTCCTGATGCTTTGGCCAGAAATGAACAATCTGTCCATGACTAAGCATGACATCATCATGCCTGGCTTTAACAAGCCGAGGTCTTCTTCCCCTTTGCTAGACTGGGACCAGCTCCCCACACACATAGGACTGCATTGAAGGATTGATACTCAAAGAAAAGTGGGGCTCTGGTTTTTCTGAAAAAGTATAGAAAGGATAGATTTTAAGGTGGCCAGAAAATTCTCACATGCAAAGGCTCAGGTTGTTGTTGTCGTGTGCCTTCGAATCACCTGCTACCCATAGCAACCGTTATGTACAAACAGCTCTGAACCCTGCCCTATCATGAGCTAGTAGTCTCACTGACTCTAACACATCTACTCCCATTACTCCAGTTACTGTGTCAGTTCATCTCATCCGGGGTCTTCCTCTTCTGTGCTGTCCCTCCAACCTTCTAACCATGATACCCTTCTCCAAGGACTATTCCCTCCTGGCCAAGGGCCCAAAGTTTGTGAGACAGAGTTTCAAAATCCTTGCCTCCAAGGAGCAGCCTGGTTTCACCTTCTCCAGGAAAGATCTGTATGTTCTTTTAGAAGTCCACGGTATATTCAATATTTTTCTCCAGCACCCCAACTCAATGGCATCTATTCTTTTTCTGTCATCCTTAGCTATTGTCCAGCTCGCTGAAGGTTTCCATATTTTCCATAGGAAGAAAGACAGTGGGAAGGAAGAAAAAGAGTTAGGTAAAATTATTGTTCTGTGCCATCAAGTTGGAACCAACTCATAGCTGACCCTCCAGCAGATTTTCAGAGGCTATAAATTAATTACATGAAAGGAGACTGAGCAATTGGTGGGTTTGAACTATGTGCCTTTGGATTGGCAGTGCAACTCCTTACCCATTAGGCCACCTGAGCTCCCTTAGATAAAATTAAAGCAAGCTAAATGATGTGAATAATTCTTCTCAAAGGCCTGAAGATTCTAGGATCTAGAGAGTTTGCACACTATATATTCTCAAAAGTCTTAAGGTAATCTTTTTTCTCCAATTTTATGGCAATTCTGAAGATTGTTTCTCTCCATCTCAGCCTTACATTTGAGGTTATACGCATACAGACACACACACTTCTCTCTCTCTTACACACAGAGTTGACACACTCACACACTAACCCTTCCCTACCTTCCCCACTAACCCTTCCCTACCTTCCCCCCGCCCCCACTTGGTAGTGAGTGGAGAAAGGAAGCTGTGCTAATATCCTTGTTAAGGAGTCCTTGGGAAACAGGACTTTATTTAAGCAATTAACTTCTGATAAGCTGGTCAGATCTACTCAGACAGGCCTGGCGATCTGCTTCCTAAAGTCAGAACCTTAAAAATCCTATGGAATGTATACCCTGCACACATGGGGTTAGGGTCGCCATGAGCTGAAATCAACTTGAGGGCAACTAACAATATCATAGGGAGGTGTGGTTGCCTAGTGGTGAGACACTGCGCTGCAATCCTAAAAGTAGGCAGTTGGAATCTGGCCACCACTGCTCTGCAGGAGAAAGATGGGTATTCTTCTCTTATGCAATTTACTGCCTCTGAAAACCCACTGGAGAGTTAGCTATGAGTCAGATCTGACTCAACAGCATACAACAATAACAACTATTTTATGCACTCTAGTGGTACTTTCATAGGAGGGTTTAGGCCTGATAGCCTAAAGGCACACCTCTCTTAGAGATTCAGATCCACCAGCAGCTCTGCAGGAGAAAGACGGGCAGTCTCCTCCAGTAGGACTTACAGCCTCAGAAAGCTCTCTGGAGGGTCAGCTGTGAATCAGCTCCAACTCAAAGGACAATGAGAATGAAAATTAAACAACTTGATATGTTCCGATACATTGGTGATAAGATCTGAACATGGCAGAAGTCTCAAAAGGAAGAGGTGAAGGAAGGAAGAGGCATTGCTTTTAACCAGTGCCTGGTCTCCCACCCAGTCAGCTTTACGTGACCACCCTATATAGTCACTCCTGCCTGGGCTCCCCTACCCCCTTCTCTCCTTTGTTGAAAATTAAAGGATGAGTGAGGAAAGGGGAAGATGATACAGAAGGAAACAAAATGCAGGGAGACAGACAGATGGAAACCAGTGTCCCAGAAGAAAAGTTAACCCTGGAGAGAAGCAGAGAAACCATGTATCAAATTGGAGTGAAAACTTTAAAATTAGAAGTCAGGTTGGAAAGTTCACACTGGGGTGGGAACTTGAGGGCATCCTAGGCTTTAGTTATTTTCTAAGGGAGTCCATAGAAAGTTACATTGCTAACCAAAGGTGGTGCCTTTTAATGATTCGAATCCATCAGCTGCTCGTGGGAGAAAGATGGGCACTCTCTTCCCATGTGATTTACTGCCTTTCAAAACCTGCTGGAGGTTCAGCTCCGAGTTGGATGGCAATGATTTTGCCATATTTTGTAGAAATGGAAAAGAAAGTAACTTTGACATTGATATCAAAAGTACCGTGTAACTTAACCAAGTTTTTTTGTCAGTGGTTGATGCTGGAGCAGTCAGTGTATGTGGTATTTATTACTGGCGTTTTTCCATTTGCTTATTTTCATGGTGTGAACATGTCGTCAGCTTCCTGCGATGTGGGTAGTATGTATACTTTTATGGAGACAGGAGTGAAGAGCAAGCAGGTCAGCTTTGACAGAGTTCACCTGCATCTACTAAGATGCTTAAACTGCCAATGAAATAAGTTGTTCTCTCTTCCAACCTATGAGAAATGTACTAAGCATTTCATGAGCTAGCTCTTAGTCAATGTAAATTAATGCCCTGTAATAAGGTGGCAAAATAAGACCAAGGGCAAACTCACAAAAGAACTCATCTAGAGAGACTAGATTTAAGGTACTTCATCAAGTATGCCGAATCTCTCTGCCCAACATCCCCCAAGAGTATCTGAACAAGTAGCGATTGGTTAGGGAACATGTAGAATCAGCAGACATGGTAACCAGGTATCTCAGGTGCCCAGCACTACTATGTCAGAAATGCCACAAGTAGGTGCCCTTTTTAAGAACAGGATTTTATTTTCTCTCCATTCAGAGGACTGGAGACATTGGATTGGAGGCCCTTCCTTGATGACTGGGAGTTCCTTGACTTTTCTTAGTGCCTGCCTTCCTCTCCAAGTGCCTCTATCATCTGTATGAGATTGAAAAGGGAACAGTAGTTTCTATAGCAAAGATGGGAACTGTAAGGGACAGGATATGGGTTACAGGTGGTGAAGCATAGGGACAGAGATAGGATGATGACACCATTGGAGGAATGTAACCATTGCCAAGGAACAGTACATCTAAATATTGCCAAATGGCCATATGTTTTGTTGTGTATATTTTTACATGTGCATAAAAAATTTTCCTTGTCACCCAAACATCTGTTCCTCATCCACTCCTCTTCAGAATGTGCATAAAAAAAAAGCAAAAGCAGTATTATGTAGTTCAAGCTCAAACAAAAAATAAAAAAAATAATGCTGTGAAGATTGAAATAATAATAAAGGAAGCATCCTTATATTTCATTTTAGAACATCTACAAATGGTAACATTTAGAACATTGCGAACGGCTTTGGCTCTTGAATCAGGCGTGTAGCTTCACTGTTGCTTAAACGATGCCCATTTCCATTCCTGCCGCAGGTGCGGACTGCCAGTGGCTGGACATTCTGAGGATGCGCCAGATCGCGTCCAACACGGCGCTGCAGCGCTCGCAGAGCAACCCGATCCTGGGCTCCCCGTTCTTCGCCTTCCTGGAGAACCAGGATTCCTACGCAGCCGCCGTGCAGCGGCGCCCCCAGCAGCCCAGCAAGCTGCAGCAGATCACGCCCATCAATCAGTCCCGCAGCTCCTCGCCCACGCAGTATGCCCTGACCAAGAACTTCTCCTCCCTCCACCTCAACTCCAAGGACAGTGGCTTTTCCAGTCTCAATATGGACAGCTCTTCTGAGAGGGGTCGGTACGCAGCGCGAAGCAGGGACAAGTGTGACCGTGGGAGTGTCTCACTCAATTCATCCCCGAGAGGAAGATACTGTGGGAAAAGCCAGCATTCCACGCCTTCCCGGGAAAGATACTTCAGGGTTCCGCAGTCTGCACTGCATGCTCGCCAGTCACCTGACCTCAAGCGGAAACCCAGTGATCACCAGCCCAGGACAATCCCCGGGATGCCTTTGCACACAGAGACAAGGGCCAGTGAGGAAGAGAGTAAAGTTAGTGATGGGTGGATTCAAGTGGAATACCGAAAGAAACCCCACAGGCCCTCTCCTACCAAGACTAACAAAGAGAGAGCCCGAGGGAACTACCGCGGGCGGAGAACCTTTTAATGAAGTGGAACTGCTAGTTCTATGTTCTAAGCGGGTTTCCCTTCCCTCCATGTTTCCCTTTATTTTTCTTTTTTAAGCCAACGTTATGGGTTCTGATAATGTGGTGCCTTTGGATAGAATGAACCAAAAAACAAACCGAAAAATCCTGCTGCACTTTTCGTATTTGGGAAAAACTTTCTAATTTGAGGCTACAGCCAAAGCAGGACCAAAGTAATGGATAGTATTGCACTAAGCTTTGTTCTCGCTTAGAAAGTGCCCAGTGATGATAGCGAACGTAACTATGCACGTTTCTCCTTCCCCTGAATATGAATGTGTTCAGAGAGGAGCATAAGCCATGTTTTCACCCTAACAGTCCGCAGTTGTGGTGACAAAGCTGCAACTTGGTGGTGAGGGTGTGAGGGAGGCACTCCTCCCCAAGACAGATTTTAAGGTAAATAATACTTTAATGGGAATATTTTCATATTTTTAATTTAAAATTTTTAATGAAAATTAATGCAAAAGATTCACGATGTTCATTGTGATGTTAGAAGATATTCACTATGATGAGATACACACACACACACACACACACACACACACACACACACACACACACACATCTTAACAAGGGAGGAAGAAGTACAGTCTCCTCCTATGAGGTTTCCTGCCTCTGAAAACCCTGTGGAGGGTCAGCTATGAATTGGTTCTGACTCCACAGTGCCTAACAACAATATATATCTCAAAATTCTAAAATTCATCCTCAGTATTACCGATTTTTCCTTTTGCTTCAGTCCAATATGGTTTTGGTAAGGTACAGTTACTGTTTGTCTTACAAGTGCTGCTGTAACACAGATGCTGTAAGTGGGTGACTTTCAAGAGCATTTCCTTCCTCAGAGCTCAGAAGGCTGAAAGGCCCAGTTCAGGGCACCAGCTCTGGAGGAAGAGCCTTGTGTGAGCTTCTGCAGGTCTTGTGTTCCTGGGATCTTCCATGATCATGACAAGGCATCTCTCTTCCCCCTTGTTTATGATTGTTTGTTTCTGTGTCTGTTGATCTTTTTGTTATTTGGAAGTGATGGGGTTGAGGACCCACCCTACCCACCATGGTCTCATTATTAACACAGCAGCAGATGAAATTATGGAAGATAAGTACCCTGCGTTACATCCACAGGTAATGGAAGTTCAACAGCACGTTTTTGTTGTTGTTAGGTGGTGTCAAGTCAACTACAACTCCTAATGAGTCCGTGAACAGAATCCAAACGTCACCCTCTCCTGTGCCAGCCTCACAATCTCTACCATATTCGAACCAACTGATACAGCCGCTGTGTCCATCCATCCTCTCTTCCAATGACACTCTCCGCCTTTCCCAGCATGGTGTCATTTTCCAAGGACTGGCCCCTCCTTTCAACATGGGGACACAGTTTAGTCCTTAACATTGTCTTCATTTATTTTGCTCATTATGGAATTTTTTTATTTACTTCTCATTTTTAAAATATTGTAATAAGATATTATTTATCTTAATTTTGGGACTTTTGTTGTTCTTATTGTATGTGCTCTTGAACCTAAACCAACTGATAGCCTATCCTCCAGTAAGTTTTCAAAGGCTATAAATGGGACAAGAGGAGATTGTCCATCATTCTCCCATGGGGAAGCTGGTGAATTTGAATACCTTTGAGTTGGCAGTGTGACAGCTAGCCAGTGGGCCATCAGAGCTCCCTTTGAGGTATTAGGACCCCTTTTAATGTTGTACCACTTGCCTCACCCTGTGGGTTAGTATTTATTTCAAAGTGCTGTTTGTGACTATATCATGGTCATTGCTGAACTAAATTGGTGTATTACCTTTGGGTAGTAATAAAGATTTATGAACTTAATGTTGATTATGATATGTGTCTTATCCCTTGAAATTATCAGAAACCAAAGGTAAAAATGTCCTAAGAGGCCATTAGTCGCTTCTTCGAAGCACCCAGGGACTTTTTAAATTTATGTTCTACTTCTTACCAGAGGAACAGAGAACAAAAAACAAACCATCCACACTGGTCTCTTGAGATGTCAGAAATCTAAAAAGAAACAGACACAGCACAGGATAATAATGACGTCACAAACTAAAAGTCAGAGAAATTTAAAATTACCAACATCCTTGTTAGAACAAGACAGTAAAATACCAGCCTTGCAGCAAAAGAGAGCTATAAGCAGCTGGGGGTAAAGAAGTGAAATAGTAGAGGTGGGAGGAAACTGCCTATAGGCTACTGCAGGATTTGTGGAATCCAGCTTCTGAAATGAGTGTTGCTTTACAAATAGAAAATTCTGGTGGCAGCAAACTTAACTATCTATCAATCAGACCATCATATTCATCATATTGAGATTCTGATCAGAGTTAATTAGCCCTGAATATTAAGTGTCCTCTGCCCTGCATTGGATTCTCAAGCTCTACAGCCATGGAAATGACTCACTGATAATTCTGTGGGATTGAATTCTCTTTTAATAGAAACCAATCATCAGAGTCCACGCATGTGTTCCCAGAGAAGCTGCTCTGCCCAATGCTTGGGGCCTGGAGTGGAAAATCGTGCTATAGACTGGATAACACAGTATAAAACTATCTGAGTAGCAGTAATGTCAAGGTTATACGAAATTACCTTAATGTACCAAGGAAGTTGTCATGGCCTAAACATCAATGCTGCAACTTGATTTTACCCACCTCTTATTGATGGAATAAAATAGGTAATGTATACTCACCTACCATGGTGAAGCAACTTTTCCAAAGTTTACGATCCACTGTGATGCTTTTTAACGAAACTTGAATCAACCAGTCTGTTTTCAGTTGTTCTTCTTGTCCTGTGTTTATGCAAAAGTGGTCTGATTCACAGTATGCTGTCTTAATAATATCTTGCTTCCAAGTAAGCAATAAAATATTTTCTTTGATTAGAATGTTTGGATGAGAAGCTAAACACAGAATTTGATTTAATCCCTCTGTAATGAACACAAAGTGTGGCTTTAATTATTCAACCAAATGTGCGTTCTGAGGAATTATTGAAGACTCAAGTACAAAATATGTGAGGTGAATATGCTGCTTTTGTTTTTTCCCCATCTTGCCTTCTTGGACAATGGCCTAGAGAAGCAAGATAGTGGTACAATGACTTGGTGACCTCAGCCCTAGTTAGCCCATAGAATTGACCGTTTTGTAATATCTTGTGGAAAAATAACTTGCCAACATCACTGGGACTGCTCTCAGTCAAAATCAAAATAAGGACATCTGGAGTCTGCTGCTTGATTGCAAAGAAATAATAAGAGTTGGATGTTATTTCTGACTTTCCCGCCCACTTCTGATGCTTACTCACCAAAAGTTACTTGCCAGGTTGAAAGAAGAGTCTAAAAGTCAAGATCAAGAGAGTAACTAGATTTATTTTTTTCAGCACATCAATATAAAATAGTTTCTGGAGGACAACTACCTGGACAAGTAACTGGAAGAGATCTATATTTATTCCCTTTTAAAGAAAAAACTGACCCAACAGAATGTAAAAATTTTTGAACAATATAATGAATATCATATACTAGCAAGATCCTGCTGAAGAGTATAAAAAATAACTGAAACAGTACATCAGCAGAGAACTGCAAAATGTGCAAGCTGGGCTTAGAAGAGGCCATGGTACTAGGGACTTTATAGCCAATGTTAGTTAGATGGATCTTGGCTGAAAGCAGAGAGTACCAGAAGAATGTCTGTGTTTCATTTACTATGTATAGGCATTTGACTGAATAGATCAGAACAAATTGTGGCTACCTTTGAGGAGAATGGGAATCCCAGAACATTTAATAGTGCTCATGTGAAACCTAAACTTGACCGGGAAGCAGTCATCAAAACAGAGTAAGAAACACTGTGTGATTCAAAATCAGGAAAGGAGTGCATCAGGGATGCATCCTATCTGCATATCTTTTCAACCTGTTGTGGAACAGATCATCTGGGAGCTGAGACTTTATGAGGATGGATGTGGCATCAGGACTGGAGGAACAATCTACATTATACAGATGACACAACCTTGCTTGCTGAAACTGAAGAGGACCTGAAGCATTTGCTGCAGGAGGTCAAGGACTGCAGTTTTCAATATGGACTAAAGCTCAACATCAAGAAAACAAAGATTCTTACCACTAGGCCAACTGGCAGCATCATGACAGACAGAGTAGAGATTGGGATTGTTAATGATTTCAGCTTGCTTGGTTCCACAATCAACACCCCTGGCACTAACAGTCAGGAAATCAAAAGATTAACTGCATTGGGAAAAATCTGATGCCAGGGACCTCTCTAGAGTCCTGAAGAGCAATGATGCAAGTCTAGTGACTAAGGTGTACTTGATCAAGGCCATGGTCTTTGCAATTACTTGATATTGAATCAGAGACCTAGACACTGACTCAGGATAACAAAACAAGAATTGATGCCTTTGAGTTGTGCTGGAGAAGAGTCTTGAACATACCATGGACCGCCAAGAGAATGAACAAATCTGTCCTAGACAGGATGAAACTAAGCTGGTCCATGGAGGGAAGGATTGTGGAACTCCATCTGACATAACTTAGGGCATATGGCCAGGAGGGACCAGTCCTTGGAGCAGAACACCACGCCTGGAAGGGTAGAGGGACTGGGCAGGAGAGGAAGACCCAAGATGAGATGGTTTGACACAGTGGCTGGAGTAATAGAGTTAAATGTCAGAGATGTGAGACTGGGTCAGGGCAGAAGGTCAACAACATAAGTAGTATCAATCCTGGAACATGTCAAATGAAATGTTAAACTTTAGAGTATTTTTGGTCACACTGATAATGGGATAGTGTTCCTAAATATACGTAAGAGGTAGAGATTTCTCAGGGAAAAAAAAAATATAAAATAGTTGCCAACAGTGGAGGCAAGGATTTTGAGGCTCTGTCTCACATACTTTGGGCACATGGCCTGGAGGTTCCAGTCCTTGGAAAAGGACATCATGGTCAGAAGTGGGAAGGACAGGGAAGGAGCAGAAGACCCTGGATGAGATGGATTGACACAGTGACTGGAGAAGAGCAGCAATGTCAGTCTGGAGACTAAGATGCGCCTGATACAGGCCATGGTCTTTGCAATTACTTTCTATGTATCAGAAAGCTGAATAATGACTAGGAATGATAGAAGGAGAATTGATGACTTTGAGTTGAGATTCTGGAGAAGAATATTGAATATACCACTGACTGCCAGAAGAACAAACACATTTCATCCTGGAGAGGATGAAACCAGGCTGCTCCTTGGAAGCAAGGATTCTGAAGCTCTGTTGAAAGAAGGGACCAGACATTGGAGAGGGACATATTGCTTGGAAGAGTTGAGGGACAGCACAAGAGGAAGATCCTTGATCAGATGGATTGACTCAGTGACTGGGGTAATGGGGATAGATGTGTCGGAGACGAAGAGGTTGTCACAGAATAGAGCAGGGTTCAGAGCTTTTGTACATAGCATCTCTATGAGTTACAAGTGACTCAATGGCATTTAACAACATTCCTTGCTGCGGAAGATCAAGGACAACACCCTTGTTATGGATTATATCTCAACATCAAGTAAACAAAGGTCTTAACTGCAGGACCAACAGTCAAAATTATGAGATGGAGAAAGGACTGAATCTGTCAATGATTTCATCTTGTTTGGTTCAACAATCAACAGCCTTGGTACTAGCAGTCAGGAAATCAGGAAACATATTGCATGGGGCAAGTCAACTGTCAGGGATCTTTCCAAAATGCTACAGACCAGTGATGTCAGTTTGAAGACTAAGGCATGCCTGACTCGGGACATGGTCTTTTCAATCACCTGCTATGGGTCAGAGAGCTGGACAATGAATAGGGATAGCAGAAGAATGGATGCCTTTGAGTTATGATGTTGGAGAAGAACACATCAACATCCCATGAACGGGTCAGCTCTTCATGGGTCACTATGAATCACACTTGACTTGACAGCACCTAACAACAAGAAGATCTCTTAAAGGAACTCTAGTGACAGTTAGCAGTTGTGCTGCTAACCCAAAGGCTAGGCCTTTCTGGCCATTTGAATCCACCAGTGACTTCTTAAGAGAAAGATAAGCAGTTTCCTCCCACAGGTCAGGAAACCAGTGGCGGGCCACTTATTAGTTGGTTTTTTACTCTACAGCAATGAGAAAGAATTAAAAGGAGGAAAAGAGCAAGGGAGAGCCTTTTAGACAGTGGTGGCTTGTGGAAGAACTCTCATCTTCCATGCAGGAGACCCAGGTTCAATTCTGGTCAATGTAGCTCATGTTTGTCCCTGGAGACCAGGGGTGTTGCTTTGATGCTGAACAAGTTTCAGTGGTGTTTCTCAACTAAGACAAACGAGGAAGACAGGCCTGAAGATCATCTTCCAGAACTAGTCAATGACAATTCTATGGCTCAAATAGTCTGATCCACAACTACTCTCAGGGATGGATAAGAACTGGGCAAGGTTTCGTTCTGTTGTGTATGGAGTTACCATGAGTCAGAGGCCAAGTCCAATGGCAGTTACCAAGTAGTAAGGTTCTAAACTGCAAGAGATAGCCTGGTTGGTACTGTAGAAAAATCAACAACCAAAAACCTTTGCCATACCATCAATTATGAACCTCTAAGACTGAGCAGAACTGCCTCCTAGGGTTTCTGGGACTGAGACTTTTACCAAAGCCAAATGCCACATCTTTCTCCCAGTGTTGTGATAGCGTGTCGCACTGCTAACCAAAATGCTGATAACCTCTGGTGAGGTGGGTCCACCAGCAGCTCCATGGGAGAAAGATGGTGGTATTGTTGTTGTGTATTGCGGAGTCAGACCCGACCCCTAGCTGACCCTCCAGCAGGTTTTCAGAGGCAGTAATTGCACTGGAGTTGATTGCTCATCTTTCCCCCTCTATTGTTTTGTGCCATCGAATCACTTGCAACCCATAGTGACCCTATGTACAGCAGCTCTGAAACTTGCCTTGTTCTGAGCCTGTCTCAATAATTCTGACACACCAACCCCCATTGTCCCAGTTACTGTATCAATCCATCTCATCCGGGGACTTGCCTTCCTCTCCTGCGCTGTCCATCCACCCTTCCAAGCATGATGTCCTTCTCCAAGGACCAGTCTCTCTTGGCCACGTGCTCAGAGTAAGTGAGATGGAGCTTCAAAATCCTAGTCTCCAAGGGGAGACCTGGTTTCGCTCTATGGGCAGTCTTTATTTATCTTTATGTTCTCTATATTTACAGTCTTTGAAAGCAAAGGGATGGTCACTATCAATCAGAATCAATTTGATGACAGTGAATTTTTGGTTTTGGATGTTTTTCTCCTACAGAATAGCTAGTGATTTCTGACCTAGTTACCCGATAAGCATTTAAGCATTGCCCTGTCAGCGTTCCTTGCTACTGTAGAAAACCCATCCCAACCCAACTCATTGCCATTAAATCAGTTCTGACACGTGCACACGATCCATCAGGTTTCCAAGACTGTGAATTTTAGTAGGTAGAGACTGGCTCATTTTCCTCCATCAGGGCAGCTGGTGCATTCGAACTGCCAACCTTTTGGTTAGCAACCCAATGCTTAACCTACTATGCCTACTTATACCTACTTTACCAATAACCCAACACTTAACCTACCATACCAACTTAGACCTACTATACCAAGGCTACTATAAAAGCAGTCTTTATTCTAGGACAGCCTCTACAAAGCAGGATATTTTGCTTTTGCATAAATATCATGGACCTAGCCTGAATAATCCCATAAACCTAAGTACATAGAGGACAATTGGAGGGTGTATACAAGGACTGCTTTACAAATAAAGATAAACCCCCAAATTTTCAATGGATTCATAATGATACTCAGCTCTTTAAAAAATTTAACAATTGAGCTTTAGTGTTTAAAACTGTCCCCTGTAAAATTTAGAGCAAGAAATTTTATCTGGGGGTGGGGGGAGTAAATTCTGTCTGTGAAAGCTCAGTTGCTAAACAGTTTCCACAAAAGAAAACTCACTGTGACAGAATCTCTAACTGTTGAAATATTATATGAACAACAGCAGAATGATAAATCAGATCTTTATTCCATTTAAGTGGAAAAGAATTTGCTCCAAGGAAGAAAGCTTATCACACAAACATTTAAATAAAAAAAATGTAAAATTATTATGCGGAATAGAAAATTGACCAAGAAATTCATTGGTATAAAGATGTCTACTGCATGAAACTTTTCATTGCCAAAAATTCATTCCTCAATAGATACATAGTTCTGATTAGAAATGTATCATCCATAAATGCTGTCAATAGTAGCTGCCTTCACATTGATTCTGACTCCTGGTAACACCAAGTGTGTAGGGTCACAGTGTGTGCATTCCGTAGGGTTTTCAAGGCTGTGACCATGTGGGGTCAGATCACCAAGCCTTACTGTCAAACTTTCAATTATTATTCCAGCACTTAACCTTTTGCACCACCTAGAGCTTTTATCCTTAAAAAGATGGTAAAGATGTACTAAGGTCAAAGCATTCGCACCTAACTGCGCCTTTTCCAAAGGTGAGATATCAAAATATTTTACATGCCTTGCAACTACATACCCACCTTCTCTATAATTTGTCATTTCAATGATGGTGCCACCCTCAACAAGTAGGTACATTCAAATTACTGTGTGCTTCTGAAATCCTGGCTCTCAAGCACTACATGGTTACAAAATGCTGCGATTTGGTTGTGCCAACTTGTTCAGAATGCAGCTTCATCAAAATGCCAAATTTCAGAGCCTGTATTTAGGAAGCTTATAAAATCCTTTAGCATCTCTGGATTTGGAAAGCTACAGTTAAGTCAGGATGCCCTGGGGCAGTTACAGCAAGAGAGCTGGACCCAGTTCCTTGCTGGCTGTGTGTTTTTCCTGGAACTGGCTTACGAGATTTCTCAAGTATTAAAAAGATGACAAATCAATGCTCAAGACTGTCCACATTTTTGTTAACCAAGCACCAGTGACTTCTTATTCTCTTCCCTTTCCCTTTGACTAATGTCAGCAGACCAAATAATGGATGGGAACTCAAGAGAAGAAAACTATGAAGACTTGTGACATTATAATTAGTTCAAACTAAAATCAAGATACAGTCTTCATCAATAGTGTTTCCTTTACTCACTGTCCCAACAAAATTCCTTCCCTAGAAAGTTCTCATCTGGTGTCAGGGAAGGAATTTATTTCTTTGAATGGATAAATAGAGCAATTTATTAATTAAGCTAGCAAACAATCAGATTATCTAAATCCTCCTTGCAAGTCTTGCTCATTAAATCATGTTCTTCATGTGCATTAAATGGCCTTAAAAGGACCCTCCAATCCACTTGAGAGCTGTATTTTTAGTATTCAAGTAACTATGATTCTATTTTTACATATCAGTCTCTTATGAGCTTTGCTAAAGTGAATTAGTTCTTGAAAATAACTTAAGCCCTTGTTAAGTTTCTAGGCTTGTCTCTGAGAGCAGATTCTGGGCATCCCAAGCCTCCAATGGAAAGGCCAGTCTGTCTTTATAAATGATGTTCATTTTCCCATTCAAGTTGCTATGCCGAGCATGGCATTGTAAATGCAGCTTGTTTGTTTGGGTTTGGTTTTTGGTGTGTGTGTGTGTGTGTGTGTGTGTGTGTGTGTGTGTGTGTGTGTGTTTAAACGTAGGCTTTGAGTAAAAACTTGTCATCAAATTTGAAAATACGAGGCATGTAAAAGAAATTCACACATCAACCCTTTCCTTTGTATATCTGTGGCAATATCATAAACTTGTCCAGCGGTTCAAAGTCTGGTTTGTTGTTGTTGTTTTCATTTGGATTATTATAGATCATTCACAATCCTGATACCATCTATGGCTCTGCTGTGATGGCTTTTAAAAGTTTTCCTGAAAGTCTGACCTGGTAGTTTTCCTTTTTCTTACCCAAAGGCACCAGGCACGCTCACTCATTGCCGGATGACGCCTATTCTGGCTGAGATTAGAGGGAGGCTTTGTGTTGGTCTAGGAACAATTCAAGACTTGTCAGCTGGTTGTGGCTGATTATCAAGATGTCCAAACTGGCTCCTTTGCTATGATGTGTAAGCAATTTAATTTTGTGCCTAATTTTAATCTGCGGCACACTGCATGTCTGCATCTGGTGCGTTAAAGCATTCATTAGCATTTAAGGGGGAGCTGGTGGTATTGATCACTCTTATTAAAACTGAAACAATTGTACGACAGTAACCGATGAGCAGTCTCTTCAACCACTGAAGTCACAGCCAAAGTTTATGCACTCACAACACCAGCAGAAACAGATAACACAGTGATACTGAAGTGGCATCTGTGATAGGCATTTGTTTGCCATCTCTCCCCCGTCTGCCAATTTCCCAAATTACAACTTTCTTCAGAGTAAGAGATGACGTGCTCCTGAATTTTGGTACATGGCTGGCAGAGCCGGGTTTCAAATACACACTCTAATGAGTTAATAAATTAAAGGAAGAAAGTGAAATAAAAAGCACATATTATATAAACAAGGATGCTCTGGTGGCCTAGTGGTAAGGAGCTGTGCTGCCGACCCAAATGTTGTTGTTAGGTGTCATTAAGTTGAGCATGACTCACAGCAACCTTATGAACAAAAGATCTGAGCCCAGTTCTCTCCTGCGCCATTCTCACACTTCCTGACACACAAGAGCCCAGTGCAGCAGTCACCATATCAATCCACCTAGTTGAGAGTCCTCCTCTCCTTTGCGAACCCTCCACCCTTCCCAGCATCATGTCCTTCTCCAAGGAATAGCAACTCTTAGTAACATGTCCAAAGTAGGTGAGGCAAAAGCCTCATCATTCTTGCCTCCAAAGAGAACTCTAGCTGCACCCTCTCCAAGACTTACATGTTTGTTCTCTTGGCCATCCATGTAATGTTCCATGCTCTTCTCCAACACCACAGCTCAAAGGCATCAATTTTGTTTTTCTGCCATCTTTATTCATTTTTCCAGCTCTAAGATGCATAGCTAGTAATCAGAAAGACTATGGCTTGAATTAGATGCACCTTAGTCCTCAAAATGACATCACTACTCCTCAATACTTTGGAAAAGTCCCTAACTGCAGATTTTCCAAACGTATATCTGTGTTTCATTGACTATGCAAAAGGACTGTGTGGATCATAACAAACTGTGATTGACTCTGAGAAGAATGGGAATCCCAGAACACTTGATGATGCTAATGAGAAACCTGTACTTGGACTAGGAGGCAGTCGTCAGAACAGAGCAAGGGAACACTGAATGGTTCAAAATTGGGAAGGGTGTACGCCAGGGATGCGTCCTATCTCCATATCTTTTCAACCTGTATGCAGAACAGATTATCCAGGAGGCTGGGCTCTATGAGGAGAAATGTGGGGTCAAGATTGGTGGAAGATCTATCAACAATCTGCGTTATGCAGATGACACAACCCTGCTTGCTGAAACTGAGGAGGACCTGAAGCGCCTGCTGCAAAGGGTCAAGGACTGCATCCTCCAATATAGATTGAGGCTCAATGTCAAGAAGACAAAGATTCTCACCACTGAGCCAATTGGCAGCATCAGGGTGGATGGTGAAGAGATTGAGATTGTACACAGCTTTAGTTTGCTTGGCTCCACAGTCAACAGTCTTGGCACCAGTAGCCAGGGCATTAAAAGGCGTATTGCCATAGGAAAGTCTGCTGTTAGGGACCTCTCCAAAATACTGAAGGGCAATGGTGTCTCTTTGGAGACAAAGGTGCATCTGATACAGGCCATGGTCTTTGCAATCACTTGTTATGCATCAGAGTTGGACAGTGACCGAGGAGGATAGGAGGAGAATTGATGCCTTTGAGCTGTGGTGCCAGAGAAGAGTATTGAGAGTACCATGGACTGCTAGGAAAACAAACAGATTCATCCTTGAAAGGGTTAAACTAGGTGGCTCCTTGGAGGCAAGGATTTTGAGGCTCTGTCTAACATACTTTGGACATGTTGTAAAGAGAGACTGGTCCTTGGAGAAGGACATCATGCTTGGGAGGATGGAGGGACAGTGCAGGAGAGGAAGACCCTCTATGAGGTGGATTAATTCAGTGACTGGGGTAATCGGGAGGGGAGTGTCAGAGACAGTGCAATTGGCACAGGACAGAGCAGAGTTTAGGGCTGTTGTACATAGGGTCGCTATGAGTCACAAGCGACTTGACGGCACATAACAACAACAACAATCCAGATGTACATGGTTCAAATCTACCCGTTGCTTAACCGGAGAAAGATGGGCAGTCAACTTCCCTGCAATTTATTGACTCTGAAAACCCACTTGAAAGGCAAGCTGTGAGTTGATTTTGACCAGATAGCACATACCGTTGTTGTTGTTGTTGTATACCTTTGAGTCAGAACTGACCAAGAGCTGACCCTCCAGTGGCTTTTCAGAGGGAGTTAATTGCACAGGAGGAGATTGCCCATTCTTCTCCAACATTATATAAGCTATAAGAACAACTATATTTCTTATATACATTGCCATAGTTGTATATTGTTACATAACAGGTCATCCTAAGACTTGTTTTTTTGTTATGTGCCGTTGAATTGTCTGCAACACATAGCAACCCTATGTACAGCAGCTCTGAACACTGCCCTGTCCTGAGCCAGTTTCACTGACTCTGACACACCAACTCCCATTGCCCTGTTACTGTATCAGTCTATCTCATCCATGGTCTTCCTCTCCTGTGCTATCCCTTCACACTTCCGAACATGATGTCCTCTCCAAGGACCAGTCCCTCCTGGCCACATGGCCAAAGTATGTAAGATGAAGCTTCAAAATCCTAGCCTCCAAGGAGAAAACTTGGTTTCACCCTTTCTATTTGTTTTCTTTGCAGTCTATGGAAAACTCTTCCTACCACTATAACTTGAAGACATCAATTCTTCTTCTGTCATCCCTAGTCATTGTCCAGCTCTCTGATGCACCGCAAGTAATTGCAAAAAAACATGGCCTGGATTAGACGCACCTTAGTCTATAGACTGACATCATTGCTACTCAATACTCTGGAGAGGTCCCTGACAGCAGACTTTCCCAGTGCAATTCATATTTTGATTTCCTTACTGCTGGTGCCAAGAGTGTTGATTGTGGAGCCGAGCAAGCAGTAATTATTAACAACCTTAATCTCTTCTTCATCTATCATAGTGCTGCCAATTTTGCCCAGTGGTGAGAATCTTTGTCTTCTTGATAGTGTGCTTCAAACCATATTGAAAACCATAGCAAGTGCTTCAGGTCTTCCTCAGTTTCAGCAAGCAAGGTTGTCATCTGTATAACGTAGGTTATTGATGAATCTTCCTCCAGTCCTGATGCCACATTGCGCCTCATAAAGTCCAGCTCCCCAAATGAGTTGTTGTCCATATAGATTAAAAAGGTATGGAAATAGGACACATCCCTGATGTCCTCCTTTCCTGATTTTGAATCATGCAGTGTTGGAGGCCAGGTGCTGATTGCCAAACAGACAATCAACTGCTCACATGCAAGTTCAAATTAAAGCTAAATAAGGTAAAATTAAATCCACAGGAATAAAAATTTGATCGTAAGTCTATCCCACCTGAATTTAAAAACCAACTCAGGAACAGGTTTGAGGTCTGGAACACTAATGTATGAAGACCAAATGATCTGTGGGCGGATATCAAGAATATAATCTATGAAGAATGCTAAAGGTCATTACAAAGACAGAAGAAGGGAAAAAAAGATAAAAATGGATGTCAGAAGAAACTCTGAATATTGCACTAGAGCTTGAAGAAGCCAAAACAACGGGAAGGAACTGAGAAGATAAGAAGCTGAACAGAAGATTTCAAAGGGCAGCTAGAGAAGACAAAGTATTATAATGAAATGTGCAAAGAGCTGGGAGTCTGAAAATCGAAAGGGCTGAAATCTCTTGGCATTTCTTAAGCTGAAGGAATGAAAAGACTCAGAGCAGAGCAAAACACTGGATGGTTTGGTTCAAAATTCTAAAACTTAGTGGCATTCAATAACATTAAGGATTTATTATCTCACACATTTTCTGCGGGTCAGGAATACAGAAGAGACTTTATTGAATGGTTCTGGCTTGGGTTTCTGATGAAATGGTCATCGAGATGTTATCTCTTCACCTGAAGGTTTAACTGGGGCAGGAGGAACTGCTTCAAAGATGGTTCTCTCACATGGTGCTGGTCGTTGGTTGTAGAACTCAGTTCTTCCCCATGGAGAGCACCACTCAAGCACCTTCTTAAGTATCCTCATGACATGGTAGCTGGAAGTCCTCAGAAATCATGCCTAATCCTTCTGTAATATTCTCCTACAGAATATTACTCCAATCAGCACTGATCACTGATCAGGGTAGATGGGGGCAGATGAATAGGCAGAGGTAAGAATTATTGGGAAGGCCATCTTGACCATCTTATTCAGACATAAAACTGAGAAGGAATTATGTCCTTATATTGGACTGCTAAGAGAACAAACAAGTTCGTCCTGGAGAGGGTGAAATCTGGCTGCTCCTTGGAGGCAAGGATTCTGAAGCTTTTTCTGACATATTGTGGACATGTTACAAGGAGGGACCAGTTCTTGGAGAGAGACATCATGCTTGGAGGAGTGGAGGAACAGTGCAAGAGAGGAAGACCCTGGATGAGAGACATGTCAGAGACAATAAGGTTGGTACAGGATAGAGCAGGGTCCAGAGCTGTGGTACGTAGTATTGCCATGAGTCGCAAGCGACTCGACAGCACATAACAACAACAACCCCATCTCTGATGATATAGCTCTTGTGTTCTGTCTCCAGGTCTTGCAGAATCATAGAGACCGCAGGCCCAAAGGATGTACTCTTTTGATAGTAGTGAGGGTACCCTTTTCCACTGCTAGGATGGTTTATTTGATTCCAGCTAAAATACTTCATGCACAGCCACTGTCAGTCTGTCTGCAAAGGCTTTCATGTTGGTTGATATTGAACAGGTTTCATCAGTGTTTATAGACTAAGATGAACTAGAAAGGAAAGTATAGTGACCAACTTCTGAAAATCAGACTACAGTATAAAATGAAAAACAAACAAATCTATGCATCACAATAGACCAACTCCCAACCACCCTTGGTGATGACTTGGGACCAGGCAGAATTCTACTGAGGTGTAAGTCATTGGTATCAAGAGGCAGCTGACGATAACATTCTTTTCTAGACTCTCCTCTGGGAGACCTCTCAAGCCTCATCTTACCTGGGCCATCTATATAAACATTTACTGTGGTCTTCTCTCTTTTTCTCCTCTCTTGAGTCTCAGTAGTACCAGTAATTATAACTACCATTTAACTATAGCGTACTATGTGCCAAGTGCTTTATAAACATTATCTTGTTTAATGTTTAATTAGATGCCGCAATTCTAGAATTGTCTTCCTCTTTATTTTGTTTTCCCATGTCTTTGTCTTCTAAAAGAAGTTTCTTCAGCCAGGCAGCTTTTCAGGATGAATGGCTTCTGAGTGTTCCCAAGGGGTGTGCATTTTCAAACTGAATCAGGCTCTTGTGTCTATTACCAAAGTTGTGAATTAATGATACTTGTCCAGTCATTATCTTGAGAGCTTATTATTGTCCTTAAGCAGACAGTTCATTGTGTTTAGTATATGATTGTGGTAATTTGGGTTTGTTGTTTGGTTTGTTTTTTTTTTTTAATAAAAACCAACTACATGAGAGTGGAAACCTTTGTGTTTTGTATTGTTCTGCTGTGCACATCATTTCCTTTAGCCAGGTTTCCTAAATGAAAACACCCTTCCTCTTTTCTCCTCAATCCATCATTTTTTACATAGACAGGCTTCTCAAACAGGAGAAATATCAATGGTAACAATGCTCTGCCTTGTGCCAAGACCAAATACAGGCCTCAGAACTGGCAGCATGTCATTATCTCTGTTCTGCAGAGGTGAAAAGCTTTCCCCTGTGTGGTATTAGAAAACTCTAGAATGCTGCTCAAATTTGAATGCAGAAGAATTTAAACTTAGCATTTAATTCATACCATTATGGTCTCATTTGCCACCTTGCTATTGCAAGGCTGATTTCATTATGAAACTTAACCCAACTCAGTGCCTCGGTTCTGGTGCATAGTGACCCAGTAGGACAAAGGAGCAGTCAAGGCTATGCATTTTACAGAAACAGACTGCCTCATCTTCTCCTGTGGAGCATCTGGTGGATTTGAACTGCCAGACTTTTGGCTAGCAGCCAAATGCTGTCCTACAAAAGAAGAATGAACATTCTATTCAACATGTAGGAGTTTATAATCAGGCACCATGACTTCAAGAAATTTGGAAGACAACTACCTGACCTGCATGGAAAAGACCCATTGTTTCCATTTCTTTTTTTTTTTTTTTTAAAAAAAGGATTCCAACAGAATGTAGCCATTATCAAACAATGTTGGTAATATCACACTTAAGTAAAATCTTGCTGAAGCCATTATAAAATCGTTGGAACAGTTCATTGACAGGAGACTGCCAGAAATCCATGCTGGATTCAGAAGAAGCTGTAAAATTAGGGATATCATTGCTAATGTCAGATGAAGTCTGGCTAAAAGCAGAGAATTCCAGAAAGATGTTCAATTGTGTTTTATTTGCTTGTGTAGATTACATTGATTTTGAATTGTTGCAGACTGAGGATATAAAGTACTTTTTTAAGTATTAATAATGAGACAGAACACCAAGAATGAAGGAGAAAACAGGTGAAGCAGGAGGCAAACAGTGAACAGCTGAGGTGAACTGAAACTTTGACCTTAGCTTCCCTGTGTCTTTATTGAAAATTTCCAGGGAGCAAATCATCAAGATAATTCAATGCAAATGAAGCTAAGCTCTTTCTATTGAAAACCTTATGCTTGACTGGGGAGGGAGGGGTTAGCAAATACAATATAAGAATCCTGTAAATGCTTAAGGATTGCCTCAGTGTTTCAGGGTGAATTCCAGCTTGTGTCAGTCTCCCTCATAACCTGAAGCAGCATTCGGTTTATTACAAATATTTAGTATGAAATTTGGCTTCCCAAATTGGATAATTACATATAACATTGAATATGAACTCCAGACATTTAACTGTGCTAACATGAAAACTAGATAAAGGCCAGAACTAGTTGTCTGAACAGAACAAGGTAGCATTGCATGGATCAGGAAGGTTTTGCATTAGGGTTGTATCCTTTCTCTATACCAATTAAATCTATATGTTGAGTTAAAAATTCCAGGAAGTGGATTATAAGAAGAAAAATATGGCATCAGAATCTATGGAAGACTGATCATCCTATACTATGCAGATGATATAACCTTGCTTGCAAAAAAGCACTTGCTGCAAAAGATCAAAGACAACTTCCTTCCATATGGATTATGTTTGATAGGAAAAAACAGTGTGAAGGCACCAGAGAGAGAAATAAAGACAGAAAATCGTCCCAAGAAATGAACAGGCCTTTATTGTGCCATCTGAGAGGGATGCCAAGCGACCCGGCCACACAGCATGCAGACAGGATCAGAATGGCATGAGGGAAGTTTGAGGGGGTTCCTTCTTATAGAGGTCCTGGAGAGGCCTAGGATGGTATTTCTTGGAATTTGTACTGTTAATTAAATTAGTGTTGGGCTATTTTGATCAGGCTCAGACCCTTATCAGGATCTATTGTCTGGTCTGGTCTTTGATATGATCAGCTTAGATGTTATCAAGTTTCTCAGGAAGTGATCAAGCCTGGGGGTGGGGCAACTGCCATATTCTTCCTTCAGAATAATTTCAATATCAAGGAAAGAAAAATCCTCATTACTGGATCAGTAAGCAACATCATGACAGATAGAGAAAAGATTGATGTTATCAACATTTTTATTTGACTTAAATCTACAATCAACACTCATAATAGGAGGAGCCAAGATGTCAAAGATATGGTGCATTGAAGATATCTGTTGTCAAGGACTTTCCAAAGTGCTAAAGAGCCAAGATGTAAATTTAAAGACTAAGACGCACCTGACTCAACCCATGGGTTTTGTTGTTTTTTTTTTTTTTTCAATTAATTCCTATGCATCTGAAAATTTGTCAGACAATGTATAAGGATAACAGAAAAAGAATCAATGTCTTTGCATTGTGGTCCTTCCTGAAGGAGAGTACTGAATATCCCATGGAAAAGACTACTGAATAACCCATGGACTACTAAAAAAGTAAGTTTTTTCAGTTAATTTAACCAAGGCAGAGATGAAATTTAGAGGCAAACCTGGTGAAATCCGACTCACATATTTTAGACATGTGGCTGGGAGGGTACAGTCTTTGGGAAAAGACATTATTCTGAGAAAGTGGAAGGTCATAGAAAGAGAGTAGACCATCAACAAGATGAACTGATACCCTGACTGTAACAAAGGGCTCCAGCATGTCAGAGGTCTGGAGGATTGCACAGGCTAGAGCAAGGTTCAGATCTGTTGCTTTAGGGCATCTGTGAGTAGTAGTAGATTCAAAGGCACCTAATAACAACAACAACTAGGCACACCTACCTGCAACAGTAATGGACTGTAACTGCCACCAACTATGATCTGCTCTCCAGGTCTCATAAATGAAACCATGTCCATGATTCAGCAAGATACCTTTCCATACCGTACTGACGTTTCCGCTCATTCCAGAGGTATGGTAGGACACCAGAGCCAGGTCTCAAGTAGGAAGCCAAGTAGGTCAGAAAATCACAAAGCAGATGTTTTCCTATAAAGCATGGCCATATCCTGTGGGAACACCTTGTTCCTGTTATGTTGCCTTCTAGACAGAACCTGTTTAAATCAATTTCTTAAGCATTCACAGTCCACCATTTTCTGAAAGCTATGTGGCCTTTTTCTAGAGGTAGCAGAGAGCCTTCTACTGTGACCACACTGAAGCCAGCACCCATGGAAACTATGCATACTTGTTGCTGTTGTGTTTAGGTGCATGAAGTCAACTCCCACTCATAGTGACCCTATGGACAACAGCTCTGAACCCTGCACTATCTGAGTCAATTTTATCATCTCTGACTGGAAGAGATCTATATTTGTTCCCATTCCAAAGAAAGGTGACCCAACTGAGTGTGGAAACTACAGAACAGTGTCATTGATTTCACATGCAAG
>NW_006399751.1:44997794-45007064 GCF_000299155.1 Elephantulus edwardii | reverse complement strand
ATTGATTCGGTGACTGGGGTAATCGGGATGGGTGTGTCAGAGGCGGTGCGGTTGGCTCAGGATAGAGCAGGGTTTAGGGCTGTTGTGCATAGGGTCTCTATGAGTCGGAAACGACTCGAAGGCACATAACAACAACAACGACCCACCTACCACCATTATCCCAGTCACTGAGTCAATCTATCTCATCCAGCAACTTCCTTCCTTGCATGTCCCTTCCACCCTTAAAAACATGCAGACAGAACTTCAAAATTCTTGCTTCCAAGGAGCAGCCTGGTTTCACCCTCTCCAGAACAGACCTATTTTTTCTCTTAGCAGTCCATGTAGAGTATATTCAATATTCTTCTCCAGCACCACAATTTAAAGGCATTGATTCTTCTTCTGTCATCCTTAGTCTTTGTCCAACTATCTGATGAAGAACAGGTAATTGTGAAGACAACGGCCTGTATCAGGTGCACTTTAGTTTCCAGGCTGAAATCGTTGCTCCTCAGTACATGGGAGAGGTCCCTAACAGCAGATTTTCTTAATCCAATTCGTCTTTTGATTTCCTGACTGCTGGTGCCAAGATTGTTGTTTGTGGACCTTAGCAAGATGAAATTGTTAACAATCTCAATCTTTTTCAGTCCTTCACAGTACCTATATAAGCTGGTTCCCAAAAAACCCTGCTTCTTCCCCACAATTGCTGAATCATTTTATTTGCTAAAATGAAGACTTGGATTACCAAAGCACCTCTCAGTGGCCCCTCTGAGTCTCTCTCAAAGCCTTTCCTTTCACTCTAATAAACTGCCCAAAAGCCAGGATCTCTTCTCCTGATTCTTTATTAGACTTGGCAAGAACTCGGAAATTTGAGGTACTTGTAACAAAATGATTTGTCTATTTCGGTCCTGTTTGCATCTCTAAATGGATATGTTTAAAGAGCGTTGGTGGTGTATTGTATTAAGTGTTGACTTGCTAACTGAAGGGTCTACTGTTTGAATCCATCATCTGCTTTGTGAAATAAAGATGGATAATTTCCTCTAGTAAAGATTTACAGCCTTAAAAGCCCGATGGTCTCTGACTGAGAATTGTTTCAAACGAAGATCCTTAGCTTCTACAACCAAGAATGACCAGAAGAAACTCAAAGGTTCCACAAAAAAACAAGCAGATGTAGCTTGAGAGGGGCAGCAGTGCCTCTAGATCAGAGACAGTGACAACAGATAGCAGTGCTAGCCTCTGTTCCTCCTAGTAAGAGGTTTCCTCTCTCTTATTGCCAATGAGTCAGAGTCAACTCACAGCTGACCCTTGATTGGGTTTTTAATGCTGTAAATCACAAAGGAAGAGATATTTTATCTTTGTCACTCAGAACTCAACTGTCTAGAGTTTGGACATTTGTTTGGATTAACACTGCAACTCTCTATGGACTGTGCCATCAGTCTCTCTAAATGGTCTCCAGAAATGATAAAAATTTCAAGTGGAAAAGTGGCATTATGTTTATCTATTATTATCTTAACAGAGAGTAGATGCTCATGCAAATTAAAGTGGAATCTATTGCAAAGGCTTCTGGGATTGGTTGGCATGTTGCACATGCACCTCTTCCTAAGGTCTGAGAACAACAGTGTTCCTTCGCACTATGTATGGAAATCCACTGTATGAGGAATGAAGCATGCTTAGAAAATTGGTTCAAACTTGTGGCTCTGAAAAACATCTCTGCGGAACTAGTTAAACAAGTCTGCGGGCAAAGCTGTTTTGTGTTCCAGGGTGTGGGTTTTATCTTTCTTAAGCTTTATACACAGAATGGTCTCTCATTGTTGGTTTAAGGTCACAATCAAGCTGAATGTGTGGTTAGGAAAATGGAGGTTTTGATGTTCTTGGAGTTCTATCAGCTCGTAACCTGCCTCACAATCATCATTCTTTATTGGAAACAGGCACCAGGGTCTCTTCTGTAATTTCTTTAAGTGAACACTGAGTCACTGGCCTGCCATACAAAGTACAAGCCTTTCACTACCTGCTTTAACAATCCACAAGGGCTGGTTGGAGCCTCAGCTGGTCTGAGTTAGAATTCTTGTATAACCATTTAACTTTAACTGGAATTGGTAGAAGCTTGAAGAAAATAACAAGCAAGTTAATAAGCTGGGATGAAAAAACAAGAGTAAAATAATATCTACATGTATACTCAACAAGAGCAAATGAATTTCTTCTATTGTTGTGTACTTTAGTGTCAGAACCAACCCATGTTGACTCTCCGGCAGATTTTCAGAGGGAGTTAATTGCATGGGAGGAGATTCCCATCCTTCTCCCATGGCGCTGCTTATGGCCTCAAACTGTGTGCCTTCAGGATTGCATTGCAGCTTCTTGCCACTAGGCTACTAGAGCTCCCTCCCTGTATAGGAAGAAATGTGCAAAAATATACAGAATCAAGCTAGGCAACAGAATAAGATTCTTACCAACAAGGATTAAACATTACTTACTGCCAATCAAGGTATGTGTTTTGTATGGCTTAACAGATTGGTAATGTTCTAGTATACAGGTCTTGAGCTTTCTTAATTGTGGAGGACTTTTTTAATCTGAGTAGCATCAGTAGCTGGTAGTCACAAGCTTTCTGTTGTCATTCAGGTCCTATTTTCAGAACTTTCACTTACTTTATTATTTCTATGGAGTTAAGAATAGAAACAGAAACAGTTAAAGATAATCATACCGCTGGAAAACACTATTGAATAGCTTGGGTTTATAACTATGCAAAACATTTTTCTTTTGCTTTCAAATGCATTATTTTCTGAAATTACAGACCAAGGCAAATGAAGTACAACTTGCTACATACCCTGAAGTTTAATCTTGCTACCAATAACCTTTTAACTTCTCTAATATGGTTCTATGTGTTTATAGTAATGAATTTTGTACCTAGTAGCAGTAAGGTTGGTGTTGGGGTGAACAAAAAGAGGTGTGGGAGCATGGGGGACGGGGATAACCCCATGGGAACTACTTTTGTGTTGTGGGTGTTACTAATGGGGACAGTGGAGTTAGTAAAGGTCAGATATGGCCATACCCATGTGGTCCTTGCTCTTACAGTTCTGCAGACTAAAATTTCAAAATCAAAGTGTTATTAAGGCCATGTTTTCTCTGAAAGGTTTTTTTTTAAAAAAAATTACTTTATTATTTTTATGTGTGTACCATCAAATCAGATCTGACTGGTACAGGAGGAGATTGCCCCTCCTCCAGCAGAGCATGTGGTGGATTTGAACCACACACCTCTGGGATTGCAGTACAGCTTCTTGCCACTAGGCCACCAGAGCTCCTTTCCTGAAAGTTTTAAAGGAGAATCTGCTCTGTCTTTTTCTCTTAAGCTCTGTTGTTGCCAGCAATCTTCCATTTTCCAGGGCCTAGATACAGCTCTCCAATTTCCGCCTCAGTGGTCAGTGTTCCCCTCTGTGTGTTTGCTTCTTTTCTTATTAGGATACCAGTTATAGCACATTCGAGGTCATCCTACTCCAGTATGAAGGCATTTTCATAGTGCAGTGGGTAAATACTCAGCTACTAACGAAAAAGTCAGTAGTTCAAACTCACCAGCTGCTCTGTGGAAGAAAGATGTGGCAGTCTGCTTCCATAAAGATTAAACCATAAAACCAAATTCTCTCATAAGTCCTTTAATCGGGTTTCCCAAGCTGTAAATCTTAATGGGAAAAGACTGCTCACTTCTCTCCTGCAGAGCAGTGGGTAAATTCAAACCTCTGACCTTTCAGTTAATAGCCCATTACTTTATGCACTATAATATCACTTTTTTAAATGAAGATTACAACCTTGAAAACCCTATGGGGCAGCTGACTCAATAGTTATGCACTCTTTTTCTAGTCTAGTATGACTTCATCTTAATTACACCCTCAAAGACCCTGTTTCTAAATAAGGTCACATTCTGTTTTGGAGGTGGATACTATTCAAGGCAGTCAAGAGCTGTATCACAGTTGGTACACCTTCTGTGTCTATAAAAAAATTGGGGGTGAGCTCTGGTGGCCTAGTGGCAGGAAACTGCACTGCAATCTCAGAGGTGTGCGGTTCAAATCCACCAGATGCTCTGCTGGAGAAGGAGGAACAATCGCCTCCTGTACCAGTCAGATCCAATTTGACGGTACACACATAAAAAGAATAAATAAATAAATAAAAAATTGGGAATGAAGATCTAAGAATCCTTCATGAGTGAGCTGTTGTAAAGTGCTGTTGAAGTTATTGAGGCAATAGCAATAATTTCTGTAAAACTTTTAACTAAATACCTGGAAAGATCTACCACTTAGTACAGAGAAGCTATTCATTTTATTCTACATATAACATTGGGAAAGTCTGCAGCCAGGGACCTCTACAAAGTACTGAAAAGCAAAGAGGTTAGTTGGAGACTAAGATCCACCTGATCCAAGCCATGTTATTCTGTAGCATCGAGCCAGAGCTGACCTATAGCTGACTCTCTGGTGTGTTTTTAGAGGCAGTTAATTGCTCAGAAGAAGATTGCCCATCTTTCTCCTATGGAGCAGCTGGTGGATTCAAATCAAAGTGCCTTCAGGATTGTAGCACAGCTTTTTCCCACTAGGCCACAGAGCTCTCTGATCAAAACCATTGTCTTTTTAAATAATTGTAATGCATCTGACAGTTGGACAGTGAAAAAGATGACAGAAGAAGAATCAATGCCTTTGAGAGGTGGTGCTGGAGAAGAGTACTGAATATTCCACGGGCTGTCAATAGAACAACCAGATACATCTTAAAGAGCACGAAGCCAGAATGCTCCTTAGAGGGAAAGATGATGAACCTTCATCTCACATACTTTGGACATGTTGTTAGGAGAGGCCAGTCCTTGGAAAAAGAAATTATGCTCTTAAAAGTGGAGGGTTAGTGAAGGAGGAGAAGACTTTCAATAATGAAGAAGACTTTCAGTGACCTCAAGTATGGCAGAGATAGTGAAATTGGCACAGGATAGGACAAAGTTCAGATCTGTCATTTATGGGATCGCTATGAGTCATAGTCGACTCCAAGGCACCTAACAACAACAGTAACTATTGGTAAAGCCACATGCAGTTTTTGTGATTTCCATGAGCAGCTCCACAGGAGAAAAATGGCCAAACTCCTCCCATGTGACTTACAAAGTCTGAAAGGCCAGTAGAGAGTCAACTATGAATTGGTTCCAGCTTGATGACAATGAGTTGAGTAAACATTAATATATCCAAAAGGCACATTGTAGACTCAAGATTGTCTCCTTTCATGTAGTTTTGTAGGTGCAAAGGAGCCAGCTTCTTTTTCTTTTGATATATTTGAAATCATGAAGACATGCACACCCTTTAAAACGGTAATGTTCATTGTATTTCTGTTTTTACTAAAATTTTAGGTTATCTGCTTACAGTGACTTCAAACTCCACCTCACTGCCATGGCATCAGTTCTGAGTCATAGCCACCCTTCACTGGGTTTCAGAGGTTATAAATCCCAATGGGAAGAGACTGCCTTTCCTTTTTTCCAAGGAGCCTCTGGTGGATTTGAACTACTAGAGACAAGAAGCCCTTGGCTTAGCAGCACAACCAGTCACCAGAGCAACTCTATAGTGACTTAGCAACTGCCTAAATGACTACCAAATCATAAATGTTACTCCTAACACCTGAATCTGCTTCAGTTGTATAGTACTGTTGCATAATGAGTTGTATAACTCAACAGGACCTAACAACAATACCTGAATATTTAGTTTTTCTCATACTTCCTGCTGTGTGACTTTTTGCTTGTGTTTGGCCTTTTTCACCATCATCTTGTAACTCTCATCAAATGTTTGGGCAGGACTATATAAACAAGATGTTTGTGGCCCATCAAAGGGATTGGACAGCTTACTAACAGTGCAAATAAAGTGAATGGAACCCTAATGAGGAAATTTATTAGCCTGGCCTTTCATCATATTTAAAATGTTTCAACCCAGAGGTTGAAATATGGGACTATATTACCACCACCAAGAGCAGACAAGAATAGAGTATGTTCTTTGGGCCCAGGTTCCCTGAGCTGAGAACATTCTAGATTCAGAAGAGAACTGTAACATCAGAGAAGAAGTGACAGAGAATGATGGTGGAGTTCCAGTCCATGCAGTGAAGGAATTGAGCACTTCAGGAGGCTTGCTGATAGAGTAGGGAGGGTGCCTCTGGATACTTGGCAGGCCTAGGCTCACAGACTCATGGAGCAAGAGAGCTGAGCACCTTTAGGCCAAGGCTTTTATAGAGTTAAAGAGTTTTCCGCACTTGCTTATAACAAGCAGGGGCCCAGAAAAAAGAGTTCCACAGCAAAGTGGATGGGGCGGGGGGGCGGGCAGAGAGACAAAATTGTGTAATAATGAAAGAATTTTTTTAAAGACAAAAGCAAACTGGGGAGAGGAGGGAGGGAGGGAAATGTGCAACAATGAATGAATGGAAATCCAAGTTCTTGGCAAACTTTACTTAAAATCTCAATAAAAAATTTAAAAGAAAAAAAAAGCAGAGGTCAACTAGCCTAAGAGGTGTGAGGGCCCAAGGGCCAGAGGGTAAGCTTGCTTATGGGCCAGCTGAAAAGAGACTGTCCTAACTGCAGAATGGTATCTTTTATTTTAGTCTTCAATTGTAACTTATTACTTATCTAATAAACCATATTACCATTAGTGTGGTCTATGAGTTCCATGTGGCGAGATGAGATGGACTGACATGGTGACTGTAGCGATGGGGTTAAGTACAGCAGTGATAGTGAGAATACATAGAATTTGGCAAGATTTTATTCTGTGGTACCTAGATTGGGTCTCTATGACTGGGAGTCAACTTGACAGTATCTAACAACAAAATGTTGTTATAGAGATGTATTGTCAAGTTAGAACTGACTCATAACTGACTCTCCAGTGGGTTTTCAGAGGCTGTAAATTACATAGGAGGAAATTGCCCATCTTTCTCTCACAGAGCAGCTGGTGTATTCAAACTACTTGCCTTTGGGTTAGCAGCGCAACTCTTTATCACTGAGCCACCAAAGCTTCCTAACAACAATAATATTCTATTGTAAATTCCTTCTAGGGAGCTCTGGTGACTTAGTGGGAAGGAGCTGTGCTGCCAACCCAAAGATACACAGTTCAAATTCACCAGCTTCTCCATGGGAGAAAGATGAGCAATCTCTACCCAAGCCATTTTCTGCCTCTGAAAATTCACTGGAGGATCAGATATGGGTTGGTTCTGACTCTATGGTATATAACAACAACAACAACAACAACCATCTAAGGAGAGTGGGCCCTGGTAAAGAGTGCTGTGGGAGAGATGCTTGATGTCAGAATTGGTAATAAAAGTTGAAGGGAGGAGGCATACCTAACCCCTGGCTCATAAGTCAGCAGTTGGCTACTGATCTGATTCTCTTTTCCCTTGTGAAGTTAGAGGTCAGACACATTAGCCCTGCCATTTCCCCATTCTTCTAATTTATTAACCACTCTACTCTTAAAGTAGTCCCTGGATGGTGCAAATAGTTAACTCATGCAGCCTCTATCCAAAGCTTAGTTCACTTAGAGATGCGTCAAAAGAAAGGCTTGATGATCTAGGGATTTTTGGGTTTTGGGTTTGTTTGTTTTTTTTTTTTTTAAAAAAATCAGTCATTAAAAGTCCTGTGGAACACTATTGTATCCTGACACACATGGGTTTTCCATTAATCAAAATCAACTCCATCGGTACTAGGATGGGTGTGTATTCTTAAAGGCCTTCTCCATTCCTACATAATTAAGTTTATAAAATTGTTTCTTGGACCACAAGAATTTTGAAATTCCTCAAGACCTTTGAATTACCATTTTCCAGTTATTTTCTAAATCTGTATCTCTAACACCCTCAAGTAATACAGATAGAGGTCTCTCAGCTCCACTGGCAGCTCACTACTTGCAAAGTGCGTGACAAGTTACTTAACCCCACTGATTCCATTTCCTCAACTGTGTAAGATAATAATAGTACCTATCTGTCTCGTAAGGTAAAGTGCTTAGAATAGTTAGTGCCCAGCATATAGTAAGAAGCTATTATTTTATGTGATCAATATTATAAAAGCAAAGTGGACTCCACTGATATTTGTAACTCCTTCAGTCCACCAGAAAGAATGATTTTCTTTCAAATGATAACCCTTGTCAGAAAATCATTAAATGTACATACCATTTTCATGGCGAAGAGAATAGGACATTCTTAAACGCTCTCTAAAATAATTTCTGCATGATGGGCGTTACTGGGAGTTGAGTGGCAGAACATGATTATCTCCCAAGGAGAAACTTGGTTTGGGGGTTTTCCATAAACTACTGTTATAACTACTTGGTTCCGCCACCAGTCAAGTTCAATCATCTTAGATGTGTTTGATTGCAAAGCACCTTATTATTATTTTTTTTTAATCCTAGCTTCCTCTCCTTTATTCTGGCCTCCCCCAGTAGATGTCTCCCTGTAGATGGAAGTACTTGAGGGAACCAACAGAAGCATATCCCCACAAGGGGACACATCAAACTATTGCCTGACCATTATCTAGAAACTTGCTGAGCGGATTTAATGGCACAAAGTTTCTCAGACATTCTTTGTTCCTCTCCTTCCTCCTGTGTGCAATCACTCAAAACAGGGATCTCCATGTGTGGCAGCTCTCTGGGACAATTCCATTCCCGGGTTCAGGCGATACTGCTGAGGATCAAATCTTTGTCTTTTAAGTCCATGTTTTCGACAATTCAACCCCCAAATCTCATTTTAATTTTTTGCATCCATAGAGAAATGCCCTATGACCTAATTACTACTATTATTCTGAACCAGGAACGACAAGGTGATTTGTTTGGTAATTGAGAGGGGGAAAAAAACCCTGAGCCAGAAAGACTTCCTGACATTTTATATCAATAAATTGGAAGAAAATGGCCACTCTCCTCTGAAGACAGAGATCAGCAGAGGGATTTTGTAATGGGTGGCATATGATGTGCAAACATTTTTGTCTAATTTTTTTATTCTAATAAACTTCTAGAACTGCAAGGATCACATCCCTGCTTGTGACAGACTGGAAGCAACATAGGAGGAATTGTCTATCTAAAGGTAATAATTGGACCCTGGACAGCACAAATGCTCCATGCTCTGCCACCAGTTGAAGCACTGGGTCAAACTCACACACTGGCACCACAGAAGAGAGGACTATCTGCTTCTATAAAGATTGTTGTTATTAATGGCAATACTACCAAAGGCAATATACACGTTCAATGCAATCCCAATACAAATACCAATTCCATTCTTCAACAAGATGGAAAAGGCAATCTCCAGCTTCATTTGGAATGGAAAGAAGCC
>NW_006399751.1:44988956-44996514 GCF_000299155.1 Elephantulus edwardii | reverse complement strand
GCAATGAGGGTTGCAGAGTGGATTATATTTGGGGCTGGGGGTGGGATTGGGGGAGGTGCGGGGGGGATTGTGTACCAATGAGGGAATTTTTCTTTTGCTTTTCAGGGAGAGGAGCAAATGGAGGGTGGGGCGGGGGGCAGGGAGAAGTGTGCAACAATGAATTAATGGAATTCCAAAATCTCTGTAGATGTTCATTGAAATGAAAAATAAATAAATAAAAAATTTTTTAAAACGATTGTTGTTATTGTTATGTGTCCTCGAGTTGCTTGTGACTCATAGTGCCCCTATGTGCAATCGTCCTGAAACCTACTCTATCCTGTGCCAATCTCACTATCTGTGACATACCTTCCCCCATTCCCCAGTCACTGAATCAATTCATTTCATTGAGGGTCTTCCTCTCCTGCGCTGTCCCTCCACCCTCCCAAGCATGATATCCCTCTCCAAGGACTGATCCCTCCTTGCAATATGTCTAAAGTATGTCAGACGAAGCTTCAGAATCTTTGCCTCCAAAGAGGAGACCAGTTTCACCCTCTCCAGGACGAACCTGTTTGTTCTCCTAGCAGCCCATGGTATGTTCAACACTCTTCTCCAGCACCACAGCTCAAAGACATCAATTTTCCTTCTATTATTACAGCCAAAAAATCCTCAATGGATGAGTACTGCTCTTACCACAGGGGGTCATATGAATCAAAATCAACTTGACAGAGTTTGTTTTCTTTGTGCAGATACATTTGTTATTGTTGTTGATAGGTATCATGCAGTGTATTATGGTTCATAGTATCATCACAAAACACAATAGTACCAAGCACTGCCTGGTGCCTCATCAACCTTAAAATAAATGCTGTGTTTGAGCAACCGTTTCAATCAAGGTCCTCACCTATTTTGCTCACCCTCTTCTTCACTGAGCATGATATCCTTCCCTAGGGACTGGTCACTTCCAGCAACATGTTCAAAGTATAACAGAGCTCAAAGGAGCATTCTGGCTGACTTCTTCCACGACAGTCCTTCATTCTTCTGTTTCATAGTAGTCAATATTCTTTGTGAACACAATTCCAATGGATCAGTTCTCCTGTCTTCCTTACACATTGTCCAGTTTTCACATGCCTATGAGGTGATTAAAAATCTTGTGGCTCAAGTCAGGAGCACTTAGGCCACAAAATGACATCTCTGCTTTTAAACACTTTATAAAGAGGTCTCTTGAAGCAAATTTGTTCAATGCAATATTTTGTTTTATTTCTTTCCAGGTGTTTTTCTTTTTCTTTCTTAACTTCTGCTTTCATGGGTTTTGATTGTGAATAAGTAAAATTAAATCCTTGAGAACTTCAATATTTAACCATGTGCAAACATCTAGGATGGGAAAATAAAATGAGCCCAAAGTTCAACTCAGCTGGAAAGTATCAGAACAGTTTAACTGAATACTGCAGGGGCAGCCAAGTCTCTGTTTGCCATCAATATCACCTACGTGACTTACATGTAACTAAGGCACTACGTAACCAAGTGTTAATAAGGACAGGTGGAGTTCAGTGGTAGAATTATCAGCATCCATGAAAGAGACCAAGATTTGACTCCTGATTAATGTACCCCCTGTGCTGCCAGCATCATCTGCCCAGTGGAGGCTTGCATGTTGCTGTGCTGCTGAGCCAGTTTCAGTGAAGCCTCTGGACCAAGGTTCCTAGCAGACTCTCCAGCTGTTTTCCCAAGGCTGTAAATCACACAAAAGGAGATTCAAACCACCAGCCTTTGAGGTGGCAATGAAAATTGCTTACCTACTAGGCCAGCTAGTTCAAAAAGTAAATTAGCAAATGCCTTGTCAGAAAGCCCCACTGTGAGGTAAATAGGTACATGCAAGGAAACAATACTTAAAATGCAAACAGCCCACAAAAGTACTCATTGTTTATCCTTGGTGACAATTTGTAGTAAACTTTCTGGTGCAGTAGAGGTTAAAGAATTCAGTTACTAAACAAAAGGTGAGAGGTACAAACCCAGCAGGCACTCTAGGGAAGAAAGTTTAGCAGTCTACTTCTGTGAAGATTTATAATCCCGGGAAGCTCCTGGGGCAATTCTGTTCTACACTGTTGCTTTGAGTCAGAATTGAATTGATGTCCCATGAGTTTTTGTTTGCTTCTGAGAAGAATTAATCACTTGAGACCCTTTGTAGGACAATTTTTTTTTAGGACAAAATTTTGTGATTGACTGCAAAATTAAAGAGTGGAGGTTGAAGTCTACCTGTAATAGGGGCCTACAGCCAACCTTGAGGCTTCACTTCTAAATGTTGTTGATAAGTGTCAACAATTCCACCACGACTCATGTTTTGATGTTGTTATGTGCTGTTGAATCATCTGTGACTCACAACAACCCTACTATGTACAATAGTTCAACTCTGCTCTATTCCTGAGGCTGATCTCACTGTCTGTTAACCCTCTTACCCCAGTTACAGTGTCAATCTTTACCCCAGTTACAGTGTCAATCTATCTTATCCACATTCTTCCTCTCCTGTGTTGACCCTCTATTCTTCCAAGCATGCTGTCCTTCTCCAAGGACATGTTCCTCCTGGATACATGCCCAAAGTATATGAGACAGAGCTTCAAAATACTTGCCTTCAAGAAGCTTGGTTTCACCCTCTCCAGAACAGACCTGTTCGTTCTCTTGGCAGTTCATGATATGGTCAATGCTCTATCACCACAACTCAAAGTCACAGATTCTTCTATCACCCTAGGTCATTGTCCAGCTCTATGATGCATAGCAAGTAATTGCGCAGACCATGGATTGGATCAGGCTCACCTTGGTCTCTAAACTGACATTGTTGCTCTTCAGAACTTTGGAGAGGTTCCCTGACAGCAAATTTTCCTAATGCAGTTCGTCTTTTGATTTCTTGAATGATGGTGCCATGACTATTGATTATGGAACCAAACAAGTTGAAATTGTTAACATCAATCTCGTCTCTGTATATTATGATGCTGCAATTGGCCCAGTGGTGAGAATCTGTTTTCTTGATGTTGAGCTTCAGTCCATATTGAAGACTAAAGTCCTTGACCTGCAGCAAATGCCTCCGGTCTTCCTCAGTTTCAGAAAGCACAGTTACGTCAATCTGCATAATGCAGGTTGTTGATAGGATGAACCTTCCTCCAATCCTAATGCCATATTCCTCCTCATAAATTCCAGCTTCCCAAATGATCTCTTCTGCATATAAATATGAAAAGTATGGAGATAGGATGCATCTCTGACACACTACTTTCTTGATTTTGAACCATGCAATGTTTTCTTAGAATAACTTGGTGATTGCATCCAAGCCAGGGTCTGTTTGTTGAAATTTGTCAATTGGTATAGCATCAATTCCTGTTGCCTTGTTTTCTTCCAATTCTTTCAAAGCAGCATGAACTTCTTCTTTCATCAACTCAGGCACTTGCTCATATGTTGTTTCATAAAATTCTTCTGTGTTAGCCAATTCCCTTTGGTACAGTGACTCTGTATACTCCTTCCAACTTCTTTTAATGTTTCCTGGATCATTTAGTATTCTGCCCAAAGCATCCTTAAGAATTGCAACTAAAAAAAAAATAATAGTTGCAACTCAAGGCTTGAATTTGTTCTTCAGTTCCTTCAGCTTAAGAAATGCTGAGTGAGTTTATCCCTTTTGATTTTCTGACTCCAACTCTTTGCATATTTCATTATAATACTTTACTTTGTCTTCCCACTCTTCCTTTTGAAATCTTCTATTCAGCTTCTTAATTTCTTCCCTTTGCTTTGGCTTCTTGGTGCTCTGGTTCAGTATTCAGAATCTCTTCTGATATCCATCTTTGTTTTTCTTCCTCCTCTGTCTTTGTAATGACCTTCTGCATTCTTGGTGGATGATATTCTTGATATTCCCCCCACAGCTCATCTGGTCTTGGCTCATTGGTGTTCAAGGCCTCAAACCTGTTCCTAATATGGTTTTGAAATATGACAATCAACTGGCCAACTGGCTGGAAGAGATCTATATTAGTCCCCATTCCAAAGAAAGGTGACCTGACAGAGTGTGGAAATTATCAAACAATATCATTATTATCATATGCAAGCAAGACTCTGCAGAAAATCATCCAAAAACCACTGGGACAGCACATCAACAGAGGCAGATGTGCAGGCTGGATATAGAAGAGGCCATGGTACTAGGAATATTATAACTAATATTAGACGGATATTGGCTGAAAGCAGGGATTACCAGAAGAATGCCTATCTGTGTTTCATTGACTATTCAAAGGCATTTGACTGTGTGAACCATAACAAACTGTGGCTAACTCTGAGAAGAATGGGAATCCCAGAACACTCGATGGTGCTTATGCAAAACCTATACTTGGACCAGGAGACAGTCATCAGAACAGAGCAAGGAAATGCTGCAAAGTTCAAAATTGGGAAGGGTATATGCCAGAGATGTGTCCTATCTCCACACCTTTCCCATCTATATGCAGAACAGATCAACCAAGAGGCTGGGCTCTATGAGAAGTGTGGCATCAGGACTGAAGGAAGTTTTGTCAACAATCTACGTTATGCAGATAACACAACCCTGCTTGCTGAAACTGAGGAGGACCTCAGAAGGTCAAGGACTGCAGCCTTCAATATAGACTGAAGCTCAACCTTAAGAAAACAAAGATTCTCACCACTGGGTCACCTGCAGCATCATGATAGATGATGAAGAGATTAAGTTTGTTAACAGCTTCAGTTTGCTTGGCTCCACAATTAACACTCTTGGTACCAGCAGCCAGGAAATAAACAAATTGCATTAGGAAAGTCTGCTGTCAGGGAACCTCTCCAGAGTACTGAAGAGCAACGATGCCAGTCTGGAGACTAAGGTGTGCCTGATTTAGGCCATAGTTTTCGCAATTACATATGTGCTATGCATCAGAAAGCTGGATAAAGACCAGGGATGATAGAAAGAGAATTTGTGCAGTGGTGCTGGAGAAGAGTATTGAATATACCATGGACTGCTAAGAAAACAAACGGGTTTGTCCTGGAGAGGGTGAAGCCAGGCTGCTCCTTGGAAGCAAGGATTCTGAAGCTTTGTCTGACATACTTTGGACATGTTTCAAGGAGGTACCAGTCCTTGGAGAGGGACATCATGCTTGGGAGGGTAGAGGGATAGCACAGGAGAGAAAGACCTCCATGAGATGGATTGATTCAGTGACTGGGGTAATGAGGATAGGTGTGTCAGAAACTATAAGATTGGCACAGGATAGAACAAGGTTCAGGGCTGTTGACTTGCCTGCACATAACAACAACAACAACAACAATGTTTTCTTTCTCTGTTCTAACAACTGCTTCCTGGTCTAAGTATATGTTTCTCGTGAGAACAATTAAGTGTTCTGGGATTCCCGTTCTTCTCAAGGTTAGCCACAATTTCTTGTGATACACACAGTCAAATGCCTTTGCATAGTCAATAAAACACAGATGGGCATTCCTCTGGTACTCTTTGCTTTCAGCTTAGATTCATCTAACAATGATTATAAAGTTCTTAGTGCCATGACCTCTTCTAAACACAGCTTCCACATCTGGCAGTTTTTTGTTTGATGTATTGTTCCAGTGATTTTTAAATAATTTCCACCAGGATCTTGCTCATGTGTGATATTAGTGATATTGTCTGATAATTTCCACACTCTGTCAGATCACTTATTTTTTTAAATAAATACGAATCTCTTCCAGTCAGTTGGCCAAGTAGTTAGTTGTCCTCCAGATTTCTTAGCACAACCTAGTGAGCACATCCAGGGCTGCTTCTGTTTGTTGAATATGTCAATTCATATGCCATCAATTCCTAGGGTTCTGTTTTTCGCCAATTCCCTGAACTTCCTCCTTCATCACCATTGCTTTTTGGTCATGTTGTTTTATGAAGTTCTTCTGTGTTTGTCAGTTTTATTTGGTACAGTAACTCTGTGTACTCTTTCCATTTTCTTTTGACCATTCTATATTCAATATTCTGCCCATAGCATTGGTTCCTTCAGTTTAAGAAATGCTGAGTTCAATCCTTTTGTTTTTCCAACTTCAGGTCTTTGCACATTTCATACTTTGCCTTGTCTTCCCAAGCTGCTCTTTGAAATTGTCTCTTCAGCTCCTTAAGTTCTTGATTTCTTCCCTTTGCTTCTTGATGTTCCAGTGCAATATTCAGTCTCTTCTGACATCTATCTTGGTCTTCCCCCCCCCTTCTCTGTCTTTGTAATGACCTTTTGCATTCCTTATGGATGATATTCTTGATATTCCCCCACAGCTCATCTAGTCTTTGTTTATTAGTATTAGAGCCCTCAAACTTGTTCCTGGGATGGCTTTTAAGTTCAGGTCAGATAGACTAAAGATCAAACTTTGGTTCTTGTGGATTTGATTTCATTTTCTTTAGCTTCAGTTTGAGTCTATGTATGAGTAGATTATGGTCTGTTCCACAACCAGCACTTGGTCTAGTTTTCACAGCTAATATTGAGCTTCTCCAATGATTTTTTTTCTACAGATGTAATCAATCTGAATCCTGTGTAGACCATCAGATGAAGTCATGTGTATAGTCATCATTTGTGTTTCTTTTTTTATTTGTGTTTCTTACAAAAGGTATTTGCAATGAACAAATCATTGTACAAAATTCTATCTTTTTTTTTCTCCAGCCTCATTTCTGTCACTAATTTCATATTTTCCAACTACTGATCCTTCTTCTCTCTTTCTAAGTCACAGTTATTATGAATATATTTTAGTTACATGTTTGATTGATTTCTGACTGCAAAAGTTGGTAGAAATCATCTATTTCCTCCTCTTTGTCTCTGGTCATTGGTGTATATGTTTGAATGATAGTGGCATTAACAGGTCTTCCTTGTGTGTGTACAGATATTATTCTGTTGCTCACAATATTGTATTTCAAGATAGATCTAGAAATTTTTTTTAAATATGAATGTGACCTCATTTTTCTTCATCTTTTCTTGTCCAGCATAGTAGATCATATGATCATCTGATTCAAAATGTCCCATGCCAAGCCATCTCATTTCACCAATACCTAGTATGTCAATATTTATGTGTTCCTTTTCTTTCTTAACAATGTCCAATTTTCCTACATTCATGCCTCTCACATTCCATGTTCCAATCACTCGTGTCTTCTTGCAACTCTTCCTCTTCCTTTGTGATTCCCAATATGAAGGCTCAGCCTCCAGTACTGTATCTGCTAGTCTAATCTAAGTATGCTTTGTTGTACATAGGGTTTCTGAAGGCCTGTAATTTCAGAAGTGGATGGCCGATCTTTCCTCCTAGTCTGTCTTAATTTGGATGCTCAGTTTTAGAATAATATATGCTGTTGATGTTGTTGTTGTTGTTGTTATGTGTTGTTGAGTCACTTGCGACTCATAGCAACCCTATGTATAACAGCCTTAAATTCTGCTCTGTCCTGTGCCAATCGCACTGTCTCAAATATACCCATACTGATTATCCCAGTCACTGAATCAATCCACCTCATAGAGGGCCTTCCCCTCCTGCGCTGTCCTTCCACCCTACCAAGCATGATGTCCCTCTCTAAAGACTGGTCCCTCCTTACAACATGCCCAAAGTATGTTATTTTATTTTTTTT
>NW_006399751.1:44986340-44987577 GCF_000299155.1 Elephantulus edwardii | reverse complement strand
AGCCTGTGTTTTCCAGCTACTGATTCTTCTTACCTGTTCCCAACTTTTGCGTTCCAGTCACCCATTATTATTAAGGCATCTTGATTGCATGTTTGATCAACTTTTGACTGCAAAAATTGGTAGAGATCTTCTATTTCCTCCTCTTTGGCTCTAGTTGTTGGTGCATATATTTGAAAAATAGTGATATTCACTGGACTTCCTGTATGCGTGCTCTGCATACAGATTGAGAAAGCATGGAGACAGAATATATCCCTGGCGGATTCCCTTCCCAATTTTGAACCATGCAGTGTCTCCTTGCTCTGTTCTGACAACTGCCTCTTTGTTCAAGTATAGGATTTGCATAAGCAAAATCAAATGTTCTGGGATTCCCATTCTTCTCAGAGTCAGCCACAGCTTGTGATCCACAGTCAAATACCTTTGCATAGTCAATAAAGCACAGATAGATATTCCTCTGATATTCTCTGCTTTCTGCCAAGATCCATCTAACATTAGCTGTAATATCCCTAGTACCACAGCCTCTTCTAAATCCAGCCTGCACATCTAGTAGTTCTCTGTTGACATGTTGCTCCAGTTGTTTTTGGATAATTTTCAGCAGAATCTTGCTTGCATGTGATATCAATAATATTGTTAGATCCCCCCCTTCCCCCCGTACTCTGTCAGGTCACCTTTCTTTGGAATGAGAACAAATATCAGTCTTTTTCAGTCAGTTGGCCAGCTGGCCAGATTTCTTGGCACAACTTGTTAAGCATATCCAGGGCAGCATCTGCTTGTTGAAATATGTTGATATGCCACCAAATCCTGTAGCCTTGTTTTTTGTCAATTCTTTCAGAGCAACTTTAACTTCCTCGTTCATCACCTTAGGCTCTTGTTCATACGTTTTTTTTTTCCCCATGAAATTATCCTGTGTCAGCTAATTCCTTTTGGTACAGTGACTCTGTATGCTCCTTCTGTCTTCTTTTAATACTTCTTGGATCCTTTAACACTCTTCCCAAAGCATCTTTAAGTATTGCCACTCATAGCTTGAATTTGTTTTTTTATTTTTCAGCTTAAGAAATGTTGAGTGCATGGTACTGGTACAATGACAGACACATAGATCAATGGTATAGAATTGAGAACCCAGAAATCAGTCCATCTACATATGGTCAACTGATTTTTGACAAGGTAATGAAATCAGTTAAGTGGGGAAACGACAGCCGTTTTAACAAATGGTGCTGGCAAAATTGGAAAAATATCTGCA
>NW_006399751.1:44985604-44986240 GCF_000299155.1 Elephantulus edwardii | reverse complement strand
AATAGCAAAATTTAACAGAACAGCATGCAACAAATGCTGGCGAGGTTGTGGAGAAACTGGAACCCTTATTCACTGTTGGTGGGAGTGTAAAATGGTGCAGCCACTATGGAAGGCGGTATGGCACTTTCTCAAAAAGTTGCAAATAGAGATACCATTTGACCCAACAAGTCCACTACTGGGAATATATCCCAAAGAAACCATAACTGACATCCAAACAGATATATGCACACCCATGTTTATCATGGCTCTGTTCACAATAGCAAGGAGTTGGAAACAACCCAGGTGCCCATCAACAAATGAATGGCTAGAGAAGCTATGGTATATTCACACAATGAAATACTATGCTGCATTGAAAAACAAGGAACTCATGCAATATTATACAAAATGGGTGAGCCTGGAGGACACTATGCTGAGTGAAATATCTCAGTCACAAAAGGACAAATATTGCATGGCGCCACTGCTGTAAAATGGGGCTGATATCAGGGTTGGGGTAAGACTGAGAAAAACCGGATAGATTGTGTATACTGCACTGAAACAGATGAGTGAGTGAATAACTTAAAAACAGTATATGATAGGGTATTATGGTTATCACAAGAGTCCACAGTTAAGGTTGCATAGTGGAATGTATTTGGGGTG
>NW_006399751.1:44979404-44985504 GCF_000299155.1 Elephantulus edwardii | reverse complement strand
TACTGGTGCAGAGAGTGTTGACTGTGGAGCCAAGCAAACTAAAGCTGTGAACAATCTCAATCTCTTCACCATCCATCCTGATGCTGCCAGTTGGTCCAGTTAATATGTGTTAGACAAGTATCGCTCCAGGCAACATGTCCAAAGCATGTGAGATAAAGTTTCACCACCCTTGCCTCTAAGTAGCACCTTGGCTGCACTTTCTCCAAGATAGGCTTTTTGTTCTTTTAGCAGTCAATGAAATACTCAGAACTCTTGTTAATTTATTAGACTTACTTGTGAAAGGAAAGCTGGATTCCTTTTATCTGAGTGAAGAATCAAGTCAGTAAAAAGGAAATCACTGCTTAAGAGTCAAAACAAAGTTTAAGAAGAAAGAGAAGAAAGTTTGTTAGAAAAAGTATGTTCAATGAGGCTCCAGGTGGTTTGAACAGTTTAACTGAAAACATGGATATCAGACCAAATCATACAATTTATACCAACAATATGAATGACAAAATTAAAAAAGAAGAATTGAAGAGGTCTTTGTATGCCCTATTTTCTCAGTTTGGCCATGTGGTAGATATTGTGGCTTTAAAGATCATGAAGATGAGAGGACAGGCTTTTGTTATATTTAAAGAACTTGGCTCATCCACAAATGCTTTGAGACAGTTACAGGGATTTCCATTTTATGGCAAACCAATGTGAATCCAATATGCAAAAACAGATTCCTATATAATTTCTAAAATGCGTGGAACTTTTGCTGACAAAGAGAAAAAGAAAGCAAAAACTGTGGAACAGTCTGCAGCAGCCACAAACAAAAAACCTGGTCAGGGAACACCAAATTCAGCTACTACTCAAGGAAATTCAACACCAAGTCCTCAGGTCCCTGATTACCCTCCAAACGATATTTTATTCTTTAATAATTTACCAGAAGAAACTAATGAGATGATGTTATCCATGCTGTTTAATCAGTTCCCTGGATTTAAGGAAGTGCGCTTGGTACCTGGCAGGCATGACATCACATTTGTTGAGTTTGAAAATGACGGGCAAGCTGGTGCCGCTCGGGATGCTTTGCAGGGATTTAAGATCACACCATCCCACGCCATGAAGATCACTTATGCCAAGAAATAACACTTGGGGGAGTCTTCCTTAAAAGACTTGAACTTATTTATGTTTGTTTTGATAACTCTGGACAGGCCATTTTATAGTTGAGAGCAAGGGACATATTGAAAATAAACTTTGTGGAAATACTTAGATAATTACCTTGTCTTTCTTAAGCTCTGGTGAGCCTTAAAGTATGAAGGTCTTAATTTTGTACAATAAACTTTTCTTTGTGTTCTGAAAAAAAAAAAAGAAAAAGTATGTTCAAAAGGTAAATGGATCATTCTTGGCAAAAGCAAAAGGAGTGGAGAGGACTCTGGAATTTTAAGGTCTTGGTCTTTATAAAACTTGAGCAAATGATATAAACTCAGGAGTTCTGGTAGCCTAGTGGTAAGGATCATTGAAAATGCAGCTAAGAAAATTCAACCTAAGAAAATGCAGTTGAACTCTATTACTTGCTCTGTGGGAATAAAATATATTATCAACTCCTGTGGAATATACTACCTCTGAAAACCCACTGGAGGTTCAACAACAAACAACAGGGAATTGATACGCTGACATTGGTGCTGGATAGTCATCTGTGCTATGGACGAGGTGAGTGGTGACTACCAGGTATTGGATGTTCTGACCTAATAGATTTAGCAGGGTCCCAATTTGGTCCACTGCATGTTGACTGTAAACTGTCATGGTGCTGGTAAGAGTGATTTTTAGTATTATAATGAAGAAAAGGTTAACACTGGATGCCAGGTTGCTTTAACTGCACTTGTATAGCCCTGTGTTTTAGGCAGTACACTCTGGTGCTCCCTTCCCTAGGATCCCCCCTACACCTCCATTCCTAACCTCCACCCCTAGGCTCCCTCCTACCCACAGTACCTGTACATTGGCCATTTGTGTTTAGTTGTGAGAATCATGCAAACTGTCAGGCAATTCCCTTTCCCACTGGGGTTTCTCCTTCTCTATCCCTAAAACTTCTTGAATACCATAATTCAAATATCTTTATACCATCCTGAATCATTTTGTTCAGTGAATTGTGGGCTAGTGTGGCTTTTGGACCTCCATGTGTTCCCTTTAAAGTCACTCACATCCTTTACAGGAAGCTCTCTGGTGACCTAGTGGTATGAACTTATGCTGTAATCCCAAAGGCACGCAGTTTGAATCCACCAGCTGCTCCACAGGAGAAGGATAGGCAATACTGCTTGTGAGACTCTGCAGAAGGGACAGCTATGAGTCAGTTCTACCAAAGGCAAATAACAACACCCCCATCTGTTGTAATATCTTTTCTCTTTAAATACACTCTTTTTCATGAAAAGTTCTAGTATTTCACTGTCATTTTTGCAAGTGATAGAAGGGACCTGCAATTTGAAAAGCAGTTATTGTTTCTTGGAAAACATATTCACTATGAAAGAAAGTCTTGATACTCTTCCTCTGAAAAATCAGCAAAATCTGAAAACTTTGTGGAGCCAAATTGTATTACTTCATATAAAGTAAAGAACCTTTTAAAAATATCATTTCACTTATTTATCTTGCCTTTAATATTATTGGTGCCATACATTTGTAATAAATTTCAAAATACAGTATTATAATTTTTGCTTTAAACATTCAATTGTTCTTCTAAAATATTAAGAGAAGAAAAAAGTCTTGTCTATTTATCAACATATTTAACTATTTCTTGTGCTCTTCTTTTCTGTCAACTTACTCTTATTGTTGTGGACTTAGAACTGACTCCTAGCTAACCCTGCAGAACTGGATGCTCTGCCCTAATATGGCCAACCAGGTACCAATATAAAAAACTCTATGATGATGGTAAATTGTCACAGTTCTCATGGAAATATTTTTAGTATTATAAAGAAGTAAAGGTTAAGATTGGATGTCATATTGCTCTAACTGTGTTTGCACAGCCCTGGGGAAGTCTCTGAATTTGGTTCTTTCCCAAGTAAAAAAGTGTGTAGAAGACTGTGCTATAAGAAGCACACTGTAGATTTGTTGTTCTTGTTCATAGGGTCGCTATAAAACCTACTTGACGTGATGGCACCCAACAATAACACTGGATAATGAAGTCTTTTCCAGCCCCCCATTTCTTAAATTGAGATTTTAATGAAAGTTTGTAAAGAACTTGGATTTCCATTCATTCATTGTTGCACATTTCCCTCCCTGTCCCTGTACCCGCCCAGTTGGCTTTTTTCTGGGAGGGAGTTCTTTCATTGTTATAGAGCCCCACCCCCAAGACCACATTACTATGCAGCTCTTATTCTGGACTCTCATCATGCCAATAATACCTAATCATATATTCTTTTTATACAGTTTCCTCCCTCATCTGTTTTGATGACATGTACATTATTTATCTCTTCTTTTCTTTGTTTCCCCCCAACCCCCATGTCAGCCTTGTTTTACAACAAAGACATTATGTGGTATTTGTCCTTCTGTGACTGAGATATTTCACTCAGCATAATGTCCTTCATGGTCACCCATTTGTATGATATTTCATGGGTTTTTGTGTTTCAGTGCTGCGTAATATTTCATTGTGAATAAAGCACAGTTTTTCTATCCATTCATTTGTTTATGGGCGCTTGAGTTGTTTCCACCTCTTTGCTATTGTGAACAAAGCAGTAAACATGGGTACGCATATATCTACTTGGGTGGCAGTTCTGGTATCTTTAGGGTATATTTCCAGTAGTACAATTGCTGGGTCAAACGGTATTTCTATTTCCACCTTTTTTAGTAAGTGCCATACTGCCTTCCATAGTGGTTGCACCATGTTACACTCCCACCAACAGTGAATAAGGGTTCCAGTTTCTCCACAACCTCGCCAGTATTTGTTGTTTGCTGCTCTGTTGAATTTTGCTATTCTTATTGGTGTGAGACGATATCTCATAGTGGTTTTGATTTGCATCTCCTTAGAGCTAAAGATTTTGAGTACTTCTTCATGTGTTTGTTGGCCATCTGAATGTCTTCTTTGGTGAAGTGTCTGTTCATATCCTGTGCCCATTTTGCAACTGGATTGTTTACTCTTATCTTGTTGTGGTGCTTAATTATTCTATAAATTCTAGATATAAGTCCCTTATCAGACATATTATTACCAAATACCTTTTCCCAGTCTGTAGCTTCCATTTTTACCCTGTTGGAGAAGTTTTTGGATGTGCGTAGGGATTTTATTCTTAGAAGGTCCCATTGATTTATTTTATCCTCTCCTGGTTGTAGGGTTTTCAGGATGCATAGAAGACTATTCATGTTGTGGATTTGTGCTTCTAGGGTTCTTCCATGCTTTCCTCTAATGAAGTTTAGAGTCCTTGGGTTTAGTCCTAGGACCTTGATCCCCTTTAAGTTGGTGTTTGTGTATGGTGTGAGGAGTGGGTCTTGGTTGAGTTTTCTGCAGATTGTTTTCCAATTTTGCCAACACCATTTGTTAAAAAGGCTGTCATTTCTCTGCTTAACGGATTGCATATCCTTGTCAAAAATCAGTTGACCATAGGTAGATTGGGCTGATTTCTGGGTTCTCAGTACTATTCCATTGATCTATGTGTCTGTCATTGTACCAGTACCATGCTGTCTTGGCCACCACGGCTGTGTAGTAGGATTTGAAATCAGGGAGTGGGAATAGTCCTACCTTGTTTCTCTTTTTAAGAAGTGCTTTGCTTATTCGGCTCTCTTTCCATTCCTATGAAATTGGACATTGCCTTTTCTATCTTGTTGAAGAGTGAAATTGGTATTTGAAATTGGGATTGCATTGAATATGTAGATTGCCTTAGGTGGGATTGTCTGTTTCACAATATTGATTCTTCCTATCTATGAGCAAGGTATATTCTTCCATTTCTCCAGTTCTCTTTTTGTTTCTTGTAGTAATGTTTTATAATTTTCTTTCAATAGATTCTTTGTGTTTCTCATTAGATCTACTCCCAAGTGTTTAATCTTGTGATTAGCTATTGTGATGGGTATTGTTTTACTTGTTGTTGTTATGTGCTGTTGAGTTGCTTGTGACTCATAGCAACACTGTGTACAAGAGCCCTATACCCTGCTCTATCCTGTGCCAATCTCATTGTCTCTGACACACCTACTGCCATTACCCCAAACACTGAATCGATCCATCTCATAGAGGGTCTTCCTCTCTTTCGCTGTCCCTCCACTCTCCCAAACATGATGTCTCTCTCCAAGGACTGGCCTCTCCTTGCAATATGCATAAAGTATATCAGATGAAGCTTCAGAGAATCCTTGCCTCCAAGGAGTAGCCCAGCTTCACCCTCTCCAGGAAAAACCTGTTTGTTCTCCTTGCAGTCCCTGGTATATTCAACAGTCTTCTCCAGCACCACAGCTCAAAGGCATCAATTCTCTATCATCCCTAGTCACTTTCCAGCTCTCCTACACATAGCATGCAATTACGAAGACTATAGCCTGGATCAGGTGCACCTTAGTCTCAAGCCTGACATCGATGCTCTTCAGTACTCTTGAGAGGTCCCTCACAGCTGACTTTCCCAATGCAATTCGTCTCCTCATTTTCTGGCTGCTGTTACCAAGAGTGTTGACTGTGGAATGAAGTAAACTAAAACTATTAACTATCTCAATCTCTTCACCATCCATACTGATGCTGCCAGTTTGCCCGTGGTGAGAATCTTTGTTTTCTTGATGATGAGCTTCAATCCATATTGAAGACTGCAGTCCTTGACTTTCTGCAACACGCTCTTCAGGTCCTCTGCAGTTTCAGAGAGCAGAGTTGTGTCATCTGCATAAAGCAGGTTGTTGATGCTTCTTCCACCAATCCTGATGCCACATTCCTCCTCGTACAGCCTAGCATCTCGGATGATGTGTTCTGCATACAGATTGAAAAGGTATGGAGACAAAGTGCATCCCTGACAGACCCCTTTCTTGATTTTGAACCATCCAGTGTCTCCCTGCTCTGTTCTGATGACTGCCTCTTGGTCCAAGTATACATTTCACATTAGCACAGTCAAATGTTCTGGGATTCCCATTCTTCTCAGAGTCAGCCATAACTTGTTGTGATCCACACAGTCAAAAGCCTTTGCACAGTCAA
>NW_006399751.1:44958200-44975443 GCF_000299155.1 Elephantulus edwardii | reverse complement strand
CTAAAAATAAAAAATAAAAATATAAAAAAAAAGAAATGCTGAGTGAGTTCATCGCTTTTGATTTTCTGACCCCAGCTCTTTGGACATTTCATTATAGTATCTTGCTTTGTCATCCTGAGCTGACCTTTGAAATTTTCTGTTCAGCTCCTTCATTTCTTGATTTCTTCCTTTCGATTTGGCTTCTCGGTGCTCTAATGTAATATTCCAAGTCCATCCTGGTCTTTTCTTCCTCTTCAGTCTTTGTAATTATCTTTTGGATTCTTCATGGACGGTATTCTTGATATCCTCCCACAACTCATTTGGTCTACACTTATTGGTTATCAAGGCCTCAAACCTGTTCCTGAGATGGTTTTGAAATTCGAGTGGGATAGACTTAAGGTAAAATTTTGGTTCCTGTGGGCTTGATTTAATATTCCTCAACTTCAGCTTGAACTTGCATATGAGAGTAGTTGGTGGTCTTTTCCACAATCAGCACCTGACCTGGTTTTCACAGCTGATATTGAAACTATCCTCTTGCATCAGCACCTTGCTGCAAATGGAAGAGAAGAGGTATTAAACCACAAGAAGTCAATCCTGGAGTAAAAGTTCAAGACAAAGGATTTTTTTTCAGAACTGTCTGAGATAGGAAGCTGTCCTTGATACTTGTACCTGATAGTTGTACTTTCAGACTCTTTGCCCATTTGGATACGTCTTATTTTCTTCTCTTGTCTTATGGATACCACTAAGACTTGCAATACAATATTGAAGAAGAGAGGTGACAATGAACATCATTGCCTAGTTCCTATTCTCAAAGAGAATGCCTTTAATCTCTCTCCATTGAGAATAATGCTGGCTCTTGGGTTTGCATATATACTTTTTACTATGATGAGGAAATTCCCCTCTATTCCTATTTTGTTGAGTGTTTTAATCAGGAAAGGGTGTTAGATTTTGTCAAAGGCCTTTTCTGCATGAATTGATAGGATCATGTAATTCTTGTTCTTTGCTTTGTTAATGTGATGAATTATTCTGAGTTGTTTTTTTTTTTAACCATCCTTGCACACCTATTATAAATCCCTCTAGGTCTTGATGAATTATTTTTTTGATGTATCGTTGGATTCTAATGGCCAGGATTTTATTCAGGATTTTTGCATTTATGGTCATGAGAGATATTGGCCTCTAGTTTTCTATTTTGGTGGTGTCTTTACCTGGCTTTGCTATCAAGGATATGTTTTCATCATAGAATGAGTCTGGGAGAATTTCATCTTTTTCTATTTTCTCAAACATTTTATGTAGAATTGGTGACAGTTCTTCTCTGAATGTCGGATAAAATTCACTTATAAAAACATCTGGTCCAGGGATCTTTTTGGTTGGAAGTTGTTTTATTATCTTTTCAATGTCTTCTTTTGTAATAGGTCTGTTCAGGTGTTTTGGTTTGTGTCAGTTTAGGTAGGTTGTGAATTTCAAGGTATCTGTCCATTTCCTCTAGGTTTTCATATTTGCTTGAGTATAGTTTTTCCATATATTCCACTGTTAACCTTTTTTATTTTAGCTGGTTCTGCTGTGACATTGCCCATTTCATCTCTTATTTGGATTATTTGTGTCTTTACTTTTGTCAGTTTTGCTGGTGGTTTGTCAGTTTTATTGACCTTTTTGAAGAAACAACTGGTTTTGTTGATGGTTTCAATTGTTTTTCTGTTGTCTATTTAATTTAATTCTGCCTTAATTTTTATAATTTCATTTTTTTGGGGGAGGGTGTTGGGTTTTCTTGCTGTTCTTTTTCAATTTGTTGGAGACGTTGGGTTAGAGAGTCAATGGTCATTCCCCCCTGACTTTTAAAGTGTTTGCTTATTGCTATAAATTGACCTCTGATTACTGCTTTGGCTTTCCCCCAGAGGTTTTGGTAAGTTGTGTTTTCATTGTTATTTGTTTCAAGAAACTTTCTAATTTTATTTTTTATTTCTTCTAGTACCCACTCATGTTCAAGCAAGGTGTTGTTCAGCTTCCAAATGTATGGTTATTTTCTTTATCTTCTTGTTATTAATTTCTAATTTTGTAGCATTGCCCTCTGAGAAGATGCTTCATATTATTTCTATGTTTTTAAATTTATTGATGTGTGGATTGTGTCCTAAAATGCAATCTATTCTTGAGAATGTTCCATACACAGTGGAGAAGAAGGTATACTGTGCTTTTTGTGTGTGTGCATTAGCTTATAAATATCTATGAGGTGGAGTTGGTTTATTGTATGGTATTTTTCAGTATTTTTGTTGAATTTTTTTCTGAAAGTTCTATCTTTTCTTAAGAGTGGTGTACTAAAGTCTCCAACTACTATAGTAATGTTGTCTATTTTTTTTTCAGTTTTGTTAATATTTTTTATATATTTTGCAGGTCTTTAATTTGATACATAGATATTTATTATTGTTATGTCCTCTTGTTCTATTGACACTTTAAGCAATATGTAGTGACCTTCCTTATCCTTTATGATGGTTTTTGCATTGAAATATACTTTATCAGAGATTAATATCATTACTCCTGCTTTTTTCTGGTTGTCATTTGCTTAGTATATTTTTCCCACCCTTTTATTTTTAGTCTTTCATTATCTTCATTTTTCAGGTGTGTCTCTTGTATACAGCACATTGATGAATTTTGGGGTTTTTTTATTCAATCTGCTACTCTTTTTCTCTTCAGTGGTGCATTTAAACCATTTACATTCAGTGTGATTATTGACAGGCAAGGTTTGTTGCTATCATTTTTTTCGTTCTTTTTGGTGTTGTTGCTAATTACTTTGGTCCATCCTGCTTTCTGTGGCACCTCTGTAAGAAGGACGTCTCTGAGTGTTTCTTGTAATGCTGGTCTTGTTTTTACATACTCCCTTACATTCTTTTTTTTCTGGGAATATCTTGCTCTCTCCTTCATATTTGATGGACAATTTTGCTGGATACAGTATTGTTGGGTGACAGTTGTGTTCTTTGAGTGTTTGATATATGTCATTCCTTTGTCTTTTTGCTTACAGAGTTTCTGCTGAGAAATAGGCACTTAGTTTTATTTGTTCTCCTTATATGCTCTTCAGTACTTTGAAGAGGTCCCTAACAGTAGACTTTCCCATTGCAATGTGTCTTTCAATTTCCTGGCTGTTGTTGTCAAGAGTGTTGAGTGTGGAGTCAAGCAAACTAAAGCTGTTAACAATCTCAATCTCTTCACCATCCATCCTGGTGCTGCTAGTTGGCCTAGTGGTAAGAATTTTTGTTTTCTTGATATTGAGCCTCAAGCCATATTGAAGCCTGCAGTTCTTGACCTTCATGAAGCAAGTGCTTCTAGTCCTCCTTAGTTTCAGCAAGTACAGTTATGCTGTCTACATAATGCAGCTTGTTGATGAATCTTCCTCCAATTCTGATGACAAACTTCTTCTCATACAGCCCAGCCTTCCAGATAATCTATTCTGCACATTGTTTGAAAAGGTATGGAGATAGGACGAATCCCTGGCATACATCCTTCCCAATTTTGACCCATGCAGTGACTAAGGTGCTCCTGATACAGGCCATGTCTTTACAATCACTTGCTATGTGTCAGAAAGCTGGACAATGACTAAGGAGGATAGAAGGAGAATTGATGCCTTTGAGCTTTGGTGTTGGAGAAGAATATTGAATATACCATGGGCTGCTAAGAAAATGAACATGTTTGTTCTGGAGAGGGTTAAACCAGGATGCTCCTTGGAGGCAAGGATTCTGAAGTGTCATCTGACATACTTTGGACATGTTGCAAGGAGGGACCAGTCCTTGGAGAAGGACATCATGCTTGGGAGGGTGGAGAGACAGCATAGGGGAGGAAGGCCCTCTATAAGGTGGATTGATTCCATGACTGGGATAATTGGGGTGGGTGAGTCAGAGACAGTGAGATTGGCACAGGATAGAGCAGGGTTTAGAGCTGTTATCCATAGGGTCCCTATGAGTTTCAGGTGACTTGAGTGCACATAACAACATAGGTTACTCTTTGTTTCTCCCTTGCTTCTTTCAGAATTGTCTCCTTATCTTTGATTCTGGCAAATTTGACTATGTCTTGGTGTTTTTCTTTTGGTGTCTATTCTATATAGCGTTTGCTCAGCTTCTTGAATATATATTCTCTCATTCTTTATTTTGCCTGGGAAGTTTTCTTCTAATAATTCTCCCAATTTTTCAGTGCCTTTACTTGCTTCTTCCTGTTCTGGTATTCCGATGATGTACATGTTATTTCTCTTGATAGTCCGACATTATTCTTAGGTTTTCTTCTTTTTCCTTCCTTTTTGATTCTGCTTTTTGTTCTAGCAGATCAGTGGTGACAATTCTATCTTCTATTTCAGTGATTCTGTGTTCCATCTCTTAAACCCTGCTCTTGTGTCCCTCCATTATGTTGACAGCATCTGAAACATTGGTCTTCATAATTTGCATTGTAGTTTCTTGTTTTTTCCAGAGCCCCTAATGCCTCGTTTGTTTTATTTGCATTGTTGTTTTAAGTCCCTCCTGGTTTTTGCTTGTAGTGTCCTGTAATTCTTCAAGTTTATCTTTCATCCATTAAAAATATTCAATAATTGTTCTTTTAAATTCTGTGTCAAAAAGTTTCATCAGACTTTCTGGCTTCAGGAAATCCATTGATACTGTGTTGCTTTTGGGGGGGTGATATTTTCCTTTGGGCTTGTGTAGGGTTGAGGTAGCTTCCTTTCTGTGTGCCATTGCTGTGGTAGAGTTTTTCATGTCTGAAGCAATAACAGGTTCTTGATCTGAAATCACCATTCCAGAAGAGGATGCGGCAGCTACCCTGTGTGGGTTTCTTTCTGTCTTCTTACCCAAGGGAAGAGCTGCTTCAGTTCAGTAGAGAAAAGGCCTGTGAAAACAGCCTCCTCTATCAGAGAACTGCTGCAGCTAGAGAAGCCCAAGGTACTCCAGGCTAAATGCAATTGATGGACTGGGCATGAAGAGACAGAAGGTGTAGTGCAAAGATCTGATTGGAAACCCAGGACGCATTGGTTTTCTCTTTGAGAATGAGCTCCTGCTGTCTCGCTCCCTTCTCATTGCACTTGAGGGTTCCCACATGATCCAGCCAAACAGCAGTAACACCCACCCTCCCTGACACTCACACAAAGTACCTCACTCAAGTTTTAGCTTGCCTGCAAGCTTACATCAGCTCCTAGTGTGGGCATTGGCATCAGGATCAGAGTTCCAGGCATGAGCCAATGGCATCAGGACCGAAATTCCAAGCATGGGGCATCAGTATCGGGACCAGAGTTCTGGGCATGGCTCCATAATGAATTCTTAAGCAGCCCTAGTGGTCTATTAGTTAAATTGCTGAAGTGTTAACTGAAAGGTTAGCACTTTAAACTCGGCAGCAGAAGAATTATCCCTCCAACACTCTAAAGATTTTGTTCCATTGTCTTCTTGTTTCCATTGATTCAGATGTGAAGTCTGTCATCATTTCTGTTTTAAAAAATATATTATTGTAGTTTGGTTGACATTTTATGGAGCAAATTACCTTTCCATGCAACAATTTGTACACATTTTGTTTTGTGATAATCCCCTAAATATACTAGCTCTCTTCCCACTTCCTCCTTGCATTCTTCATTTCGCCTTTCCCATCTATCCTGCTTTCTGAATTTTTATTTTGGAAAAATAGGTTGTTTTGTATGATTGATTGTTTTGAGGAACACACTCCTTAAAAGTTTGAGTTCAATTTATAGTCCTGTCCATTGTTTGAAAGCCATAATTCTTAATGTAATGTGTTTTACATTTATTCTGGCTTCTTTAAGAATTATCCCTTTATATCAGTACTTTGATTAGCATGTGATTAAGTATAGTTCTCTTTGTATTTCTCTTCATTGTATTTTGTTTGTCTTCCTTTCTCTTTAATGTCTTTATTGAATTAGTAAAATATTTAGCTATTACTTGCGCAACTTAATCAGCCTCGTATTTTCTTCTCTCCTTTTCCGTCTCCCTCAACCTCTCCCTATTTCTCTACCACTTCCTATCTCACTCCCTCTCTCTTCTTTACTTCACTGACATGTATTTTTGTTAGCTTGGCATTGTGTTGTGTATCACCGAGAATTTTAACTTTTTAAAATACATATATCTCTTACCTTTACATTGAATTCTTTATTAAGATTATTGATCCTTTCTTTGGTTAGCTCCAATCTGTTCCTAATCTCATCCTCTAAATTGTTCTTCTCAGCAATCATATAGAATTTCCTTTTTTAAAAAAATATTTCATTTCTAGGGCTGTTGAACATAGGGTCGCTATGAGTCTCAAACGACTTGACGGCACATAACAACAACAACATGTTGAGGTTAATCATCTGTTCATTCATTATGACTATCTCTTTTTAGTCAATGGAACAACATAGAATAGCTGCTATAATGTACTTGTATGCTAGTTCAAAATCTAAATTACCTAAGAGTTTGTTTATTTTGTGTTTTTACTTTTAGTTGGGTTTTTTTCCCCACTACAGGTCAAGTGTTACACACATGTCTATTAATCTAGTAATTTTATATGAAACATTTTTTGTTATTTTGTAGAGGCTCTGAAATTTTTTTTTTAAGCATCACAAAAGTTTTTAAAAATTTTTGTTCTTCACTATAAGTTGTACTCAACTCATGGCACTTAACAACATCAACAACCTTGTTGTTGTTGATGTTGTTACGTGCCGTCGAGTCACCTACGACTCATAGCGACCCTATGTACAACAGCCCTAAACTCCGCTCTGTCCTGTGCCAATCGCACAGTCTCTGACACTCCCATCCCAATTATCCCAGTCACTGAATCAATCCACCTCATAGAGGGCCTTCCTCTCCTGTGCTGTCCCTCCACCTTCCCAAGCATGATGTCCCTCTCCAAGGACCGGTCTCTCCTCACAACATGTCCAAACTATGTTAGACGGAGCCTCAGGATCCTTGCCTCCAAGGAGCCACCTGGTTTAACCCTTTCCAGGACAAATCTGTTTGTTTTCCTAGCAGTCCATGGTATTCTCAATACTCTTCTCCAGCACCACAGCTCAAAGGCATCAATTCTCCTTCTATACTCCTTGGTCATTGTCCAACTCTCTGATGCATAACAAGTGATTGGGAAGACCAAAGCCTGTATCAGGCGCACATTAGTCTCCAGAGAGACACCATTGCTCTTCAGTACTTTGGAGAGGTCCCTAACAGCAGACTTTCCCATGGCAATGCACCTTTTGATTTCCTGGCTGCTGGTGCCAAGACTGTTGACTATGGAGCCAAGCAAACTAAAGCTGTGTACAATCTCAATCTCTTCACCATCCACCCTGATGCTGCCAATTGGTCCAGTGGTGAGAATCTTTGTCTTCTTGACATTGAGCCTCAATCCATATTGTAGGCTGCAGTCCTTGACACTCTGCAGCACGTGCTTCAGGTCCTCTTCAGTTTCAACAAGCAGGGTTGTGTCATCCGCGTAACGCAGGTTGTTGATAAATCATCCACCAATCTTGACCTCACATTTCTCCTCATAGAGCCCAGCCTCCCGGATAATCTGTTCTGAATATAGGTTGAAAAGGTATGGAGATACGATGCATCCCTGGCGTACGCCCTTCCCAATTTTGAACCATGCAGTGTTCCCTTGCTCTGTTCTGACGACTGCTTCCTGGTCCAAGTATAAGTTTCTCATTAGAACGATCAAGTGTTCTGGGATTCCCATTCTTCTCAGAGTCAGCCATAGTGCAAAAGTCGGGAACAAAGAAGAAGATCCAGTAGTTGGAAAACATGGACTCGGTGACAGAAATGGAGCTGGAGAGAGAATGATCGAATTTTGCACAATCAACAACCTTAAGATGATTAAAATAATCAGAATATTAAAATTCCTCTTGTCTAATGAATTAAATTATGCCTCAGTTTTATTTTTAAAGCAATCATTTGTAAAGGGACTTTAGTATATTTCAATAAGAGATGTTATTAAAATAGTTTTTTGGTAAGTGGAAAAAAATTTTGTTCTGCAATAATTAAATTATTGACTGATCACCTGGAATTTACGAAGGCATGATTTTATGCTTTTTCAGGATGAATATTTTTAAAGACCAAAAAGTTTACTGAACATCTTTAATTTTGAAGCATTTCAATTTCACACTGTCTCATAGAAGAGGCAACAGCAGAAATACTTGTTCATTTATTTTTCAGCTTTCCCACTGTATCTATTTACTTACTTGTCATTAGAATAATCTCCGCAAATACACAATTGACAAGTCAATCAAGAATTTTTATCACATATTATATGCAGATTTGGAGACCCTACTTGGTAACTCTATATGTATGTATTCTACCTTTATGTCCTATCACTCTTACAGCTTTGAAATTGCAGCCTCTGACGTCTCAAGCCAATAATACTGTAGGTTACTGCTTGAGTTTGAGCTATTCCATGATACATAGATATGGGAAATTTGTATAAACATTAGTATCCAGTAAGTATGATTTCGTTCTTTGAGACTTCACTTTCTATTTTTGTCCTTCTCCAGAGTTTTCAAATATTTGTTCTGCTACATTTCACCTAGAGTTTATCACTGTTATTTGTTGATTGCTTATTCTAGTAATAGCTAGTCTATGATTATCAACATCTTGTGTGTTAATTTAAAAAAAATCTAAAGAGTACATTTAATGTGTGGGGGGGTGAGTTTTGTTTTATTTTTTATTATGGGCTAAACGTCCCTGCTTTTCTATATGTCAAGTAAACTAGTCATTTTATAGTTATACTGGATATTGTGGGTATTTGTAGATACTCTGGTTTTTGTTATAATCCTTAAAAGATTTTATTTTTGCTCTACAAATCTCAATTCTCTTTTAATATTTTTTAAATCCTTTTAACTACATCAGGAGAAAAAAAAGCCTTAGTATCATATTAAAATTGTTTAACATCTAACACGTAATTTTAATATTTTTTTTAAAAAGCCCAGATGTTGAAAGGTAACAGCATCTAATTAGAATTTGATTATTGGGTTTGTATTATATGTGCACAGGTACATTTTTATTCTGCACAATAATTATACTACTTTTCCACTTATAGATGTGATTTTAAATTTTATAGAAGGAAAAATGGAAATAAATTTAAATAAAAATAAAACCGTAAAAGTAGTGTACAGTTATGACAAAAGATGAGAGAATTAAGCTGGAGTTACTAAAGTCAGGAAAACACTATTTAGCAACATGTTTCTACTGACCATGAGGCAGAGATGAGTGGCAGACTAGAGTTAGGAAGACAAGTCAGGAGAGGAAATATAGATTTGAAAATTCAAAAGCCTAAGACCTTCAGTCCAGTGCCATTGTTAGAAGGAGATTTTACAACTTTAATGTAAAAGGCTGTTGAGAATACAGTAATTCTAAGAGGTCTCTACCTTTGGTCCCCTGAAATGTTTTTATCCTTATAGGTTGTTAAATTTTGTAAGAATCAGTATAACTTGTTCAATTCCATTTTTGATTTATATTTTCTATTTGATTTTTACTTTTTATTTCTAACCATTGTGGAGATAGCTTTAAAATACCTCTATAAGTTCATTTGTTTGAATGTCTCTGATGAAACCTTCTTCAATTTCAGAAATATCTATTGTTACCTTTCTTTTTTTTTTTCCCCCTACATTGATCTTGATCCTGAAGACAGTTATAAAATTTTCTTTTAAGTCATCTGACGTTAGTCCAGGATCAGGTCAATATCACCTGAAAAGTAACACTTCTGTTGTACAAAGAATATAAAGAAAATAAACCCCCAGGGAGACAGCATTGACTAGAGATTAGAAGAAGGGGCTGTCAGGATGATAATCCAATTTAATCAGCTATCTTTTTTTCCTAAGATCTTGGCGACCAGTCCTTTCTACCCTGGTTTTTCACGAGCTGATATGACAACCTGGTGCTAATACTTATTTATATAATGAATGCAGAGTTTTATTTTCTTAAGCACTGGGTTTTAGTCATTCTTCCATGGAGTAACCTATTCTTTGATTTATTTTAAAGGACAAGGCTGAAGAAAAAGACATCCCAGTAATTCTGTTAAAGGCCTAGCAACATGGATTATTGCTCAGCTGGCTCTTCCATGTGGTGCCATGCTAAAACAAAATAACAGTAAAATAAAAGGCTTTGTTACACTTAACTAATAAATGCTATTGGTGAGCAGTCATTTAAATGATCATTTGTATTGTATTTTCTTGTATAAAATGTACTGATTGTTTAAAAGTACTTTTAAGATTTTTACTTCTCATCTTTAGTTTGTTAAAGGCTTACTACAATGATTGTAAATATTGCTTATTTTTATTTATTTTGCTCAGGGTCATGGAGCTTCTTGAATCTATATCTACGGGGAAATTTCAACTATTACCCTTTCAAACTTTTTTTTTTCTTCTGCATTCTCTCTTTTCTAGGACTCAAATTATTCACATCTTAGAACTTTTCATGTTGTCTGGCAGGATTAAGGGAACTTTGTAACACTGACCTAAGCCATGAGTCTAAATGTCAGAGGACCTGTGATCATACTGAGAGGCTATCTGGACTGAGGAATTATTTCCTTCACCCAACCTAACTTATACCCTATTAACTTCTCCAATAAACCTCTTAATTGTAAGAATGGTTCTATGAAGTGTCTATGGTCACTATAACAAGTTTCAGATCCAATAGAGCAGTATTGGAATTGGATTGGAATTAGTAGAAGTAGGTGCAGTTGCATGAGAGACCATGTCTGACCATGTATGAAATAGCCCTGTACTGTGATGCTGTTGACAGGGACAGTCAGTAGAAGTCAGACACTGCCATACTCATGCTGCCTACACACTTTTTACAATACTAGTAGTTTGTTGAGATTTTATTTTATATTTCCCTAATAGTTTTTCAATCTATATGTAGAACAGATCATTCGGGAGACAAGGCTCTATGAGGAGCAATGTGGCATTAGGATTGGCATCAACAATCTGTGTTATGCAGATGACACAACCTTGCTTCCTGAAACTGAAAAGGGCCTGAGGCATCTGCTGCAGAAGGTCAAAGACTGTAACCTTCAGTATGTATTGAAGTTCAACATCAAGAAAACAAAGATTCTCATCACTGGACTGATTGGCAGCATCCTGATAGATAGAGAAGAGTTTGAGATTGTTAACAGCTTCAGTTTGCTTTTCTCCACAATCAACATTCTTGGTACCAGCAGTCTGGAAAACAGAAGATTAATTGCATTGGAAAAGTCAGCTGTCAGGGACCTGTCCAGAGTACTGAAGAGTAACAATGTCAGTCAGGAGACTAAGGTGTGCCTGATCTGGGCGATGTTCTTGAAAATTACTTGCTATGCATCAGAAAGCTGGACAATGACTAGGGATGACAGAAGGAGAATTGATGACTTTGAGCTGTGGTGCTGAGAAGAGTATTGAATATACCATGGACTGCTAGTAGAACAAGCAGTTTCGCTAGTCCAGGAGAGGATAAAACCAGGCTGCTCCTTGGACTAAAGGATTCTGAAGCTCTGTCTGACATACTTTGGGCACGTTGCAAGGTGGGACCAGTCCTTGGAGAGAGACATGCTTGGGAATATGGAGGGACAGTGCCAGAGAGGAAGACCCTGGATGAAATGGATTGACTCAGTGACTTGGGTAAAGAGGGTAGGTGTGCCAGAGACAATAAGTTTAGCTCAAGATAAAGCAGGGTTCAGAACTGTTGTACATACAGTTGCTATGAGTCGCAAACAACTTGACGGCACATAACAATAATGATAGTTAATTATTCTGATAGTCTTTTTAAGTTTGTCATCTATATTATCTGTTTTATTGAAATATTTCTTTTTTAATTTTTTAAATTTCTTTTATTTTATTATTTTTTGTGAGTGTACTGTGAAATCAGATCTGACTGGTACAGGAGGAGACTGCCCTTCCTTCTCCAGCAGAGCATCTGGTGGATTCAGAGTACCTCTGGGATTGCAGTGGAGCTTCTTACCACTAGGCCACAAGAGCTCCCTTTATTGAAATATTTCTTGGTGTGTTTGGCTCACGTAGTAATTGGATTTTCTAATTGCTTTTTCTTTTACCATTGAGTTTTCATGTTATTTATGTATTCTAGGTATTACCTTTCTTAATACGTGTGGTTTGAAAATATTTTATTCCCAATTGTAGTATGTCTTTTAATGCTCTTGAGTCTCTTAGAAGACAAATAATTTAATTAAATACAATTTATTAATTTCTCCCATTATAAATTGTGCTTTTAAATGTAAGTCTAAAATCTCTGATAAACCTTAGATCATGAAGAGTTTCCCTCATGACATTTTTTTTCTAAATACTTAGTCCATAGTCTAATCCCATAGAGTATACGTGATATTCATAGAATATCCATACAATAAGAACACCATATGCATTATTTTTATGTGTCCAAAGAATATATGCAAAAGTAGACTGTATCTTGGACCATAAAACAAACCTCAAGAAATAGAATACTCTATTTTTTAATTCATAATTACACACAATATAAAATTTAGAAAATTTAAAACCCATTTTTTATGTTTATTTTAATTTTGTTATTGATAACATACACAGTAAAACATACACAAACTCAGCAATTTCTATGTATATAATTCAGTGACATTGATTATATTTTTCTAGTTTTCAATCATTCTCATGGTTATATATATATATATATATATATATATCCATTAGCATAAACTCAATGCCACATAAGTTTCTTCTAGGTTGATGTTGTCAATTTGATTTCATATAGAAGGTTGGTGGTGGTGGTGGTGGTATTAGCATTAAGTTGGTTCTGACTCATAGTAATTCTGTGTGCATCAGAACAACACACTTCCCTGTCCATGCCATCCTCACATGATTGAGGCTATTATTGACAGTCACTATGTTAGTTCATCTCATTGAGGTGCATATTCTTTTTTACTGACTCTGTACCAAATATAATGTCCTTCTCCAGAAATTGAGCCTTCCTAATAACATATCCAGACTTTGTGAGACAAAGCCTTGTCTACCTAACTTCAAAGGAATAAATGTATTGATTCTAAGGCAGATGTGTTTGTTACTCTGGTAGCCATAATCTTTTTTCAGTGTTCTTTGCCAACAAAATAAATCAAAGGTGTCAACTCTTTTTCAGTCTTTCTTATTCATTTTCCATCTTGATTTTCTTGATAGCTTCTGAACTTGGTTTCTATTTTAACTTCATATAAAACACACTATGTACAATTTCCATTCTTTTCTATTTCTTGAGGTTTGTTTTATGGTCCAAGATACAGTCTACTTTTGCAAATTTTTTTTGACACATAAAAATAATGCACATGGTGCTCTTATTGTATGGATATTCTATGAATATCACATATACTCTCATGACTAATGATGGTGTTGAGGTTTTTCTATATCCTTGCCGATATTTGGTCTAATATGAGCAATTGTTGAGAGAGAGGTATTGAAGTTTCAAATCACAATTTATCCCTTCCTGGATTTTATTTCTTTATTTATTCATTCATGCATTCATTCATTTAATGCTTCACATATTTTGTAGCTTGACTGTAGACTGAATCCAAATTTAGGATTAGTATGTCTTCTTAATCTTCTATTTAGCTCCTTAACTTCCGGGTTTCTTCTCTTTGCTTTGACTTCTTGGCACTCTAGTACAATATCCAGAATCTCTTCTGATATCCATCATGGTCTTTTCATCTTCTTCTGTCTTTGTAATGACTTTTTGTATTCTTCATGGATAATATTCTTGATATCCTCCCACAGATCATCTGGTCTTGGTTCATTAGTGTTCAAAGCCTGAAACCTGTTCCTGAGTTGGTTTTTAAATTCAGGTGGGAGCAAGTCAAGGTCAAATTTTATTTCTGTGGATTTGATTTTACCATCTTTAGCTTTAATTTGAAATTGCATATGAATAGTTGATGGTCTATTCCTCAATCAGCACCTGGCCTAGTTTTTACGGCTAATGTTGAACTTCTCCAATGATTCCTTCCACATATGTGATCAGTCTGATTTGTATGCATTCCATCAGGTGAAAGCCATGTGTACAGCCTGTGTTTGTTTCTTATAAAATGTATTTGCTATGAATAAAGCATTGTGCAGAATTCTATCATTCCATCCCCAGCCTCTCCTTTCTGTCACCAAGTCCATGTTTTCCAACGACAACTTTTTAATTCTAGTCACCCATTATTATTAATGCATCTTGGTTGCATGTTCAATTGATTTCTCTCTGCTAAAATTGGTAGAAATAATTTAGTTCCTCCTCTTTGGCTTTGGTTGTTGGTGCATACATTTGAATGATAACAGTATTACTTGGCTTTCCTTGTGTGTGCATGGATATTATCCTGTCACTTACAACACTGTATTTCAAAATAGATATAGAAACAGCATTTTTAAGTCTGGAAGCAATCCAGCATAGCAGATCTTTTGATTGTCTGATTCAAAATGGTTCATGCCAACCCGGGAGGCTGAGCTTTATCAGGAAGAATGTGGAATCAGGACTGGAGGAAGACTCATCAACAACCCACGTTATGCAGATGACACAATCTTGCTTCCTTATACTGAAGCAGACCTAATGTGCTTGCTGCTCAAGGTCACAGACTATAGTCTTCAATATGGATAGAAGCTCAACATCAAGAAGATGAAGATTCTCACAACTGTTCCAATTGTCAGCACCATGACAGATGGAGAAGAGAGTGAGGTTGTTAACAGTTACAGCTTGCTTGGCTCCACAATCAACATTCATGGCACCAGAAATCAGGAAACCAAAAGAAAAATTGCATTAGGAGGAGAAACAATGATGCCAGTCTAGAAAATAAGGTCCACCTGATCCAGGCCACGGTTTTTGCAATTATTTGCTATGCATCAAAGAGCTGGACAATAACTAAGGATGACAGAAGAATTGATGCTTTTGAGTTGTGGTGCTGGAGAAGAGTCTTGAACATACCATGGACCTCCAATGAAACAAGTATGTCTTGGAGAGAGTGAAACCAAGTTTCTCCTTGGAGGCTAAGATCTTAAAGTTCCATCTCCCTTGGGCCAGGAAGAATTGATCCTTGGAGAAGGACATCATGCTCATAAGGGTAAAGGGACAGTGCAGGAGAGGAAAACCCTGATGAGATGGATGGATACAGTGTCTAGGGCAAAGGGGGATAGGCATGTTAGAGTCAGTGAGACTGCCTTAGGACAGAGCAGGCTTCAGAGCTATTGTACATAGGGTCACATAAGTTGCAGGTAACTCAAAGGCACATAATCACCACAACATGTTTTCTTAGTAAATGGACTTGTTTATCATTATACAATGTCTCTTACAATGAATTCTACTGTATGTCATGTTGACTTTAAAGTAAGGAGATGTTACATGATGGCAAAAAGTCGTTTAAAAAAAGTGTTGAAAACAATTCTATCTTCATTCATCCTTCTTTCAAATTCTATATTGAAATTTATAGTTTTCATCCAAAAACTTCTCCAACAGGGTAAAAAGGGACACCACAGATTGGGATTGTCAGACAAGGGACTTATATTTAGAATTTATAAAATACTTGAGCACTACAACAAGATAAAGGTAAATAGCCCAGTTTAAAAAATGGGCACAGGATATGAACAGACACTTAACCAAAGAAGACATTCAGATGGCAAACAAACACATGAAGAAATGTTTAAAATCCATAGCTCTAAGAGAGATGCAAATCAAAACAACTGTGAGATATCATCTCACCCCAGTAAGAATAGCAAAATTTAGCAGAACAGCAAACATCAAATGCTGGCAAGGATGTGGAGAAACTGGAACCCTTATTCACTGTTGGTGGGAGTGCAAAATGGTACAACCACAATGGAAGGTTGTATGGCGCTTTCTCAAAAAGTTGCAAATAGAAATACCATTTGACCCAGCAATTGTACTACTGGAAATATACCCTAAAGAAACCATAACTTCCACCCAAGCAGATATATGCACACCCATGTTTATTGCTGATTTATTTGCAATAGCAAAGAGCTAGAAACAAACCAAGTGTCCATCAACAAACGAATGCATAGAGAAACTCTGGTATATTCACACAATGGAATACTATGCTGCAATCAGAAACAAGGAACTTATGAAATATTATGCAAAATAGATGACCCTGGAGGACATTATGCTGAGTGAAATGTCTCAGTCACAAAAGCACAAATATTGCATAGGGCCACTGTTGTAAAATGGGACTGACATCAGGGTTGAGGAAAGACAGAAAAAGAGGGGAGGAATGATGTATCTTGCATTCAAACAGGTGAGGGAGAGAACTGTTTAAAAGGTATATATGAATGGATACTCTTGTCATTACAGAAGTCCAGAGTGAAGGCTGCATAGTGGAGTGAACTTGAGGGTGGAAGGGAGGGACTGAATAACAATGAAAGAGTTTTTCTTTCTTTTCAAGAAGAGTGAATTGGAGGTGGGGAAAGGGTGAGGAGGGAGAAAAGTGCAACAATGAATGACTGGAAACCCTAAGTCTCTGTAAACTTTCATTAAAATTAATTTTTTTAAAAAGTAAAAAAGAAAAGTTATAGTTTTTACTCTTTTGAAACAAACACATCAAGTCTTCTTCATTCTCAACAAGCAAAGTTGTATCATCTGCATAACACAGGTTGTTGATGAGCCTTCCTCTGATCCTGTTGTCACTTTCTTCTCTTCAAAAAGTTCAGCTTCTTGAATGATTTGCTAAGCAAACAGGTCAGATAAGCCTGACACACATCACTGGTAGCCTAGTGGTAAGGAGTTGCACTGCCAACCTGACGGCATGTGGTTCGAATCCACCAGTTACTCCGTGGGAGAAAGATGAACTTCTCCTCCCATAAAACTAACTCACTCTGAAAATCTGATGGAAGGTCAGCTAAGAGTTGGTTCTGACTCAAAGGTACACAACAACAACAACCACCTATCCTTTGATATGCTCTGGTGATATATTGTGTAACATGTCAGATTGCTAACCAAAAGAGTTGTATTGGTTTGTTTGGGTGATTGTGTTTTTTTTTTGTTTGTTTGTTTGTTCTTTTTTTTTTTTTTAATGTATCATTACATTTGAAGTGAGTTTCTTATAAGATTAAGTGTGTCAGAAATGATTAATATGGCACAGACCAGAACAAAATTCCCATCTGTTCTTCATAGGGTCACTATGAGTCATACTCGACTTGATAGCACCGAACAACAGCTACTAATTTCTTTGTGTTGTTGTTTTTCTTTGAGTCAAAACTGACTCATATAAAACAACTATGAGATATCATTTCACCCCAGTCAAAATAGCAAAATTTAACAGAACAGCAAGCAACAAATGCTGGCGAGGTTGTGGAGAAA
>NW_006399751.1:44946607-44956950 GCF_000299155.1 Elephantulus edwardii | reverse complement strand
AAAAAAAAAAAACCAAAACTGACTCATAGCTGACCGTCCAGGGGTTTTTCAGAGTCAGTAACTATTTATACCATTTGCTTTTGATAGTGTGCTCTGGTAGTTTAGTGGGTAAGAAACTTCACTGCCATCTCAAAGACAGGCAGTTTGAATCCCTAGCTGCTCGGAGGGAGAAAAATGGGCAATCTCTTGTGCAGTTTATAGCTTCTAAAACCCACCGGAGTGTCAGCAATGAGTTTCTTCTTTTCTTACATTTTTCAGTCTGTTTTTCCTATTGTTAATTTCCATTGTTTGATCTTCTAAGTAAGATCTTTCCTCTACCCATGCCAATCTGCAGTTAAGTCCATCCACTACACTTTTTCTTGTATGATTGGATGCTCTAGAATTTCAATCAGGTTCTTCCAAATATTTTCTATTTCTTTTCTGGGACTTCCTATTTCTTTGCTGAGGCTATCTTATTCATGCCTTAAGAATAATAATTTCTGATCATCAAAGAATTTTTTTTAAATTATTTCCTTACAATTCTTGTCAGATAATTCCAATATCCTTGTCATTTTTGCTATTGGAAAGTACCAGTTATCTTTTTCTATTTAGTTTGAGATTTTGCTGGGATTTGTTATGACAACTGACTTTTAAATGAAATCTTGTCATTTTTGGTACAATTTTCTGGGATTTTTTGACCTTATACAAGATGTCTATTTTAGTTAACTCTGGTCGGGGTAGAAGAGGTGCTACAAGAGGAGGAAGAAGTCTAGATATCGCACTCTACCTCTACTGACACTTGAGCAGAGAGGGCCTCCCCTCATTAATGCTGGGAGAAGGAGGAAATTCCTGCTCTGCATGTGGTCTCCATTGACACCTTGGTGGGGGTGGCCTCATTGCTGCTGGGCAATGGTGAATGTCCAGACTCTCTAATTCATTTTTTCTGACACTGTTTCAACAGGGAGAGGAAAGACACCTCATTACTGCCAGGTGGAGATAGGTAAGTCCAATTCCTACTGGCACCATATAAGATTAAGCATGTCTGCTGTTAGGGACCTCTCCAAAGTACTGAAGAGCAATGGTATTTCTCTGGAGACTAAGGTGTGCCTGATACAGGCCATGGTCTTTGCAATCACTTGTTATGCATCAGAGAGTTGGACAATGACAAGGGATGATGGAAGGAGAATTGATGCCTTTGAGCTTTGGTGCTGGAGAAGAGTATTGAGGGTACCATGGACTGCTAGGAAAACAAACACATTCATCCTGGGCGGCTCCCTGGAGGCAAGGATTCTGAGGCTCCGTCTAACATACTTTGGACATGTTGTAAGGAGGGACCAGTTCCTGGAGAGGGACATCATGCTTGGGAGGGTGGATGGACAGCGCAGGAGGGGAAGGCCCTCTATGAAGGGGATTGACTCAGTGACTGGGGTAATCGGGATGGGTGTATCAGAGACAGTGCCACTGGCACAGGACAGAGCAGAGTTTAGGGCTGTTGTACATAGGGTCACTATGAGTTGCAACCAACTTGATGGCACATAACAACAACAAACATACAATTACTTACTATGCATCAGGGAGCTGGACAATGAATGACAAAGGATGACAGGAAAAGAATCAATGGCTTTCAGTTTTAGTGTTGGAGAAGAGTATTGAATATACCGTGGACTGCCAAGAAAACAAATAGGTCTGTCTTGGAGAGGGTAAACCCAAGTTTCTCCTTGTAGGCTAGAATTTTGAAGCTCTGTCTCACTTTGGGCACATGGCCAGGAGGGACAAGTCTTCAGAAAAGAACATCATCCTTCAGAAGGTGAAGGGACAGCATAGGAAAGGAAGAGCCTGATGAGATGGACTGACACAGTAACTGGGGCAGCTGGGGTTAGGCAGGGTTCAGAGCTATTTTTCATAGGGTCATTACAAGTTTCAGATTTCAGGGGCACGCAACAACAACAACAACAATTACAACAACAACATACTTACTGAAGACGTGTTAACATTTGCGTAGACTTACTCTGATCCTACTTAAAAACTTCTCTGGGTGGTGGTGTTTTTGTTGTTGATTGCTGTTGAGTTGAGCACAACTTATACCAAACAACAAAAGATCTGAAGCCTTTCTATAAATATCATTTTTCAAAGTTCAAAGAGTTTCCAGAGGCATGTTGTTTAGAAAGTGGATGGCACTCCTGTTACCCCCAAATGTTTAAAAACAAACACTTAACTCACTCAGAATCCTACCTGAGGGCTCTTACTCTTTCTACTAGGGGGTACTCAGTCTTGTGTGGAGATGCCCTTTGTTGCAAGGATGGATCTTTGATCATCTGGGTCAGATTGACAGTTCTTAAACGCATAGAGAGTATGTACCATTATGGTGAAATGCTATCTTGTTTATATTTTAAATTTTAATCTTTATGCTCTCGTAGAAAAGTACAGCTCTGAAGAATGATATAATGGACTATAGATGATTTTATCACATTCATAGCAATAATTTCCTCTTCTCTCTAGAAAGCTGGGAGAAGATAAGATGGAGTGGGAGTATATTTCTGCCTCTTCACTTTCACCACCATGACATCAGTATTTCAGGCTGGCTGATTTTTAACTCTATGAGTTTGCAGTGTTTTCCTGAGGCTTCCATTAATATCTTATATTTCGTTCTTTTCACTATTGGCTAACTTTCCTCTGCTTAGTGGGAGAATTTTGCATCCTTTGCAGGTGTCCCAAAGAATCTGATGAATGCACCCATATGCAGCAGAAACTTGAGTGTTGTTATGACGCTGAAGAGGGTTAGCAAATTTTCCAGACTAAGATACACTACGAAGAACGGCCTGGTGATGTAGTTTTAAAAATCATTCAATATAACTCTATGGACCACTGTGGTCCAATGTCATCTTAGTGATGTCACAGGGCATCTTTAACTTTAACTTTCTCCTAGCTTTCTAGAGAGGAGAATTAATTGTGTTGCAAATATGATAAAATAATTTATAGTACATTACATCATTACAATTCACAGCTTCCTTACTCTATGAATTACATTGTATAATAATGTAGTCTTCTTAAATTGGGAACCAACTCATCAGCAGCAAAGAACAAGAAGCTTCCTCTCTCTGCAACAATTCTCTTTCTAAAGAGCTACTTACAGAGAACTATTCTAAAGACAAAATCAGTGGTTGTGATAATTGACAACTAGAAAAATTTGGAGGAAAATTGTCTATGCAATTAACAAAGATTGTCACACTTTGTCTTTCTTCTTTATACTAGTTGTTTAAGGATCGGGTGGGGAGAGAATCACATTAAAAACAAATGAATTAGAAACAAACCCTTAAATGAACACAAACAAAAACCTAACTAAGTGTACTTTTTAAAAAAAATGTTACAGGAGAGAAAACAAGTAGAGTTGCACTGTGGGTGGTAAAAAGTGGGCAGAATTATAGTTAGAATTTAGCTTGGTGTTGAAATCCAGGGAGCTCGGTGGCCTTGTAGTAAGGAGCTGCTCTACATTCCTGAAGGCAGGCAGTTCAAATCTACCAGCTACTCTTCGGGAGACAGCCCGGCAATCCTCTCCTGTGTGAATGAACTGCCTCTGAAAATCTGCTAGAGGGTCAGCTATTACGAGTGGGTTCCAACCCCATGGCAAACAACAATAACAGCAACAAGTGTTAAAATTTAGTAAGCTTGAGTTCATGCCATGTGATGTGCTCAATGTCAATGATACTTTAACACTAGCAGTTCAATATTTCACAATAGTCATTGTTCATTTGTGAAAAACAAACATGTTCTTTTTGCTCTAAGTGCCCAGATTTGCACTGATGTTGGTTGTGGTTGCTATGTGCTGTTGAGTCACTCGCAACTCACAGAGACCCTATGTCCAATACCTCTGAACCCTGCTCTATTTTGAGCCTACCTCATTGTGCTGGACACTCCTACTCCCATCAACCCAGTCACTGAGTCATGTTTATAATACCTATGTTAATTCATATGTATAATATCCATATTATTTTCTCTAACCAGGTGTCAGATGTCTACAAACTGACCTACTCAAAACAACATTTTCATAAAATTGAACACAAACATTCTGATACGGTTTAGAGACCTCCAATTTGCAGATGAAAACGAGCCATGTAGTAGCAGGCAGGGCCCTCCCACGGAGTGAGTTCTGGTTGCCCAAATATTACTTTGGGCCTTTTTGGTTTAGTGCCTTTGTGTAGCCTGAAAGAAGACACCAGGAAGGTTAAATCTATAATGAAGGGGTTATTAAAAAGCGGTTTGTGGCTTGACAAATTGAAACCTGTGCATCCACAAACGTGCTGAAATCGCTTCTCAGTCCTTTGTCTACTGGTGCTTAAAGACTATTCAAAGACTGCAGTTTCCAGTTTCCAGAATCATTGGAGTTCATGTTTCTTTCCTCTGAGAGTAGAGTGTGTGGATCCAAAAGCAGCTCATCTCCTGGAACAGCAATGTTGTTTTGAAATCTCATCTAAAAATGATACATCTTAGTAATTGTTGCATTCTTTGTCCTGAAACTAAGTGTCCCCAGTTCAAGCTGACTTTAGCTCACCTCATTATTTAATTGCAGAGTGATCAGGACCCTGAGGTCAACTTTCAAACCTAACAACAGAAACTGGAGAATGAAACTACAGGACAATACAGGATGATCCTTAAAGTTCACAACAGCTTTAGGAAGGCAAAACTCTTTAATGGGAAAGTGGTATTTTAGATTGTTTTACATATTGTAAATTCCACTTATATTAATTTTAGCTGATATAAGGCATGCATATATGGTTGCATTTACAGCTCTGAAGGCAAATATATCAGTTACATGCTTACAAAACGTCATGCCTTTTTTTTACTCATAACTATGATCTGAGACCTTATCTTTCTCTGCACATTAAAGGTCAATGCTTATTCATTCCATTCTCTTAATTCTAAATTAAAATATTTAGAAATGTTTAATTAGTACAGCAACTTAAAGTGTTTAGGAGATACATAAAATTGTAAGACAAATTTGCGTTTACAGCAACTGCTTAAAGAACTGTATCTTTTGTTGTTGTTGTTGCAGTTTATCCTCAGTCAGGTAGACTGAGACCCCAAGGTCTACAGAGTGTTGTGAGGCACTGAAAAGTAGTTTTGAAAGTCCATTGTGTAAACTGCTAGGTTATCACTGGTTACTTTTTTTTTAATTGGGATTTTAATGAAAGTTTATAAAGAACTTGGGTTTCCAATCATTCATTATTGCACATTTTCCTCCCTGCTCTCCACTCCCCACCCCCACCCCAAGAATTGTATCTTTAATACCACAAGTGTGCATATCTTGACTTGCAGGACAAATTTTCCTGGGTTTTTGCAGGGCAAATTTCACAAGTTTTAATTGTGCTAAGATAATAAGAACAACAACAAAAACTCCTCAAAACACAAAAAGTAAAAGACAAGAGAAAATAAGTTTATCCATGTACTTGCTGGTATTGAACACATTTAAGCATTTGCACACATTTGATTTTTCAAGGAAATCTTAATGATAGAGTTGAAGGGCCCTTCCTCTTTCTATCATTTCTCCATCTCAATTAACCTCTATCTTGGTCTTTTCTCTGGTGAAGTGGTGTTTTGATTTCATGAAGTCCCTCAGTATCACAAATTGTGCAGCGGAGTTTCCTCAAAGGCATGATACATTTGCAGTGTGAGGGATAAGCCTCAGCTTGAGTAAACCATCTTTATCATCATGGTGCATTACCTGCCAGATAGGTAAGGGTTCATATTTTTATACTTTCTCTCTATGAATCATAATTGGCTCAATGACTTCTAACAACAACTTACGCATTTGTGTTTTTAAAATTTGTACTTCACGGACACTTTTGCAATTTGCTTTTTTCAATCAACAGTGTTAAGATTTGTCAATACTGACATATAATATAGTTGTTGTCAAGTACAATTCAGAGCCATAGATCTGAACCATGTCCTGTGTTGATGTCTTCTTATCATCTCCAGCACACACTGCTGCAGAGACTGGATCAATCCATTTCATGAGAATCTTCCTCTCTTTCTCTGACTTTTCGAAGCATGATGTTCCTTTCCAAGAAATAACCTTTCCTAACAAAATGCCCACAGTATGAGAGGAAATCTTTGGCATCTTTGCCTCCAAGGAGCACTCTGATTGTAGCACTTTCTCCAAGACATATCTGTCAGTTCTTTTGGCAGTCCATGGGATAATCAGCACTCTTCTTCAACACCACAAGTCAAAGGCATCATTCTTCTCCTGTCATATAGTATTATATCAGCATGTGTGTGTATAGATAGATAGAAAGAGATAAGAAGGAGGGTCAGTACTATTCATTTGAACTCTTGTTTTTGTGGTGTGCCATCAAACCAACAACTCACAGCTGATTTTCCAGTAGGTTTTCAGAGGAAATTGCCCATCTTTCTCCCATGCAGCAGCTGGTGGATTTGAACTGCCTTTCTCCAAGTTGACAGCACAAGTCCTTTCCAATAAGCCACCAGAGCTCCCTATTGAACTACTGTGGGAATTCTACTGCATGAATATTAAAACTGTTGCTGTGGAATCAATTCTGACTCCAGGAAATCGTATATGTTAAAGAGTAGGACTGCTCCATAGAGTTTCCTTGACTTTTATTTATAAGAGATGAACAGAATAAAGACATTAATAAAACAAAGTAAAAAAAAAAAAGATGAACAGAAGATTTCAAAGGGCAGCCAGAGCAGACAAAGCAAAATATTATAACAAAATGGGCAAAGAGTTAGAGCTGGAGAATAAAAAGGGAAGAATTTGCTCAGCCTTTTTTTTTCATACTGGTTTATTTACAGAGTTTGAATACTTTTTTTCACGTCAAATCTTTCCCATTTCCCTTACACACACACACACACACACACACACACACCCGTTGCTCAGCATTTTTAAAGTTGAAAGAACTGAAAAACAAATTCAATTCATGAGTGGCAATACTGAGAGATACATTGGGCAAAATATTGAATATCCAGAAAACCTCAAAAGAAGGTGGAAAGAATACACAGTCACTTTACCAGAAAGAATTGATTAACACTGAAAAATTTCAGGAATTACCCCATGAACAAGAAACAATGGTAATGAAGGAAGAAGTTCAAGGTACAATGAAGGCACTGGCAAAAATATAAAGCCCCAGGAATCAATGGAATGCCAATTGATAGGTCTCAACTAACAGATGCAGCTGTGGACATGCTCTCCAGTCTATGCTGTAAAATTTGCAGGACAGCTACCCAACTAACTGGGAAAAGTCCATATTTGTCCCTATTCCTAAGAAAGGGGATCAGACAGAATGTGGAAATTATCAGACAATATAATGAATATCACATGCAAGCAAAATATTACTGAACATCATTCAAAACCAGCTCAAATAATACATTAAGAGAGAACTGTTGCGGGGAGGGAGGGAGTGGGTGGGGAGAAGGGTGCAACAATGAATGAATGGAATTCCAAAATCTCTGTAGATGTTCACTGAAATGAAAAAATAAATAAATATTTTTTTTTAAAAAAGAGAGAACTGTCAGGAATTCAAGCTGGGTTTAGAAGAGGTTGTGGCACCAAGAATAGCATTGCTGATACCAAATGGATCCTGACTGAAAAAAGAATCTCTATTTGTGTTTTATTGACTATGCAAAGGCATTTGACTGTGTTGATCATAAAAATTATGGCTAACATTGAGAAGAATGGGGATCCCAGAACACGTAATTATTCTCATACAAAACCTATATCTAGATCAAGAAGGTGCTGTTTGAACAGAGCCAGGGAACACTGCCAGGTTTAAAGTCAGGAAAGCCGTACATCAGGGTTGTATCCTTTCTCCATACCTATTCAAACTGTACACTGAGCAAATCATTTGAGAAGTGAGACTCTATGAAGAAGAATATAGCATCAAGATTCGAGGAAGACTCATCAACAACCTGTATTAGGCAGATGACATAAACTTGCTTGCTCAAATGAAGACTTGAAGAGCTTGCTGCAGAAGATCTAAGACTTCAATATAGATTTCATTTCATCATTAAAAAAAAATACAAAAGTCCTCACCATTGAACCCCAAAACAACATCATGACAGATGGAGAAAAGATTGAAATTGTTCACAATTTAATCTTACTAGGATTCACAATCAGCATCCTTGGTACCAACAGTCAGGAGATGAAGAGACATATTGCATTGAACAAGTCTACAGGCAAGAACTCTCTAAATTACTGAGGAGTAATGATGTTAGTCTGAAGACTAAGGAGTGCCTGATTCAGGTCATGGCCAATCACTTACTATGCCTCTGAGAGCTGGACAATGAATAAGGATACAAGAAAATGAATGATACTCTTGAACTGTGGTGTTGGACAAGAATACTGAATACCCCATTGACTGTCAAAAGAATAAAGAGCTATGTCTTGGAAAAAGAACAGCCAGAATGCTTCTTGGAAGCAAAAATTGTGAAGCTTTGGCTCACGCACTTTGGGTATGTTGCTAGGAGAGGAACATCATGCTTGGAAAAGTGGAAAGTTAGAGAAAGAAGGGAAAACTTTCAATGAGCTAGAATGGCACAGTGACTGTAGGAATGGAGCTCAAGTGTGTCAGAGATGATGAGGCTGACACAGGATAGGACAGGGTAAAATCTGTTGTTCATAGTCTCTGTGAGTCACGCGTGATTCAATGACACCTAACAACAACAATCTTTATAGAAGCAGATCACCAATTCTTTGTTCTTCCGTACCAGTGGGTTAGTCCAAACCACTAACCTTGAGGTTATAAATTGAGTGAAACCCATATGTGTCAATGTACCACTCTTCTTTTATATTGTTTTCCTTTCTAAGGAATGTTTAAGCTGTTTCCAAGTTCTGAATATGAAATGCAATGCTATAGGGAGCTCTAGTAGCCTAGTGATAGGGAAGGTGTGCTGCCAACCAAAAGGCATTCAGTTCAAATCCACCACGTGCTTTGTAGGAGAAAGGTGGGCAGTCTCTATGCTATTTACAGACTTTGAAAATACACTGCAAGTTTAGCTGTGAGTCGGTTCCAACTCTATGATACATAACACCACCACCATACACTGCAATAATAAACCATTTGTTCTACCTTAATTGTTGCTGGTTGCCATTGTGTTGATGCTGACACATAGCTGCTTCATGTATGCAGAGAAAATGATTCTATACAATTTGCAAGGCTGTGACCTTTTGAAAGCAGACCACCAGGTCTATCTACTGGAGGGCTCTGGGTGAGTCCAAATCAGCAATTTTTCTCTTAACATTTGAGTGTTTACCACTTGCCTCAGCCAGGGACTTCCATATACAAAATCCTGAAGTCCTGATAAGAAAAGGTCTGCCTTGAGCATCTGGTTCTTTTGAGAACTATTTATACAAGATCAAATTAACAATAGCAACTGGCCAGATTAGATAGGAATTTAGAGGGCAGTGAGTTTATGTAAACAGGGGAGGGATGCTCAGAAAAGGAGTGTGAGAGATTGCACTAGAAGAATGCAATCAACATCAATAGAGTGTTGATGTTATGTGCCATCAAATCACCTGCAACTCACAGTGACCCTATGTATAACAACCCTAAACCCTGCTCTATCCTGTGCCAATCTTATCCTCTCTGGCATGCCCCCCCCCGCCCCATTACCCCAGTCTCTGAATCAATCCATCTCATCAAGGGTCTTCCTCTCATGGGCTGTCCCTCCACCCTCCTAAATATATACCAATTCAACAATATCTATATGTACACCAATAAAGTGTACATATAAATATCATTGAATTTGTATATATTTGTCATGTAAATTCTCAACAACAAAATAAAATGTAAAGAAAGAGTGATAATACATCTTAAATCTTTACACACACACACACACACACACACACACACACACACACACACCCAATTACCTCAGTGCAAGAAATGATTCTCTCCTTCCTGTAGGAAAGTCTATGCTCCCAGCTCCCAGCTTCTGCTCCTGGTTTTTTTTGGTGGCCTTAGATTGCTTCCATTCACATCTGGAATAAAATTCCAAACTCTTCACATGGTCAGAGGCTTGTGAGACCTTCTCTCTCTCTCTCTTACTCTTTCACTGTCTTTAATTCTTGCTTTCTATAGTTCAGTCTTTGAATTGGCGAAGAGTATTTAATATTCTATGACTGCCTAAAGAATAACTGGTGAAAACTAGGCCAGGAGCTGATTGTGGAACAGACCACCAACTACTCATATGCGAGTTCAAGCTGAAGCTGAGGAAAATGAAACCGAATCCACAGGAGCCAAAATATGACTTTAATTTCATACCACCTGAATTTCAGAATCATCTCAGGAACAGGTTTGAGGCCTTGAACACTAATGAGCGAAGACCAGGTGAGTTGTGGGAGGATGTTAAAT
>NW_006399751.1:44918189-44944772 GCF_000299155.1 Elephantulus edwardii | reverse complement strand
GGCACATAACAACAACAACAACAATAATAACAACAACAGCCTAAAGAATGAACAAATATGTCTTGAAGAAAATGCAGTGACGTGTGCTCCTTGGAGGCAAGGATAATGAAACTTTGGATCGCTTACTTTGGGCATATTTTCAGGAGGAAATAGTCCTTGGAGAGATATCATGCTGGAAAAGGTAGAGGGTCAAAAAAGAGAGGAAGATCCTCAAGGAGATGTATTGACAAATGACTGCCACAACGGACTTGAGCATGACTGAGATGGTGCAGAGTAGGGCAAGGTTCAGATCTGTTTGTTACTCATAGGATTGCTGTGACTTATCATCCACTTGATGCGACCTAACAACAATAACATGGTTATTTGGTTCTACTTTGACTTACAAAGTAATTAAAGTGGATTAGTTTCTACTCTCTTTTCACATTGCTACTTTTTAGTTCTCTTCCTCTTTCCCATTGTTCTCTGCCTACTCCTCTCTGATGCAGTCAAAAGAGAAATCTGTAGTTAACTAGAGAGATCATAAGAATGGCTCAGGATAGAGCACCTCTCAGATCTGTTATTCAGTAAGTTGCTATGAGCCATATGGGGGACATGAAGGCACCTAACAGCAAAAATATGACCCATTTTTAAGAAGCCCTAGTGGCATAGTAGGCAAGTCTGGTGGCTGAGTGGTAAGGAGTTGGGCTATCCATCCAAAGGCACATAATTTGAACCCAACAGCTGCTCTGCAGGGGAAAGATGGGCAATCTCCTCCCATGCGATTTACTGGCTCTAAAAACCCACTGAGGATTAGTTATGGTCCATTCTGGCTTAACAGTACATAACAACAGCAACAGGTGCACAGTACACCATGTGTTAAACTACAAACTGAAAGGTAAGTGGTTCAAGTCCACTAGCTGATCCTCAGGAAGGGAAACAATCATTTCCTGTCTCAGAAACTGATGTGTCACTGTAATTGTGTATAGACTCCAGGGCAGTTGGTTTTTATTTTTCTTCTTAGATGTTATCACATTTAAGTCTATCTTGTTTTCTTCTCTTCTACTAGAATATAAACTCCATTGTTTAGGTCATACACAGAATAGTGGTTAGTGTGGCAGCAACTCAGTGAGGAAAGTAGAGTACTTCAGTACACAATTCATTATGCACGTTCTCCAGAACAATTCTTTACAAACTTTGTTGTCAGTGAAATCTCTTTCAAGCAGCAGAAACATGAAAATGAAACAAAACTTTCAAATAATAATATTCACAATCAAGCCCACTGTCAAGTCCATTCAAGTCCCTGGCCCAGAGTGACCCTATAGGACAGAGTAGAACTGCCTCATAGATTTCCCAAAGAAAAACTTCAGAGCCTGCTTTGCAGTTGAGTGTTACTAATAGGGTTTCCAAGCCTATACATCTTTCTAGAAGCAGACTGCCAGACCCTTCTCCGGAGAAAGTTTTAAGTGGGTTGGATAATGAACTAATTCCTAGTTTTGTTGTTGCTATGTGCTGTCAGATTGTCTGTGACCCATAACAACCCTATGTACAACAGCCAGTCTGACTAATTCCGACACACCAATACACATTGCTCTAGTAACTGGGGTCTTCCTCTCCTGCACTGTCCCCCACCCCCCCCCGCCACATTTCCCAGCATGATGTCCTTCTCCAAGGATGGGTCTCTCCTGGCCATGTGCCAAAGTATGGGAGCTTCAAAATCTTAGCCTTCGAGGAGAAACTTGGTTTAACCCTCTCCAAGACAGACCTATTTGTTTTCTTGGCAGTCAATGATAAGTTCAAGACTCTTCTCCAGCACAATTTGAAGGCATTGATTCTTCTTCTGTTATCCTTAGTAATTGTTCAACTCTCTGAAGCATAGCAAGTAATTGTGAAGCTCATGGCCTGTGTCAGGCGCAGCTTAGTCTTTAGACCAACATCATTGCTTTTCAGTACTCTGGAGAGGTCCTTCACAGCAGATTTTCCCAATACAATTTGTCTTTTGTTTTCCTAACAACTGCTAGTGCTAAGAGTGTAGATTGTGGAGTCGAGTAAGCTGTATTTTTTTTTTTCTGATCCCATTAATTATTTTAATAGTGATTTTACTGAAAGTTTACACATTTTCCTCCCTCATTTTTAAAACCTCAATCTTTTCTCCATCTATCATGATGCTGCCAATTGGAACAGTGGTAAGAATATTTGTCTTCTTGATGTTAAGCTTCAATCCATAGTGAAGACTACAGCTCTTGACCTTCTGCAACAAGCACTTCAGGTCTTCAGTTTCAGCAAGCAAGGCTGTGTCATCTACATAACATAGGTTGTTGAGACTACCTCCAATACTGATGCCATATTCCTCCTCATAAAGCCCTGCTTCTGAATGATCTGTTCTCCATATAGATTGAAAAGGTATGGAGACAGGATGCATCAGTGACACATTCTTTTCCTGACTCTGAACCATGCAGTGTTTCCCTGCTCTGTTCTAAGGACTGCCTCCTGGTCCAAGAGCAGGTTTTACATAAGCACAATCAATTGTTCTGGGATTCCCATGTTCCTCAAGGTTAGCGACAATTTGTTGAGATTGACAGTCAAATGCCTTTGCATTGTCAATGAAACACAGATGGACATTCTTCTGGTACTCTTTTCATTCCTAGTTAGAGCCCAACATTTAAACCACTTCTATCTAGTAACTTTTAGCACGTGTCTCTCTGGAGACTAAGGTGCGTCTGATACAGGCCATGGTCTTTGCAATCACTTGTTATGCATCAGAGAGTTGGACAATGACTAGGGAGGATAGAAGGAAAATTGATGCCTTTGAGCTTTTGTGTTGAAGAAGAGGCTACCATGGACTGCTAAGAAAACAAACAGATTCATCCTAGAGAGGGTTAAACCGGGCTGCTCCTTGGAGGCAAGGATTCTGAGGCTTTGTCTGACATACATTGAACATGTTGTAAGGAGAGACCAGTCCTTGGAGAGGGACATCATGCTTGGAAGGGTGGAGGGCAGGCTCAGGAGGGGAAGGCCCGCTAGGAGATGGATTGCTTTGGTGACTGGGGTAATCGGGATGAGTGTGTTGGAGACAATGAGATTGGCCCAGGACAGAACAGAGTTTAGGGCTGTTGTACATAGGGTCGCTATGAGTCGCAAGCAACTCAACAGCACATAACAACAACATCTAGTAACAGCCTTTCTAAGGACTGCCCCCTCCTGACATGCCCAAGGTATGAGATACATTTCACCAACATTATCTCTGAGGAACACCCTGATTGTCCTTTCTTCAAGGTCAATTTGTTTGTTCCTTTGCTTTTTTTTTCTTGGAGAAGGACACCATACTTGGAAAAGCCAGGGGTCAGAAAAAGAGAAGGTGACCCTCAATGAGATGAGATAGATTGACAGACACTGTGACTGCAAAAATAGGCTCAAACAAGGTGATCAGGATGGTGGAACTGGACAGGCAAGGTGCCCAGAAATTGTTTATAGGGTCACTGTGGGTCATAGTTGACTCAATGGTACCTCACAACAAAGCAGCTAACAGTTACTGCCCAGTGCCATAACCACCAACCTACCAGGGTTCCTTAATGTTGTTATTGTTAGGTGTCCTCAGTACCTAACTTTCACTTTGTAGCTCACCACCTGGGTTCTTTAATATATACACTGATGTGGTTGGTTTAACATGCTAGTCACAAACCACTAGATTGATTTTGTGGGAAAAACTTTGCTGGGTTTTACAAAATATTCCCAAATAGTTCTTCAAAGTAAAAAAGTGAAATCCTCTTTAGGATCAACTATGAGTTGGTTCTGACTCACCAACAATGAACTGAGTTGAACTTTAATGTCAGCCAATGAGAGGAAGATTCTGGGTGAGGTAGATTCACACAGTGGTGGAATGACAGGTTTAAGCAGAGCAGAGATCTTAAGATGGTGCAAGGTTATGCAATGCTTCAGTTGGATTTTACATAGTGGCTCAGAATCAGAAGTGCTAGCACCTAACAGCAGACCATGATCTTATCGGCATTTTTAATTATGTCTGAGATATAAGTCTAAGTTTTAACTTGCACTTTCTAGATCACTGAGAGAAGATCTTAATCTTTAAAAATATGTAAGCCAAGTAGCTTTCTTGCACTACAAGACTATGAATGAATTTGCCCATCAAAGACTTGCCTCCTCGAAGTGACTTAAAATTTCCCCCTAAATTACAGGTTTTGTAATTTCAAGTTCTCATATCCTTTGTTGTTATTATTATGTAGCCTGGAGTTGGAAGAGTAGGTTTTCAGAGGCTGTAAATCCCACAGGAGAATGCTTATCTTTTCTCCAGAGGAGCAGCTGGTGTATTTGAACCTTGAGCCTTTGGATTGGCAGTGCAACTCCTTACCACTTGGCCACCAGAGCTGCCTTTAGTGACACAAATTGTATTGCCAAGGACATAGCAATAAAAACAATTTTAGTTCACCAACACTCATTTGTTTGTTCATTCATTCCACAAAAGTTCATAGAGACTTTCTCTTTGATGAGCCGGTAATTTCCACAGGTGCTGAGCATGTTCAAACCAACAGCTTCTGATGCCTACCTTCTATACTAGAGTTCTTTGTCTCTTGTACAGTGGAATGACCCGAGTCCCCTGGAGTCCTTCAAATACACGAATGACCCGAGTCCCCTGGAGTCCTTCAAATACACTATTTGGGTATATTTTGCTTATTCACAGGTTTAGTTTCTTCAGCCCATAAATCTAGAAAGGAACAAAATACTTCTTGGTGCAGGATCTCTTAACTGCAAAAAACTTTTTCCTGAAAATATATTTTTAAAATGGGTGAAATGTGAAGGTCGATTGAAAGTATTTTTTTTAATTGTCAGATTATAATTAGTGTCTTTCCAAAAGATTTCGTTTCTTTTTAGAAAGCAATTTGTTTTCTCTTTAAAACAGAATATTTTCAGAGGAACACTAAGGTTTGACAAGAGTAATAAAAAAAACCCCCATCATATTCATTCTGATTAGAATTGTTTTTACTGTAACACATAATCTCTGAAATACTGTTTGATTTGTAAGAAAATTACAGAAGACTTAAAAAATTAAAAAATCACAAGTTTTACTTGAAACATCAACTAAGCTTTCTTTTTCTCAAAGAGGGCTCAGGATTTTATTGTTTTAGATAATGGTGTGGTCGCCAGATAAGAGGTGCTACACCCAGGGGGAAAGAATCTGCAAAAGAAGGGTGGAGTTTTGTACGAGATTCTTGGAGTTAAAAAACCCCACAACCCAACTCAACCTAAGTAAACCTTCTACAACTAAGAAAGTGCTAAGTGGCGGGATGAAAGACCTGCACCTCCTCCTTACTGACTCCACTCCCGGACAGTCCCTCCTTTTCTTCTCCAGGCCCCATTATTCATGCAAATCAATCAGCTAACCCTAAGGCAATATGAACCACTTTCGCGCCATTCGCTCAGGACCGAGCAGCAACATAAGGAGGGATTCCTCAGTATCAAACACGTGGCCCTTTAAAAACCAGATTTTAAATATTTCAAGGTTACCAAATATATTCAAAAGATCTGATGCACAGCAGGGTTGCTTTTGGAGTATATTTGCTTTAGGCCTGCCGGCCCGTTACCCTACCTTGCAGGACCTGAGACTTAACGCGGGAAAGCCGGGCCCAGGCCCCGCCCCTCCCGGCCCGGGTCCGCGCGCCCCGCCCCCAGCCCCTGCGCTCCAGCCCCTGCAGCTTCGTGGGACTTCGGCGCGCGCGGCTGCTCTTGTCTCCGGGTTCTCTGCCGACCTGCCCGCCCGCTGTCAGCATGGACACTCGCCGGGTAGCGGTGAGGGCTGGGCGTGCGAACCAAAAGGGTGGGCGCGGTGGGTCCTGGACGCAGGCGGGCGAGTCGATCCTTCCAGCTCTGCCGACCCGAGCTCTGCCGATCAACTTGTGGTCATCCGGGCCATGTCCACCCAGACACCCCAGGTTTTATGCACGTGGAATTCCTCAAAGATCCTCCCAATGGTCGTGCGTCTAGGGCGTGCGGCCAGTTTGGGGATCTTGAGCGGTTTGCAGGATTGGAAGCAGCACTAGGGAGCAGGGAACCACGTGCGCTTCTGGGACACGTGCACCAGGAGGAGCAGTGGCTGGGGTGTGGGGGGACCGGGAAGGGGTGTCCATTGTGTCCGCCGGCCGGGGCCCAGCGGGTAGGGCGCGGGGTGGGGAGCACTGCTTCCTGAGAATTTGCACCGAGGCTTCGAGCCCATCCCTTTCCTGCGCACAATTCTTGGGCCGTGGCGGGGCTTTCCGCGTTTCCCCCACCTCGCCCCTCTCTAGTGGTCCTGGCGGCGCTCTTTGCCAACTTCTACTGCGGCCTAGTTTGCAATTTAAAAACTTGCAAACTGCTCTCTTGAGAACTTGGGTGGTGTACGTGGGAGGAGGCGTTTCTAGTCCTATGCAGTGATTAAATGTAATTGAATAGCCTGGTGGTTTCAACCATTTGCTGCCCATTTATTTGCTTCTCTCCCCCGTCCCTTCCCACCCCCACCCCCACCCCCATCGCCTTGTTATTCATAGTGGCAAGATGATACTCTGAATGGAAAGCTAGTTTCTGCTGTAACGGAAACCGGAAAGTAGGTTCGGCCCCTTGGGAGATGAGAAGAGTGGGGGATGGGTGGAAAGGAAAAAGCAGACTTAAAAGATATATGTAAGCATGTTTAAACTAAATATCGGGCTAGGGTTGGAGTGACTAGGGTGGTTTTTAGTTCTGGGGCTAGGTTAAAGAGCCACCTCGGTGACAGTAAAGATTCATGAATGAGTGTTACTTTCCTGGGCTCACATTTATGCCACTGGATGACTTGTACCTGTGGGAGCCTTAATTTCTTCATTCGTTATGTGGGAATGAATAGTGGTTGTACCGTCCTTAAAACTAACGGATCATAGTGTAAAAGCATCCTTTAACACCGTGCCTGTAACAAATCCAGCCACTAAATGGTGTTACTTTCCGGGCAAAAACATTCCCTTCCTTCCCTTCTCTGTCTCTGTGGCCTTTACTGCCAAGATTCGTTTGCCTGGTAACTGTTGTCTTGAGCTGACTTGTTAGATATGTGAATCCATGAGGAATTACTGACTTGTTAGAACCCAGCATATATTTCTTAATAGCTTCCAATAGAATTGTTTTCCTTGACTGCTTGTAAAAGGCTGTGATTCTTGCAGTCCGTTAAGGATTGTTGTGTAGTATAGGAGATTCAGACTTGAATTCTTGCAGCCCTTGTGATCTTGAGCAATCTCATCTTCCTAGGGGCGTGAATTTTTCCATCTGGAAAATGGGTGTTTCTAACATTCATATTATTCCCATGCAGCCTTTAGGCTTGGGAGCCCTAGTTAGGATAGCATTTTCTGCCTAGAAGAACAAAAAGAGATTTCCTATTATGATTTAATGAAGATTTCTCAGGGACATAGGGAAGTTGGGACACCATCATCATGAAAAGAATTTTATTTTCAAGAGATTGCAGTGCAGAATGTTAGGTATATGTGAAAATGAAACTCATACCCACTAGTTTACAACTCAGAGCAACACTTTTCTCTGGTTTCTAGAGCTGCAGATCTTATAATGGGAGCAGACTGCTTCTTGTTTCTCCATAGGAGTGACATAGCTGACCTCTAATTGGTTTTCTGAAGCTGTAAATCCCACAAGAGGAGATTGTCCATCTTTATCCCTCAGAGCCACTGGTGGCTTCAACCCACCAGAGAGATGTGGCCTTTGAAGAGATGTGGCACACCTCCCTACAGACTGCATTTCAGAGCTCCCTTAGGCATATATAAACACTTCAAATCCTATTCATTGCCATCAAGTTGGGACTGAATCCGCTGACCCTCTAGCTGGTTTTCAGAGGCTGTGAATCTTGTGGGAGGACATTGCTTTCTCCCTCAGAGCAGCTGTTGGATTGAAATGCTTGCCCTTGGTTTGGCAGCCCAACTCTGTCCACGAGGCCATCACAGATCTCTAGGTGTATATGTTGTTGTTGTTATGTGCCATCGAGTCGTTTGCGACTCAGAGCCCTAAACGCTGTTCTGTCCCGTGCCAACCTCGCCGTCTCAAACACATTCATTCCCACTACTCCACTCACAGAATTGATCCATCTCATCGAGGGTCTTCCTCTCCTGCGCCGTCCCTCCACTCTCCCAAACATGATATCCCTCTCCAAGGACCAGTCCCTCCTTGCAACATGCCCCAAGTATGTCGGACGAAGCTTCAGAATCCTTGACTCCAGGGAACATTCTGGCTTCACCCTCTCCAGGACAAATTTGTTTGTTCTCCTAGCAGTCCGTGGTATATTCAACACTCTTCTCCAGCACCACAACTCAAAGGCATCAATTTTCTTTCTGTCATCCCTATTCACTGTCCAACTCTCCGATGCATAGCATGTAATTGCAAAGACTATAGCCTGGATCAGGCGTACCTTAGGCTCCAGCCTGATGTCGTTGCACTTCAGTACTCTTGCTGTTATCAAGAGTGTTGACTGTGGAACCAAGTAAACTAAAGCTGTTAACTATCTCAGTCTCTTCACCATCCATACTGATGCTGCCAATTGACCCAGTGGTGAAAATCTTTGTTTTCTTGATATTGAGCTTCAATCTATATTGAAGGCTGCAGTAGTTGACCTTCCGCAGCAAGGGCCTCAGGTCCTCCTCAGGTTCAGTGAGCAGTGTTGTGTCATCTGCATAACACAGGTGTATATTAAAGGTTAAAAATGTTCTGAAATGCTCTCTTCGCTTGAATTCTCACATCTTAGGATTATTTGTAGCCTAGCAGTGAAGAAAGTGCTGTCAACCTGAAGGTATATGGTTCCAATTCACCAGCTGTTCCTCAAGAGAAAGATGAGCAGTCTCCTTCTGTGCAGTGTCCAGCCTCTGAAAACCCACTGGAGGGTCCATGAGTAGGTTCCAACTGGATGGTACTTAACAACAATCCAGCATCTAGGACTTTGAGTGGCATAAATGGTTCTCAACTAAGATTCCAGTAGTTCCTGCTTAACCCTCTCACCGCAGGCATCTTAGTAAAGAGGCCTGGTTTTGGGGGGCGGGGGGGGGGAGAAACCATTGAAGACCCAAAAGAGTTCTTCTGTGACCCAACTGGAGTGATTCCACCTGTCAGAGTTTCTCCTCACATCGCAGCTCTCATCAGACAGTTCACATTCATGACCATAGTTAAACAAATCTATTAACTATTTTGCATTAATGACATATGTCTGGCAAAAAAATGAATTCTCAAGTATGAATTTAGAGCAGTGGTTGTGGTTATTTGTCACCCTGGCTAGTCCACAATGCTTAGTGGTTTGATAGTCATATAATGCTATAATTTAATAGTCATGCAGTGTGATCTGATCTCAAGCTCCATTTTTTGCATAACATCTGTTTTCACATAACGAACTTGTCTTTGGAACCTAACCATTAGGGTTTAGAGAATTTATAGTAGAGTTTACTTTTTCCATGTAGGTAGGCAATCATTTCTATATCCTGTGGCCACATTTAAGAAAATAAAAGTATGAAAAGAACGCAACAAGTAAGAAGTCTATTGGAAATAGCAGAAATTGCTGTCCTTTTTACTTGAGGTAGATGCCAATTGCATTTCCAGATGAACAGTGCAGATTATGTAGTGTTTATAAATGAATGGAGCATTTCCTACCTACAAGTCATTTGCACTTAGGGAAGGGCTTCTAAAAGCTTAAATCTTGTACAGCAAGGGGGCTGCAGAGAGCGCTGAATGTCAGGCCAAGGTAATAGAGCACTGAAGTGGAGTCAGACATTCCACCTGGGTTTAGAGTGCTGTTTGACCTTTAACTTGGCTCCTTACACCATTTGTTCACTGGGTTGATGTATGTGATTTGTAAGGACTTGTGCCGAAATCACCAGGCCCCTCTCTTGATTGGAACTGTGCCTGCTTGGATGCCAGCCATAGTGAAGTAGAGGTCCTGCCCATTTTTGTAGTTTGGGAAATTAGCATCACAGTACATAGCTCAAAGCTTACATAAAAAGACCTCATTAGCTTGATTTTGGCTGAAGGAGAAAAATCACTCTTCCATTTAGTACTTTTCAAATTTCCCTTTAGTACAGTTTTTAATTCCCACCCCTTCCCCCACAAGGAAAGAGAGTGGGTTTTAGGGGCTTAGGAAAATGCTGTGAGCTTGGAGGCTCTGAAGGTGGTTAGAGGACATAGCTCTTTATGCTTGATTAAATTAATCAATGTCATTAAAATTTTTCTTCAAAAGAAAATTTTCCTCTTTAGGATTTAACCTGGTGCTCCTTCTTTATTTTTTAATGCAGTTTTTATTAAAACAAAAACGCACAGTGATTTATCACTTTTGTTTTACTTATATCATGGTGAACTTTCTTAAGGAAATATTTAGTTCGTAACCCATTTTTTAATGTAGTTTGAGTGAAAGGTTTATAGAACAAATTAGTTTCCTGTCCAACAATTTATACATGCTTACTGGTTGTAAATCCTCCATTTTTTATGTAGAGTATTAAAAACCGGACAGACTCTCTGTGCTGCTTGGAACTCCTAAACTCCAAAGTGATGTCTTTCCTTAGATGCTGCAGTAAACATCTCACTTAATAGAATTACCATTTCCATTTGCAGCAAAAGAATCTCAGAGTGCAGAACTTCAAGAAATTCAGATATGTGAAGTTAATTTCCATGGAAACCGCGTCATCCTCTGATGACAGTTGTGACAGCTTTGCTTCTGATAATTTTGCAAACACGGTAAGTGCTGCCTGAGAATAAACAGAATTGAGTCTGCAGTGTTCAAAAATGCCCCAAATGCTTTGTGCTTGATTAAAACTGCTTGCTTTCTGCCTACATTTCTATACAGCCGTTATGAAAATACGGTATGCACTGTAATTTCATTTCACTTTTTTGCTGTGGTTCTAGGTAGTAATTGTTGGAGGTAGAATAGCTACTTACTCTATCCTTTTGAAATGTCGCCTAACCTAACATGCCTGATGATTTGCCATAACAACTCAGAAATCATTTGTAAACCCCTGAACCATTTTTCTTTGTAACAAAAGCTATTCTCTTGTAGTGCACTTGTAAATGTGATTTGCTCTCTGCACGGTTTATGGAAAATTGGTTCTTGAAAATGAAAAAAAAAGAAAAGAAAAAATGCACAACCACATTTATTTATTTATTTTCCAGAAACCTAAATTCAGATCAGATATCAGTGAAGAACTGGCAAATGTTTTTTATGAGGACTCTGATAATGAATCTTTCTGCGGCTTCTCAGAAAGTGAGGTGCAAGATGTGTTAGACCATTGTGGATTTTTACAGAAACCCAAACCAAGGCCAGATGTCAGTAAAGAACTGGCCAGTATTTTTCATGCCGACTCTGACGATGAATCATTTTGTGGTTTTTCAGAGAGTGAGATACAAGATGGAATGGTGAGTTTGAGAATTTCACCAGTATTGAGAACTAAGATGTATTAGGGCATGATGTTATTTGCTGACTTTTTTCCTTTTGTTTTTCCATTTTAGTCATGCCATAGGATTTTGTTGACTTCCCCCCTGCCAATATTGAGTATTTTCTTTATGTCCTTAAGTTAATTTTGTTAATATTATCCTACTTATAAATGTTACACAGTATGTAGGCTGTAGAAATCTTAGAGATTGGTACGGTAGACTTCACCAATTTCCAGATTTCCATTACCGCAGAAATCCAGCCTCCCTAGAAGAAAAGATTAGCTGTGCTCCTGCTAAACTTCCGGGTGCTCAGCCCAACTTGGCACAGAGCTAGCGAGGCTTTGTTGGTTTCCTTAGTGGGTCTGTCTCTGTACCTGACAACCTGTAGCAACTCAAGGGCAGAAGCCAGACTCTGTGTAGGGACAGGGTCCTTCCTGCATTCACTTCTGCTTCTTGGTTGGTCTTTGCTGTGCTATTGCTTCAGAACCTTTAAAAAGCTCTCTGTGGTCCTGCATAGGCCATTGCTGCTACTGCTGCTACTGCTGCTACTGCTCCCACTGCTCCCCTCCCCAGCCCTGCCCTCCCTGAGTATGCTGTTCAGCTAACGTTATCTTCTTAAGCAAGACTTTCTCAATAAAAGAAGCAATGCTTAAATTTACAGTTAAGTGTAAGTAATTTAGCATTCTGCTGAGTAAAGGTCCACTCACTGCCTACCTGAGTAGCACTGATGTAAGTTCTAGTGCCTGGCCAGGGGCTGTTTGACAGCTCTCTTGCTGTCTGTGGTAATACAATACTTGCCCTCTAGGGAGTGTTACAGCTCTTACTCAGTGCTTATTGGAGCTATTGCAGGAGCTAGTCTGTAAATCAGGATGTGACCCAAGCATAGTAGCATTTCAGGGCAATGTTGCACTTCTTTTCTTTTGTAGATACTGTTGTGATTAATAAAATATCAATTGATTAAAGGTGTTAATGCATAAGAATCTTTTTGTCATCATACAGTGTCTCATTTTGGGAACACTTTAAAAGAACATGGAAAGACTAAAAGTTCTTGAACCATTTAAGATCTTTTTTGATGGTAATGTGACTCCTTCATTTCTGGGACTTGATAGGTGCTATTTTTCCCCCTTTCTTTTTTTCCTCCCTCAACCATCACCACTACAGGGAGTTTTGGAAAAGGAAACCCCATGCTCATTTATGATTATGCCTTCAGCAGCACCTGGCAGTCACCAGCTCACTTTGTCTTTGATTTGCCTATTCTGGATATTTCCTATAAAAGGAATCATGCTATGTATATTTGGTGTCTGGCGTTCTTCACCTACAATGTTCTCAGAGTGCATTCATGTAGTACTATGTATCAGCACCTCTTTTTTTTAATATCCCATTGTGTAGATAACAGACATTTTTAAAATCCATTCTACCATGAGCATTTTGGGGCTCTTTCTACTTTTGAGCTATTATGAATACTACTGTGAACATTCATGTACAATTTTTTTCTGTGGACATATTTTTTTCTTTCTCTTGGATATAGACCCAGGAGTGGAAAAAACCCCGCAACCTCTTGCTGTATAAGGAACAGCCAGAACTATTTTTCAAATTGGCTATGCCATTCTACATTTCTATTAGGATTTCAAGATTTCCACAGTCTCACCAACACTTGGGTGGTATTTTGTTGGTTGTTGTTGGGTTTTTTTTTTTAATTCTAGCCATCCTTGTGGATGAGAAGTGCTGGTGGCTGGTGGTTACATTAACCGTAAGGTTTGCTGGAACTCACCAGCTGCTCCACAGAAAAAAGATGAGGCAGTCTGTTTCTGTAAAGATAGAACCCTTGAAAAGAACCTGTGGGGTAATTCTGCTCTATCCCGTAGGGTTGCTGTGAGTCAGAATTGACTTAATGGCAACGGCTTTGGTTGGATAAATGAGTCTGAAGTGGTGGTATCACATTGTGGTTTTGTTCTTTCTTTGGTGGCTAATTTTGATACAAAATTAATGATGGAGACCTAACTTGCTTTTGTAATCTGAATTTCCCCCCCCCCTAAGTTTACAGAAAGTGGATATGAGAATTGAGTAATTTTAAAATAGTTTAAACCATAATCATGGGAGAGCACCTATTTTTGTTCCCACAGAAATTCTTCAAAAATACTCAGTGATCCCGTTTTCATAATTTTAAAGGGGAGCAGACAGTTCTCCTTTTAAAATTTTTATTGTGAATTATGTAGATGTTTACAGGTCAGTTTTCCCATTGAGTTGTTTTTTTTTTTTGTTTTGTTTTTGTTTTTTTGTTTTTTTAGGAAAGGATTCAGAATCACAGGTCTAGGGTGTGGAGATAGCTAGTAATAATACTTGAATTATAGCATACTCAGATGGTTGTTGTATGTAATTCCTGATATTGTTACCCAGAGCCATAAGTGTGCAGTTGAAATTTATTTGATGTGTCTTTTGTTCAGAAGAGATTTTGTAGTCATCCTGACTGCCAGTCAACAAGTCATTAACTGCTGAGTTGTTCTGATTGACTGACTAGAGGCTGCAGGCAGAAAAGGGAGGCTGCAGGACCCGAAGTCAATGCAGACGCTCAGGAACCCTGCGAGTAGCAATGACATTCCCAACACGAAACACCAGGACAGCAGCCAAGAAAAAGGCCGAAGTGCCGCTGTCCTCGGAGAATTCTCCCACTGATGCCAGCTCTGATTCAGAAGATGAAAAAGGCATGGATTTTCTGGAGAAAAGGGCTTTAAATATAAAGCAAAACAAAGCAATGGTAAGTGTCGGACTTTATGTTAGAACAACTCATCCTTGCTTTTCTCTGAGAGATTTATTACTTAAATCTCGGTCCTAAGGATTATATTCACTGGATCATTGGAGCTGTACTACAAAGTCTTTATTATGTGTGCTATTAAGTATGTCTCTTTCCTTTAACTTTTAAAATTTGGGGTATGTTAAAGTTATGTTAGGTGCATAGGTGGCATCAGTAACTGTTGACTATGTCAACTTACTAAGTATAAAGCCCTGAAATGTGCTACTGTTATTTCCAGTAGTAGGTTTTCTTCAGCTGATAATCTATTTTCTTTATACCTGTGCCCTTTTTAGCTTGCAAAACTAATGGCAGAATTAGAAAGCTTCCCTGGTTCATTCCCTGGAAGACGTTCCCTGCAGGTCCCAGGTTCAGTAAGTACAAAGATTTCTCTGTATAGAGGTGTAAAACAGTATTTGAGCAAACCCAAGGTGTTATTTTAAAATCTTGTTTCCTTGTTTTCTGTAGTCTGATCAACTGATATATTAAAAAAAAGAGATAATCTAATGGATCTTGAGAAGTTCTTCCTTCCTGTAATCTTTGGTGTTTTTGACCTCTGTGCTATAATTTCATGGTACCCCTTCTGATTGGCTATATTTCTTCTTCCCAATTAGACTAAGCTTTGAAAGGACAGAGAAGGAAGATAATATGATAATATTATTCGTGTTTCATGTATTATAGGGATCTTTGATGGGTAACAACCCAAAGGCAGGCAGTTTGAATCTATCAGTTGTTCTGCCAGAGGATTATGGGTAGTCTTCTCCTGTGTAGTTTGCAGCCTCTGGAAACCCACCCAAGGGTCAGCTATGCTCAGTAGCAATGAGTTTTAAGCTTTCATGCATAGTGGAAAGGGCAAAGAAAACTGGGAGCCAGAACTTTGTTTTACTTAAAGCATCCTTAAAAGGAGGAGGTGTGGATTTTCAAAAATTTCACTTGTCTCTACTCTCAAATAAATGGATTCTGTGATAATATGTTTTGTTCAGCAGTCAAAGACACCCCGACGGCGCACATTTCCAGGTGTTGCCTCCAGGAGAAACCCTGAACGGAGGGCTCGCCCTCTTACCAGGTCGAGGTCACGGATTCTGGGGTTCCCTAGTGCTGTGCCCCAAGAGGAGGATGAGGAGGAGGAGGAAGAGGACAAGTATTTGTTGGTGAGAAAGAGGAAGGTCATGGACGACTACATGAATGTGAGTTCTCCACATTTGTGCTTTGTTTGCTAACATGAGAAACAACACACGGACATAATCACAATTTCAACATCAGGCAATACCTGTTAAACTTTTTTATATATATATAAGCCATTTATAATTGTCACATCAGCTTCTTGGTTGATTTTGTTAGCAGGTCAGAGAACCCAAATTTTCTCCCCTCTTCTTAATGATAAGCATTGTTTCCATAATATTCTCTAATGATCCTTATAATAAGAATAGGATTTAGCCCCCTTCCTTAAGTGCTGAAAGATTTCCAGGTTGAATTTTCTGTGAAGAAATACAAAATTTGTTAGATAAGGCTCAAAGTTGAGGAAAGCTAGTGAGGACCTACTTCTTGTGCAGGATGATGACATGCCCAGAAATCGGCGCCCAGGGCCCATGACCCTCCCTCATGTAATCCGCCCTGTGGAAGAAGTTACAGAGGAAGAACTGGAAAACATCTGCAGCAATTCTCGTGAGAAGATATATAACCGTTCTCTGGTAAGATCTTCTAAATTATGTCTGCAAACAATTATGTCTTTAAGAGAGGGAGGTTAATTTTTAACAATGAATGAATGAAAATCCAAGTTCTCTATAAACTTTCATTAAAATTCAGTTAAAAAAAAAAAAGAGAGAGGGTAGCATTCCTTACAGATGTTCTAAAGATCTTACATCTGAGATGTGTATCTATGCATTATTTTTTCCATACAAAGAAAGTTTTATAGTATCCCTGGGACTTAGTCCTCTTCAGTTGAATTATTTGCTTGGTAAGTCTGCAGTGATAAAAATTTTCCCATGATGCTGGGGATATGGTGATATAATGAGGATAAGGATTGAATTTGAGTTGTTTATTTTTTGTATTGGCAAAATCCTTAACTGAAAACAAGATTTTAATCATACCAACTTTGAGTATTAATTGAATAGTGTTACTATGCTTATGACTTTTTTTAAAAACTGGGTATATATACTGTATATGAAATAAGTTTCAAAGAAAAAATCATAAGAGCCTGATAGAACATTTTCTAAGTTTTCATTTGTTTATTTCTAGGGGTCTACCTGTCATCAGTGTCGCCAGAAAACCATTGATACCAAAACAAATTGTAGAAACCCAGAGTGTTGGGGTGTTCGAGGCCAATTCTGTGGTCCCTGCCTCCGAAACCGTTATGGTGAAGAAGTCAAGGATGCCCTGCTCGATCCTGTAGGTGCCTGGGAGGGGGTGGTTCTGTGGGTCAGAATAAAAGAATGCACTGGTGGTAGTACCTCACACACCTGGGATTCACTTTCTTTTTAAATCCACTGGCACTATTCTAATTTGTTGTAGTGGTTGTTGTGTATTATCAAATTGGAACTAAACCGTAGTTGACCCTCATGGGGGTGGGGGGAGTTCAGAGGTAGTTAATCCCAGGGGTAAAGATTGCCCATGCTTTTCCCGTGGAGCAGTTGGTAGACTTGAACTGCATGCCTTTGGGACTGTAGTGCAGCTTCTTGCCACTAGGCCACCAAAGCTCACTTATTCTGTTGTAGGAATGTGGTATTTCACTTAGGATAGTTACAGTTTTGTTTAAGTGGCTTTGGTCTTTAGGTTGCTGTAAAGTTTCTGTCTTTATATTGACTGCTGAAATAAGTAGTATCTCTAGTTTGAGAGCGTTGAACTATGCAAGTAGATGGCTGCTCTAAATTTAATTATGCTTTTACTGAAATACAGACTTGCTATATTTTTACCTTAAGAAAGTATTTCAAGCTCAACTGTTCTGGTTGGATAAAGTCCGCAGCAGCCACTTTCTTTGATTCTTAAGCACCTTTTGTCATAGATCATTTTACAATGCAACCTATGGCCCTTGAAGGCCTTAGGGGGCAATTTTCTAACCTCAGGCAAGATTTTATAACCTCAGAAGTTTGATTCTATTCCTAATCCACCCTAAATAGCTTATTTGTTTCTTTTCATATAAATGCTTATTTCCTGAACTGCTGCTTCCTTAGCCCCCTAAAAGTTTGAGAGGGATAGAATTTATAGTCTTTTGGTGATTTCTATGCCTTAAAGATTTTTGTTGTTTTGTTTTATTTAGGTTGTTTTATTTTGTTTTTCCTCCAAGGAGATTCTCAAAAGGCTGATCTAATCTTAATTTAGACAAAGTAGAATTAGGCATAGATTGAATATTAGTTATACTAACTACTTTGTATTACTTCACACCTAAAAAAAAGTCCCAAAATACCTTAAACTCATTGCTCTTTAATAGCTGAGCCTCAGAGGCTATAAATTGCATGAGAGGAGATTGCCCATCTTTCTCCCATTGAGCAGCTAGTAGATTCCAACCATGTGCCTTTGGAATCGCAATACAGTTTCTTACCTCTAGGCTACCGTTTTATTGTCTGTCAATGTGTATTATTTTTAAGCTCTTCAGTGCTTTAGAGAATGGTAAATAGAATGTGAAGGGTTGTGGTTTTAATTCAAGGAAGGCAGAATTACTCATAGTATTCATGTTGGATTAACTTAGCCACCTTGCCCTGATTGCTTAAGACTGAGATATAGAGGAGGTCAATTCACCATTTATTCCTAGTACTTGCTATTGTAGAATTCTGTATTTCCTAAGAAAACATTAGGAAATAATAGGATTTTATATCCATCAAAGTCCTAATACAACATTACTACTCACCTTAGAATTTAAAAGGAAATTGATAAGTAAGTGAGGGAAAGGTAATGTTGATTTTATTGTGCTTTTTCTATCAAGCTCTACATGTGCAGTTCAGTGACATTGAATACATACTTCACATTGTGTTGTCATCTTTATTACCTCTTCTAAAATTATTCACCAGTTAGACTAGCTGCCCTGTAAACCTCACATGTGTACTTTAGTTACGATTGTCAGCTTGATTTCATATATGTTGTTGTTGTTATGTACCATCGAGTCGTTTGCGACTCATAGCAACCCTATGCACAACAGCCCTAAACCCTGCTCTATCCTGTGCCAATCGCACTGCCTCTGACACACCCATCCCGATTACCCCAGTCACCCAATCAATCCATCTCATAGAGGGTCTTCCCCTCCTGTGCCGTCCCTCCACCCTCCCAAGCATGACGTCCCTCTCCAAGGACCCGTCCCTCCTGGCAACATGCCCAAAGTATGTCAGACGAAGCCCCAGAATCCTTGCCTCCAAGGAGTTGCTTGGTTTAACCCTCTACCAGGATGAATCTGTTTGTTTTCTTAGCAGTCCATGGTATATTCAATACTTTTCTCCATCACCACAGCTCAAAGGCATCACTTCTGTCCTCCCTAGTCATTGTCCAACTCTCTGATGCATAACAAGCGATTGCAAAGACCATGGCCTGTATCAGGCGCACCTTAGTCTCCAGAGAGACACCATTGCACATCATTCTGTGATGGCACCATGACCATTACGGTCTCATGGAATCAATCAGCCATACCTTTCACTTTGATATTAGGAGTATAGACTCCTAATTCACTTTCTTTCTCTGCTATTTTAGAGCTCTGGTGGTAAAGGCATGAGGTTCAAATCCACCAGCTGCTTTGTGGGAGAAGGATAGCCAGTCTCTTCCTGTTTGATTTACAGCCTCTGAAAACCAACTGGAGGGTCACTTATGAGTCGATTCTGACTCGACAATGCACAGCAACAATAGCCTCTACTGTTTCAGGCTAATAAAGACCAGATGTATGTTGTATGACAGCTCCCACGCTTTTAATACCAAAGGCCTTACACAAGAGACTAGAAGATAGAACTAAAAGAAGAACAGTATTAGGTCAATTGACTTTACTGTCCACAAAGCCATGACTAATAACAACCAAAACCTTTGAACTAAGAAAATTGATTCTAAGGGGTATTTGGTTGTACCCAAGTCCTCTCAAATATAAACCACTTACTTGTGCCTTTCAACAATTCCCCTTCAGAACTGGCACTGCCCACCTTGCCGTGGAATCTGTAACTGCAGCTTCTGTAGGCAGCGCGATGGCCGGTGTGCAACTGGGGTCCTGGTGTATTTGGCCAAATATCATGGCTTTGGGAATGTGCATGCTTACTTGAAAAGGTAATGGTGGCTTTTTATTTCTCTTCTACCTCAATTTTACGCTCACTTATGTGTCTAATAAAAAGATAGAAGCCTGACTTTAAGATGGAGGCTGGGAGGGAGCACACTGGGAGCTTTTTGATATGTTGGAAAGGTTTTGTACTTTGTTCTGGGTGGTTAGCCAGGTCTACTTGTATGTATAAATCAGAGGTTTGTGCACTTGACCATAAGTGAGTTTTGACTCAATTAAAAAAAATATTTTTAAAGTAAATTAGGCTTTCAAAGGATAATTCTTAAATTGAAAATTGCCCTAATACCCCCTTTTCTCTTTCACAGTCTGAAACAGGAATTTGAAATGCAAGAGTAATATCCTGGGGAGTCACTACTGGACTTATACTCTCTAACCGTCTCATAAAATGTTCAATTTTGTCAGTTGATTAAAACTTTGATTAAGAAGTTTGTGGGTCATTCTGTTTAACAGAAAACTCAAACAAGTTAATCTCATCAGAGGTGTATTTTGGAGCCACCACGGATGTGTATAGCTTGTTATACTTTGCTCTCTTGTGGTGTCTCCTCTGCCCCAACCCCTGACCTAATCAATCCCTTTGTTTTCCAGGTGTCCTCTCCCACCACTTATTTTCAGAACTTTTTAAAAATGACAGTTAAATGAAAATATGTTTGATTTAGGAGGTTTGGTGGTACAGTGGATAATTGCTCAGCTGCTAACCATATGGTTGGTAGTTCAAACTCACTCCATATGGTTGGTAGTTCAAACTCACTAACTGCTCTGCAGGAGAAAGATGTGACAGTCTGCTTTTGTGACAATTTAATTGATAATTAAATAACTGTAATACACCCAAGCACTTAGTACAAAGTCGTAGTAGGAACTAACTAAATCTATTGAATTCTACAGAACAATCTTCTGTTTACATGCAAGCAGCCTTTGTGATTTTTGTGTCCATACTTGTTTACATTTTAGTAGAGTCAAGTCACAAAGATCTTAAAGCCATGTGAAAAGTATAGCTAATTGATGCAGAGTGGAGTACATTACTTAATTTAGATGTTTCTGTGTAGCCTGCTTATTGTTGCCACAGTTGAGACTTAGTTGCTGCTGATTTCTTCCATCCTAAGACTGAAGTAGTGAATTTGGCTAACACAGCTACTATGATCTGGAGGTTTGTGGGCAATCATCGTAAGGAACACATCCTTGGAAATCAGTGGTGAAATTTCAGAAATAGGCTTGTTTGAAATTCTTGGTTTGAAACTAGTATAATTTTAGTTTGTTAAATTTATTGCAGTTCTTATAGAAGGTATTTTAACTTAGGTCTTGGACCATTTCACACGGAAAATTCAGAGTAATGCTAGTCTACAGTGCTTTGCCATTTTAGCTTTCTTGAAATTCCAAGCTGGGCATTGTATTCATGTTAAATGCTTTTATAGCAGTGAGAAGTGCCTTTTTGGAGATGGGTGACTTTTAATGGTTTGTTAACTTGGCTGCTCTGCCAGTTTGGTTTAAAGACATGTTTTTTTGAGTTTTGCATTAATCACATCATTTGATTAAAGTGGGATCTGAGTGCTTCTGTGTCAACATTACATTGATAGTGCTCCTGTTCATTGTTTGAAGCATAATTGAATCTTGAATCAATAAGTGTAAATAGTTTTTGATCTGTAATGCTTTTATACAAAGGTTTTTATTTTAATAATAAAATGTTTTGTTCTATCTTGTCTGATTTTTTTTTTTAAATGTTCTTTCAGTCTACACTGTTGTAATTATTCTTTCTTATTTAAAGAAGTTTCTTCCTTTCTGATTTTTGGCTCTGAAATAGCTTCCAAATCCTGGAGAGTCCATGTACATTGTGATCAGTGGGATTTTCATTGACTGGTTTTCAGCATTACATTGCCAGAACTTTTCCTCTAGTCTAGCTTAGTCTGAAAGCTTGAGTGAAACTTCTCCCGCCACCCCCATTGCAATACTCAATCCTCCATGGTTGAAGTAGTGGCCTTAACTGAGGCACATTGGCCAGGAATGGAACCTGGATCTCATATGCTGTTGTTACATGCCGCTGAAGCAGAACCTTCTCATAGCTGACCCTCTAGTATGTTTTTAGAAGGTGTAAATGGCATGGGAGGAAATTGCCATCTTTCTCCAGCTCAGCGACTGGTAGATTAGAATCACATGCCTTTGGGTTGGCTGCCTAACTACCACGAGGCCACCAGAGCTCCCTGACTTCCATGTGTTGCTTGGTGCCTTCAAGTTGACTGTGACTTACAGGAACTCTATGAGTAACAGATCTGAACTATGCCCTTTCTTGTGCCATTCTCATCATCTCTGCCACACTTGAGCCCCTTGTTATAGGCACTATGTAAAGCAATCTTGTTGAGGATCTTCTCTTCCTTTACCGACACTGACCCTCAACCTTTCCAAATATGATGCCCCAAGGATTGGCCCCTTCTAACAACGTGCCCCAAGTATGTGAGACTCACAGTCCTTGCCTCTAACAAGCATCTTGCTTGTACTTTTTCTAAGTTAGGTTTGTTCTACCCTCTTCTACCTTTCTGGAGTCTCATTTTTAGCTTAAATTTCTAAAGTCCAAGGGCCAGCTCTTCAACCTGACTTGCTGATTATGATCAGAAAGTCAACTTAAAGACAGCCTGATAGAAAACATGAAGCCCATGAGGTTTTATAATGCTGCCAACTTGGCCAACCCTAGAACAGTGCTTTATAGCAGCACCTGGCTTGCTTTCATTAGACATTAAAATATTAAGTGCATGTTGTGCCTGAGGCCTGTCCCAGAACCAAGAATATGAAGAAACAAAAAGGCATGTTGTTTTCAAGACTAGTTGTTTTAGACAGAGTTAGGCAATCTAACCTACAGGTCAGAGTGCCCTGCAGCTTGTATTTCATTGGACCACAAACTAGGGGTTTTTTTCCCTTCCAACATTTTTAAAAGTATGTAACATACTGGCCTGCAAAGCCTGATAAGAATTATGATTTTTTTAACAGAAAATACAAAGTGTACTGACTCTTGCTCTAGATTTACTGAAGAAGCATAGGGAGATCAAGCTTAATGAATCTATATATTTTTTTGTTTAGATAAAAAAATTAAAATTTTCTTCCCCATAAATTACAGGAATTGTAAGAATAACATTTTAATTAAATGGAGGCTTGTTTGGGATCTTTTGGTATTAACCACATTGAGTATTGTGAAGTACAACAAGGCTTGGCATTTAATTGATAGTAAAACTTCTGAGGTCTTACTCCATAAAATTGGAAATTATTCACTTGGTGACAAAAAAATGAGGGTGGAGATAGGATAATTTAATTTTGTACAATCAATGACTTACTCATTGTAAATACCTTTTTTAAAAAGCACAAGTTGTAACTACAAATGGACCTCACCTGATGGATAGCATGGGAAAGAAATGGCTCAGCATTTTTTAAACCGAAAGAACTGAAAACCAAATCCAAGCCTCAAGTTGCAGTTCTGAAGGATGCCATGAGCAAAAAAATCCTGAATGATCCAAGAAGCATCAAGAGAAGATGGAAAGAATACACTATACCAAAAAGATTGTAGGAACCAGTCATTCCAGGAAGTAGCATGTAATCATGAACTAATGCTGCATTGAAGGCATTAGCAAAAAATAATTTCCCAGAATTCACATACATCTTTAAACTTTCTCACTAAAAAGAGAAAGGGCCACATGGGGACAGCCATATCTGACTTTTACCCACTTTATAAAGGGGAACTGTTTCTGTCAACAGCATCAACAAAACCAAACCAGTTCCCATTAGGTCAAATGTGTCCTCCATGCTCTTTCTACTTGCCTCTACACCAATCTTACTGCTTTACTGGGTCTAGAATCTAATGTGATACTCACAGACCACATAGAACCATGTTGGGGGAGTCAAAAGGTGATAGATTAGTAGCAGAAGATATTCAGAAGTATGCATGCAGGCACCTCAGCCTTGAGCCTTGTGGTTTTAGACTAGGGTTACAAAGTTTCCAGTTAGGCCAATGTTGGCTCTCCCCCACCCCCATCCTCTAAAGTTGTTCAACAAACTCTTAGGCAAAAACGCTTAGCTCTGGTTCTGGGGAGGTGTGGGGGCGTGTACGGGAAGAGAGTGGGGATGGGTAGCAGTCCCATCCCATGTTGATTCTTTGATTCTCTGCTTCTGCCATGGCTGCTCCTGCTATAAGTCTAGTTGGCACAAGGATGTCTGGTCCTTAATTTTAAGCCATGTACTATTTCTTTACTCTGTTCCCATAACAGCCTCTTGGTCTAGGTGTAAGTTTCACATGATCGCAATTAAGTGCTCTAGGATTCCCATTCTCAGTGTTGGTCACTGTGTTGTGGGGTGATTGTTGTGTAGCAACAGATAACTAAAATAGATAATGTGAATCCCAGTCCTGCCCTTACCGGCTAAGTGAGATTGGCTAGGTTGGTTTAGTCTTGTGTGGCCCATAATGAGAACCGGAATGTCCTCAGATGGGCCAGAAAGGTGGGCTAGGTTATAGCTTGTTATGAGTCACACAGTTCAATGCCTTTGCATAGTCAATAAAGCATAAATAGACATTCTAGTATATTTTCAGGCAGGAACCATCTAAGAACAATGATATCCCTGGTGCCATGGCCTCTTCTAAATCCTAGTGATATTGATGATATGGTTCTGTAGTTTCCACATTATATTGATCACCTTTCTTAGGAATAGAAACAAATATGGACCTCTTCCAATCTGTTGGCCAAACAGCTGTCCTCCAGATTTCCTGGCACACACATCCAGGTGAGCAAATCTAGGGCTTCATTCATCTGTTAGTTGAAACAAGTCAATGGGTATCCCATTGATTTCCTAGGGTCGTACTTTTTGCCAGTGACTTCAATGCAGCTTCCACCTTCTCCATTACCATTGGCTCCTGCTCATATCATATTTCCTGAAGTTTTTCAGTGTCAGTTCTTTTTGGTACAGTGACACTGTATATTTCCTCTGTTTTTTGATGCTTTCTGGGTCATTTAATATACTCCCTATAGCATTCCCGATTAAAACAATCTTGGAAGCAGGAGTGGTATCCGTTTCTGAAATAGCTTGCCTCCAGAAACTCTATGAACTTGGAGAAATTATAAAAGTTATACAATTGTACAGCTTTCGTTCATAGGTTCACTATGAGTCGTCTATGACTCGACAGCACTTAACAACAACAACATAGAGCTCTGTTGGCTTAGTGGACAGAAAGTGATGCTACCAAGCCAAAGGTGGGTGATTTTAATCTGCGGCCCTCAGGCATAATTTTAATTGTTTTTTGATCATTCTTGGCATCCACTTCTGAAATAGCTTATCTCCAGAAACTCTATGAACTTGGAGAAACAATGAAAGTTATACAGGTGTTCAGGTTTTTTGTTCATAGGGTTGCTACAAGTCATCTATAACTCAACAGCATTTAACAACAGCAACATACTATCTTTCTGTATTCTGACTCAATATTGAGGCTTACATTTGGTTTTTACTTCTCTCAGCTTGGGATGCAGAACTCTTCTGCCATTTTATTCCCCAATTCTAGCTATGTGCTTATTCCATTACAATATTTTGCTTTGTCTTCTCAAGCTGCCCTGTGAAATCTTCTGTTCAGCTCTTTCACTTCAGCATGTTTTTCCTTTGTTTTGGCTTCTTGATGCTCTAGTGCAATTTTTCAGAGTATCTTCTTTTTTTTTTTACTTATTAATTTCAATAAAAATTTACAGAGACTTTGAATTTCCATTCATTGTTGCATGAAATTTTCTCCCCTCCCAACCCTCCCCCTAGTACACTACCCTCTTGGAAAAGTAAAAGAAAAATTCTTTCATTGTTTTACAATCCCTCCCCCCAGGTCCACTCCACTATGCAGCCTTCACTCTGGACTCCTGTCATGACAAAAATACCTAATCACATACCCTTTTAAACAGTTTTCTCCCTCATCTGTTTTAATGCATTATTGAACCCATCTTTCTCAGTCTCCCCCCAACCCTGATGTCAGTCATGTTTTACAACAGTGGCACCATGTAGTGATGCCTTTTAGATGTGCTGGGAAGAGTCTTGAACATTCCACAGACCACCACAAAAACAAATAGTTCTGTTTTGAAGAGGATGAAACTAAGCATCTCCTTGTTGGCTAGGATTTTGAAGCTCCTTCTCACACACTTTGGGCACATGGCCAGGTTGTTCCTGTCCTTGGAGAAGGACATTATGCTTGTAAGGGTGGAGGGACACCACAGGAGGAGATGACCCTGATGAGATGGATTGATACAGTTACTGTGGCAATGGGGAACTTGTGTCTGAGTCAGTGAGACTGGCTCAGGACAGGAAGGCTATGATTGGAGGTGACTCTACGCAACAACAACAATAACTGTCTTGTCAATTATGACTCCATGTTCTTTTGACGTTATTTTTGTTTTCACTTACGGCTATTGTTGTTACGTGCAGTCGAACCAAGTATAACTCATAGTGACCTTATGAACAACACAATCTGAACACTGTCCTATCCCCATCTATCCCCACAATCTTTGACACTCTCAAGCCTATTGCTGCAGTCACTGTGTCAGTCCACCTCTTTGTGACTCTACTACTCTTTTCCCACCCCTCCACCTTTCCAAGCTTGATGTTCCTCTCCAAGAAATAATCCTCCTAGCAACAAGCCCAAAGTATGAGACAGCTTCATTATCTGTATTTCCAAGGAGCACTCTGGCTGCACCTTCTCCAAGACCTATTTGGTTTTCTTGCAGTCTGTTCATCTTCAGCTTTCATCTCCAACATCACAGTTCAAAGGCAAGAAACCTTCTGTCATCCTTAGTCATTTTCCTCCTCTCAATGCATAGCAAGTGGGTGAAAAGACTACAGCCTGAATCAAGTATATTTTTGTCTTCAAATTGACATCATTGTTGTTATGTGCTGTCGAGTCGCTGGCGACTCATAGCGATTCTATGTACAATAGCTCTAAACTGTACTCTGTCCTGTGCCAATCTCATTGTCTCTGACACACTCATTCTGATTGCCCCAGTAACCGAATCAATCCACCTCCCAGAGGGCCTTCCCCTCCTGCACCTGCCCTCCACCCTCCCAAGCATGGTATCTTTCTCCAAGGACCGGTCTCTCCTTACAACATGTCCAAAGTATGTTAGACAGAGCCTCAGAATCCTTGCCTCCAAGGAGCAGCCTGATT
>NW_006399751.1:44912690-44916804 GCF_000299155.1 Elephantulus edwardii | reverse complement strand
CTTGAGCTTAAGAAATGCTGAGCGAGTTCGGCCCTTTTGATTTTCTGACTCCAACTCCTTGCACATTTCATTGTGATATTTTGCTTTGTCATCGCATGCTGTCTTTTGAAATTTTCTATTCAACTCTTTAGTATCTTGAATTCTTCCTTGTGCTTTGGCTTCTCTGTGCTCCAGTGCAATTTTCTTCATGATTCTGAGTCAGTTCACTCAGCATAATGCCCTCTAGTCTCTTCTAAGTTATGTAGTAATTTTCAAAGTCATTGCTCCTGTGTGCTGTGTAGTTTTCCATCATGTGAATGCACGATAACTTTACAATCCATTCGATTGTGGTTGGACATTTGGGCCATTTCCATGTTCTTGTGATTGTGAATAATGCTGCCATGAACAGTGGTTTGCTAATCTCCATTTGTGTCTTAGTTCTAATTTCCTTGGGATATATTCCCAGTAGTGGAATAATTGGGTCATATGGAATTTCTATGTCCTGCTTTTTGAGAAAACACCAAATTGCCTTCCACAGTGGTTGAAACATTCTACAATCCTACCAACAGTGTATGCACGTTCCTATTTCTTCACATCCTCTCCAACATTTATTTCTTGCTGTCCTTTTAAACCTTGCCACTGCTCATTGGGTTTTGATTGAGACATCCATACCAAAGGCTTTGTATTCTTTGACCTTCTGCAGCAAGTGCTCTAAGCAAGCAAAGTTGTGTCATCTGCTTAAGGAAAGTTACTGATTTCTTCCACCAATCCTGATGCCATGTTTTTCTTCATAGAGTCCAGTTTCTCAAATGATTTGCTTTACATACAGATTAAATAGACATGAAGAAAGGGTACAATCCTGCTGCATGCCTTTCCTAATTTTAAACAGTGCTATATTTCCTTATTCCCTTGTTCTGTTCGCAAACATCCTCTTGGTCTCAGTCTAGGTTTCACATCAAGTGTTCTGGAGTTCTCATTCTTCTTAATGTTAGCCATATTGTTCTGATTCAACAGTCAAATTTATTTGCATAGTCAATTAAGCACAAATAGACATTCTCTTGGTATTCTTTGCTTTCAGCCAGAATCCATCTCACATCAGCAGTTATATCTCTGGTGCCACGACCTTTTCTAAATAAAACTGGAATGTCCTGCAATTCTCTGTCTGTGTATACTATTGTAGCTGGTTTTTTGAATGATCCTCAGTAGTATTTTGCTTGCATATAATATTAAAGACATTGTTCAATAATCCCTGATTTTTTAAGCATTTGTTATATTTTAAAATCAATAAAATCATTGAAATCTTCAGTCTTTTCACTATTTATCATACTATTCTTTATAGGTCCTATTATGAGTGTTTTGGTTTTACATACTAAAAGCTGTAGACTTTGACCGTAAGCAAACGCTTCATTTTTTTTTTTTTTATTTTAGCAAGCAAGTCTGTGTGTCATTTGTGTATTGTCAGTAGCTGATGACTTTCCCTCCAATCTTGATGCCACATTCTTCTTCATATAATCTATGTTTTTCCCCAGATTTTTTCCTTTTGCACACAGATTAAGTAGGTGTGGTGAAAACATAGAACCCTCATGTGCACTTTTCCAAATCTTAAAACCTGAAGTATTCTTTTATTCTCTTCTAATAACTGCTTCTCGGTACAACTTCTACCTTAGCACAATTAAGTGTTTTGCAATTCTTATTTTCCTTAATGTTACCCATAATTTATTATAAGCCATGTATTCATGTGCTTTTGCAAAGTCAATAAAGCATAAGTGTACACTTTTCTGGTTTTCTATATTCTGGTATTCCAAGATCCATGTGATGTTACCGATAATTTTCCTTGTTTCATGGCCTATTCTGAAACCCTGTTTATGTAGTTTTCCAGTCACTTTTGAATGATCTTAAGCAAGTTTACGCTTTTGTGTAGTATCAATTACATTGTTCAATGATTTCTACATTGTTTTGGTCCCCCTTTTAGACAAATGCAGATTTCCTCCAATCAATTGGCCAGGAAATCCAAATATCTTAGCAAATATAAGTGAGCATATCCAGGCTTACATCATTTGTTAAAACACTTCAATAAACACATCAATTCATGATGTCCTGTTTCTTGTCAGGATTTAAATGCAAGAGTATACTTCTTAAATACCATTGTTCTTGATTATATGTTATTTCTTAAAATAATAATTCAATGTATGTCAGTTATTTTTGGTATAGTTACTCTGTATTCCTTCCATTTGCTTTTGATGCTTACTGTGTCATGAAGTATGTTGCCCATAGAAGCTTTCAGTATTATAATTCTGGCTTGAATTTGTTTTATAAATCTTTTAAATTGAGAAAAAAGCAAATATATTTTTTCCTTTTGGTTTTCTAATTCCAAATCTTTTCACATCATCACAATAATTTTCTTTGTCTACTGGATCTACCATTTGAAACGTTTCCAGCTTTCTTATATCATCATTTCTTCCTTTCTCTTTAGGTTCTTTATGCTTTAGAAAAAATTTCAAAATCTATCTCTATATCTAGTTTGGCCTTCTTTCTTTCCTGTCTTTTCAGTGACATTTTTCACTTTCTTCATATATTATGTCCTTGATGACATCCTAGAATACATCTGGTCTTTGGATATTATTGATCAATATATCAAATCTGTTCTTCAAATAATTTCAATATTCAGGTGGAAAATATGCAAGATAATATTTTATATCTCATGGATATGTTTAAATTTTCCTCAGGTTCTATTTGAATTTGTATATAATGCAATTAATAATTTGTCCTTGGCCTTGCTCTGACTCATTAAGTTTCTATTTCCACAGATATATATAACTTGATTCCTATATATTTCAACTTGTAAGGACCTTGTAGACAGCACCCATTATGTTTTTTAAAAAGGAATTTACACTTAGTAATTGACCATGCAAATTTCTACCATGCTATTTCTGATTTAATTTCTGTCACCAATGCCATATTTCTGACTTTTTGTTGTTGTTAAGTGCCGTTGAGTCATAGACAACTCTTAGCGACCCTATGAGTGAAAGACCTGAACACTGGTATAACTTTCTTCATTTCTCCACGGTCACTGAGTTTCCGGAGGCAAGCTGTTTCAGAAGTGGATGCCACTCCTGCTTACAACCTTCTTTTAAGCTCCAACAAACACTGTCCACCTTGGGTAACCATTATCGCATTTGACACATCATTGTCACAGTGTCCAGCATCACAGCAAATATGAGTTATCTCTGTACAACAAATGGTATGCCACTTAGAAGAATGTTTGATCAAAACCAGGTATGAGTCAGGTCTGACTCAATAGTAAAAGTAATAAGTCTGTCTGAGTCTGAGTCTGTTCTTTATTAATTAGATGCCAGGAGTATCCCTCTCACTGTGACAATCAAAAATGTGTTCAAATATTTTCATGTGTCATCTGAGTATCAAAATTATCCCCTAAATAAGAACTAATGCTCCAGAAGACTACATGGTCTACTTATAATTTTACATTGTTTAGGAGATGTTTATGAAAACAAAAGAGATTTATCAAAAGTCTGCTCTCTGACTGAAGCTCTATAAATTTGGCAAAATCACCCATTTAACTGAAGACTATTTGTACTTACCAACACACCTTTTTCAATGATACAAATTATTTTGCCCACATAATTGAGAGTTAACTGGCTGTGGTAATTAGTCCAATTGGACATGAATGTTACCTCAGAAAAAGAAAAACTGAAGTACTTTCAAGTCTATGAAAATTCCCTTTGAGTATGAAACTGATGAATAATACATCCAGGATAAAGCATGCTCTGACTGTGATTCACAGACCTGAGAGAAGCACTATTGCCTACATACTAATCATCAAGCTCAAATAGTTTGAACTTTGGGTGTCAAAGAGACAGAAACATTAACTATTGGACATTAATGACATGGAATTTAACATCCTGAGACCCAGGATGAAACAACACAATTCTTTTTTTTTTTTTAAATAAGAAAAACTAAATGCAAAAAATGGTCTTTTGGCTGCACATTGTGGCTAAATAATTTTAAAAATTATTTCTCAGAATTAATTGTGTGGCAACCTGCATCTTAGAAGCAGTTTTTGTAAATAAGAGTTAAACATCATAATATTGTTTTACCATTATAACCTGTACCTTAC
>NW_006399751.1:44907584-44911705 GCF_000299155.1 Elephantulus edwardii | reverse complement strand
TTGTTCCTAGCTTTTCTTTAATGAAGTTTATAGTCCTTAGTTTTAGTCGTAGGTCCATGATCCACCCTGAGTTGGTTTTTGTGTATGGAGTGAGGTGTGGATCTTGCTTGAGTCCTTTGCAGATACTTTTTCAATTTTGCCAACACCATTTGTTAAAAAGGCTGTTGTTTTCCCACTTAACTCATTTCATCTCCTTGTCAAAAATCAGTTGACCATAGATAAATGGGCTGATCTCCTGGTTCTCAATTCTATTCCATTAATCTATGTTTCAGTCATTGTACCAGTACCGTGCTGTTTTTACCACCACGGCAGTGTAGTAGGATTTGAAATCAGGGAGTGAGATGCCTCCTACCTTTCTTCTATTTTTAAGGAGTGCTTTGCTTATTTGTGGCTTCTTTCCATTCCAAACGAAACTGGAGGTTGCCTTTTCCCTGTTCCTCTTTATACTCATCTCAACACCAATGTTACTGTTTGCTGTGTCCAAAATCTGATGCAATTGCTCAAAGACCACACAGAACTATATTGGAAAAGTAAAAAGATTATAATCCAGATTAATACCAAAATGCAGTTAAGACAGTTCATGAAATGTATATTCAGGCACTTCAGTCTCGAGCCTCTTGCCTTCAGGCCAATGGTTCCCAAGGTCTCAGTCCTGCCAATATCAGCTTCCCCCTCACCCCAGTTATCCTACAAAGTTCTCAGTCATGCCAATATTGGCTGTCTCCCACACCCCCACCTCCCAAGGTCTCATTTCACATCAGGTCTCCAGTTTGTCTGTAGGTTTTGCTGGTGTAGGTATAGCTGGAGCAGAAAGGACATTCTCCATTGTCTTGCTTTCTCTTCAATGGCTCCAGAAGATCTCTCTGTCTTTCACTCTGGTTTGTTCAATTCAATTCAATGGTGAGAGTAGCCAATTCCTTGGAGGATGTTGAGACTGGCCAATCCATTTGTGGAATAATAGGTAGCCAAACCCTTTTTTGGATAGACTAACATACCTCACTCACATATACCCGCCCATCTACATAGCATCCTTTTTCCTTAATACAGTGATTACTTCAGAATAAAATAAACAGTTAATCTTTTAACTAGGAAAGACAATTTTGTATGATAAACGTTAGACACCCAGAGCTTTTAATTTTAAAGATTAATTTTAAAAAATGGAATTTAATTTTGTTTTATAACTGATGTAAAAGTTACATATTTCCAAAGTCAGCTTTATAGAATATGGTGTTTCTAGAAAAATCTAGTTTATACTTCTATGCTCTTCATCTCAATTCTCTTCCCGCCCTCTTTATTGGTAATCTTTTTTTTTAAAAAAGAATTATGATTTAGAATTTATTTATTTTTGCAAATAGCCACAGTTACTCCTGCACCAATTGATTTTATGGACAATGAGATAGTCAGGATTTAAATCCTTCCTTAGTGCCATGTTACTTATTTACAATACAAACCAAGCACAAGGCCTGGGTTGAGTTGTACATGGGGTATTTCACTCTGCCTCCTCTTTCTACACAGTCAGTGCAAGAACACAGTCTGGGGAAGCTTAAGGAGACTGATATATAATTTTGTTTTGAAAAATACAGGTGATGTGTAACATCTTCCAGCCTTTTAAAATAGATTCTAGTGTACAGCTTACTGGGAGCTATAAAGGCTTAAGGAACTGGGCTGCCAGTACAAAGGTATAAAATTCAAATCTACCAGCTGCTCCATGGGAGAAGAATGGGCAGTCTCCTCCTGTGAGATTAACTGCCTCTGAAAACTTGCTATGGGTCAAGTTCTGACTTGATGGTATTCAACAGCAATAACAGTGCTTAAAGAGGAAAAAAATATGTAAATAAAATTCCTTTATGCAAATGTTTTTTACAGCTCTCATTGCTAGCCAAATTCTTGTAAATCATGATAAACAGATGCTGCTGAACTAAATGAGTAGGTAAAATTATGGAGATAGATTCTATTTATCTTATTTTTCACCGTTGGGGAGGGAAGGAAAGGATATTAAGTAAATTTTCTCTGTCTGCATGATGATGAAGGCAGACATCAAGAACTCCATTAATTTCAGCAAGTCGAGCTGTGGAACTCTTAAAAACTGGAGAGATGCCCCTGGTTAGAGGAAGACTATTGCAACTTAGTTTGCTTTATCAGACAACTGTGTTTTGGAAACAATTCAGCATCATGATTTTTTAATCCCTCTGTAATGTTTAGTTTCTGAAAACATTCCCCTCCTTAACTTACAAAGAAAATTCATATAAAATCCTCATAATATAGAGTTTATTATTTTAAAGCATACAATTCTTGGCTTCCAGTGTTTTCATGATATTGTACAACTACAATTACTGTCTAATTCTTGAACATTTCATATGACTCTAAAAAGAAGCTCTAGCCCCATTATCACTCCCCATTGTCCCCTCCTCCAACTCTTGGCAACCATTAAAGGACTTTGTGCCTATTGATTTGCTTATTCTGGATATTTCATATAAACAGAATATAGTACATGTGATTTGTGTGTGTGTGTGTGTTTCTTCTTTTGCACAGCATAATGTTTTTAAGATCCCTCCTTCTTGTAGCTTACAACAGTATTTTATTCTTTTTTATTTCTAAAAAATACTCTGTTATATGAATAAACCACATTTTGCTTTCCATTCATGAGTTAATGGACAGTTTTATTGGTTTCATCTTTTGTCTATTATGAATAGTACTGCTGTGTACATTTGTGTGTAAGTTTTTATTTAAAAGCATATTAAAATTTTTTAAGTATGTGTCTCAGAGTGGAATTGCTGCATATGATAGATGATATTTGTACCATATAGTAATTCTGCTTAATGTTTTCTTAAATAGCTCTCAAACTTTTTCATAGTAGCTGCATAATTTTACATCTCTACCAGCAGTATTGGCATCCACTTCCTAAACAACATGCCGCTGGAAACTCTATGAACTTTGATAAATGTCAGTAGTTGGAGAGGGGCTTCAGGCCTTTTGTTCATAGGGTTGCTATGAGTGGTGCTCATAGCAAGCCAAAACAACAACACCCAGCAGTATATGAGTGTTCCAGTGTCTCCCCATCCACACTGTCCTTATAATCTAGTGCTGTTATAGCAGGGATACCACAAGCAGGTGGCTTTACTAAATGGATATTTATTTGATTATATTGTTAGGTGCCTTTGAGTCAACTTTGACTCACAGCAACCCTATGAACAATAGGTCTGAACCTTGCCTTGTCTTTCACCATCCTCACTGTCTCTGATATGATCAAGCCCATTGTTACAGTCACTGTGTCAGTACATCTTGTTGAGAAATCTCTCTTTTTCTGACCCTCTACCTTTCACAATATGATGTATTTCCCCAAGGATTAGCCCCTCCTAACATCATGCCCAAAGTTTGTGAGAAGAAGTTTCACCATTTTTTCTTTTACTTTCTTTTTTTAATTGAGATTTTAATTAAAGTTTAGAGAGAATTTGGATTTCCATTCATTCATTGTTGCTCATTTTCTTCCCTGGCTCCCAGTTTGCTTTTCTCTTTTAAAAAGAAAATTCTTTAATTCTTGTACAATTCCCCACCCTCACCCCAGTCCACTTTATTATGCAGCTCTTATTCTTTACTTTTATCATACAGATAATACCTATACATATATTCCTTTTAATCAGTTCTTTCCCTCATCTGTTTCATGCAGTGTACATTATTTATCCCCTCTTTTTTAAGTTTCCCCACAACCCCAATGTCAGTCCTGTTTTACAACAGTGGCATTATGCAGTATTTGTCCTTTTGTGACTGAGATATTTCATTCAGCATAAAGTTCTCCATGGTCACCAATTTTGTGTAATATTTCATGAGTTCCTTCTTTTTCAGTGCTGCATAGCATTCCATTGTGTGAATGTACCACAGCTTCTCTATCCATTCATTTGTTGATGGGCACTTGGGTTGTATCCATTCCTTTGCTTTTGTGAACAACAAAACAATAAATATAGGTTTGCATCTATCTATTTGGGTGACAGTTCCGGTTTCTTTAGGGTATATTTCCAGTAGTGGAATTTCTGGGTCAAATGGTATTTCTATTTCCAGCTTTTTGAGACAGTGCCATACTGCCTTCCATAGTGGTTGCACCATTCATTTTACACTCCCACCAA
>NW_006399751.1:44906441-44907064 GCF_000299155.1 Elephantulus edwardii | reverse complement strand
GAACAGCAACTCTCTCACTGTTAGTTTTCAAGAAAAGTCCTTGTTTCCTTTAACATTTGTAGGACCTGTGTTCTGTGGACACCTCCACATGTTTTTTCTTTTCCCAGGGTCAAGGAGCTTTCTAGTGTAGGAGCCCAGATCTAAAAGGAAGGTGATTAGGTTTTGGTCACTTGAGCTCCCCATCTTCATCTCAGCTCACTTTCCTCCCCTTCAATTTTACAGGATACACTCTAGGGAATTTACATTAGTGTGATGGGATTAAGAAGTGTTGCATTTCATTCTTAAGCTTCTCAAAACTATTTGGTTTGTGCAACAATGAATGAATGGAAATCCAAGTTTTCTGTAACATTTTACTAAAGTATTAATAAAAAATAAACCCCAAAATTATTTAGCTTATCAAATCATAGTAGATCCCTACATAGGATCTAAGATTGTATAACAATGAAAGAATTTTTTTTTCTTCAAAGAGAAAAACCAACTGAGTGGGAGGGGTGGGCTGTTGTTGTTGTTGTTGTTATGTGCCATCGAGTCGCTTGTGACTCATAACGACCCTATGTACAACAGCCCTAAACCTTGCTCTATCCCTTGCCAATCTCATTGCCTCTGACACACCCATCCCGATT
>NW_006399751.1:44898660-44906056 GCF_000299155.1 Elephantulus edwardii | reverse complement strand
TATTTCCTGGCTACTGGTGCCAAGAGTGTTGACCATGGAGCCGAGCAAACTGAAGCTGTGAACACTCTCAATCTCTTCGCCATCCATCCTGATGCAGGGGGGAAAATATTCAACTATTAATAAATGCGGAAAATTAAATAGAATATGCTATAAAAATATATATATGTTGCACTAAAAATCATTAATAAAAAATTTAAAATAAAAATATAGCTACATTATATCATTATTGTTTACATTATATACCATCAAGTCAGAAATGACCCACAGCTAACTCTCAGGTGGGTTTACAGTGGCAGTTAATCAAATGGGAGGAGATGGCCCATCCTTCTTCTATGGAGCAGTTGGTGGATTCGAACCATGTGCCTTTAAAAATGCAGCACAGCTGCTTACCACTAGGCCACCAGAGCTCCCTAAACATACATACGTACATTTTGAGAGGACAATTTAATACATAACATTAACACTTGTTCTGTTTCCTCCACTTCCCTCCCCATTATTATAGCCATACTTGTGCACATAAAATAGTATTTAGCTGTGAACTTGTTTTGCATTTTTCTTTTCTTTTTAATATGGAACGTTTCACGAATTTGCGTGTCATCCTTGTGCAGGGGCCGTGCTAATCTTCTCTGTATCGCTCCAGTTTAGTATATGTGCTGCCGAAGCGAGCACTGCATTTTTCTTATGATTAATGTTGAGCATCTTTTTATGTGCTTATTGTTTTCATTGTTGATGTTGGTTGTTTTATATTGTATCAAGTATGTAATTTTAAAATATTTTCTTCAATTCTACACATGTCTTTTTCACTCTCTTGACAGTATCTTTAAAAAAAATATTTATTTTGTTATTATTTAGGACATATGAAGCAAAACATACACCAATGTATTTATTTTTAAATAAATGGCTACTAAGTAAAAAGACAGCATTTCTTGTTTGTTTGGCAGAGGTACAGAAAACAGTTCAATAATTTGCTAATTGTAAAAAGCTCCACAATTGTTTATATTCACCTGAAGACAGAAATGTAAGGTAAAAATAAAATTTTATTAGTCTATCCTTCCAAGGACTTTCTCAGATTCTTCTGATTGGACTGATTTTTTTTTTTCTTTCTGGTATTTTCCAAATTATTAGAACTGTCTTAAACACGTGCTCTTTACCTGTCACTGGGCATTATGTATCCCTAAATGGTCATAATTCAAACCAGGATTCAGGGAACCAAATTGTTTTTACATGTACAAATCAAGGACATAGAGGACATAAGTTAGAGTTGTGCAAATATTGTCATCCTTCTTTTCTGAGTTGTTCTTCCTCTATTACCTTACATTCACTGATCTTTAAATTTCCTAAAATATTTCAAGTAGCTATTGTCAACCTAATTTTATATATATATAAAGACCCTAAGAGCTCTATACACTCTTCTATCCTGTGCCAACCTAGCCATCTCAAACGCACTTATTCCCACCTCTCCAGTCACAGAATTGATCTATCTCATCAAAGGTCTTCCTCTCCTTTGCCGCCCCTCCACTCTGCCAAACATGATGTCCCTCTCCAAGGACCAGTCCCTCCTTGCAACATGCCCAAAATATGTCAGACGAAGCCTCAGAATCCTTGACTCCAGGGAACATTCTGGCTTCATCCTCTCCAGGACAAACCTGTTTGTTCTCCTAGCAGTCCATGGTATATTCAACACTCTTCTCCAGCACCACAGCTCAAAGGTGTCATCAATTCTCTTTCTATCAACCCTATTCACTGTCCAACTCTCTGATTAATAGCACGTAATTGCGAAGACTATAGCCTGGATCTGACATCGCTGCTCTTCAGTACTCTTGAGAGGTCCCTCACAGCTGACTTTCCCAATGCAATTCGTCTCTTGATTTCCTGGCTGCAGTTACCAAGAGTGTTGACTGTGGAGCCAAGTAAATTAAAACTGTTAACTATCTCAATCTCTTCACCATCCATACTAATGCTGCCAATTGGCCCAGTGGTTAGAATCTTTGTTTTCTTGATGTTGAGCTTCAGTCCATATAGGAGGCTGTAGTCCTTGATCTTCTGCAGCAAGCGCTTCAGGTCCTCCTCAGTTTCAGCAAGTAGGGTTGTGTCATCTGCATATCGCATGTTGTTGATGATTCTTCCACCAATCCTGATGCCACATTCCTCTTCGTATAGCCCAGCGTCTCATAGCAATAATGAAAACATAAATGTGTGTGTGCATATAATTTTACAACATTATATGTTGTTTCTGTTATGTGACGTCATCGCTTGTGACTCATAGCAACCCTATGTACAACAGCTCTGAACACTGCTCTATCTTTAGTCAACCTTATTGTCTCTGACATACCTACCCTCATTAAACTAGTCACTGAGTCAATCTATCTTCTTCTCTTGCACTGTCCCTCCACCCTTCAAACATTATGTCCTTCTCCAAGGACATAATTATTTTCCTCCTTGCAAAATGCTTGAAGTATGTCAAACGGAGCTTCAGAATCCTTGCCTCCAAAGAGCAGCCTGGTTTCATCTTCTTCAGGACAAACATATTTGTTCTCCTAGCAGTCCATGTTATATTCAATACTCTTCTTCAGCAACACAGCTCAAAGGCATCACTTTAGAGACCCTGAGAACAGTGGGTGTGAACCCTCCCTGACCCCATGCCATCCTCCTAATAACAAAATGTAGCTTGACTAGTAAAGCATGTCTGAGTTCTTCATTATTTCCTTAGGAAGGGCCAGTCTTTTAAACAGGACATCATATGTGGGAAGATGAAGGGTCAGCAAAGGAAGAGAAGACCTCAACAAGGTAGATTGAGAAAGTGACTGTGCCTGTGGGCTCAAGCCTATCAGAGATGGTGAGGATGCCATGGGGTCGGGGCAGGGTTCAGATCCACTGTTCACAGGGTCTCTGAGTTATGGCCAACTCAAGGGCACCTAACAACAATTGTTTTAAGAAGATTTTGGAAGATATTTTCTATTTAAGGTTTAAAGATTTCCTTGGGGCAATAGTTTCAGGGTTCCTTTCTCTTTCTTGGCTCCAGAATATATATGTTCCATGAGTTTTTGAAATGATGTTCTGTATTTTCCTCCTTTGATCTGGTTTTCTTCTGTAGAATCTTTGATTAAAACTTTCACTAATGGTAGTCAGGCTCCATCTAGTTCTTTCGGTCTCATAGCATAGGAGGTAATTGGCCATGGAGGCTATGGGCAATCTCCTCCCCTGCGATTAACTGCCTCTAAAAACCTGCTGGAAGGTCAGCTATGGGTCAGTTCCAACTCTATGGAACACACAACAACAACAACAACAATCAGCCACATAGCCCATTTTCTCCTGTTCTCTTTCTCCAGATGAATAGAAAGTAATTGCTGTGCCTTGGATGGCCACTTCCAAACTTTTAAGACCCCAGGAACTACACTGAGGAACTAGAATAATAAATGAGAATGGAAACACTAAGCAGGCTTCTAGGCCCATTTTGATTTACTGGCTTGTCCCATGAAACCATTACCCTAAACCTTCAAATCAGGAAACCAAACCCCATGACATGTTTGATTGTGCATAAACAGTCTCAGCAGATACTCCCCTCTTTTTTAAATTGTTGTCATAAATTTATCTGGTTTTTTTAGGAAAAAATCTATCTCTTACATTTATATCTACTCCCACCTACTCCATTCAACACCAATCTCTCCTATCCTGCCCGTGAATTGATGGCCTATATGTCAACCTTTCAGGGCTTCTGTGATTCCTAATGCCTCAATCTGTTGCCAGTTTCTTTCTCTGTGGGCTGTATCTCTTAACTTCAGGAGTTTTGAACTTCTGCTCCAGGACTGACTTCTTGTGCCTTAGGGCATCTTCTCCTCCATTTATGCTACAAGAGTTTCCCATGGGAGCTTGATGGATCCTATTGCTCAGCATTTCTTAAACTGAAGGAACTGAAAAACTAATTTGGGAAGAATATTAAATGATCCAGGAAGCATTAAAAGAAGATGGAAAGAGTATATAGAGTCATTGTACCAAAAGGAATTGGCTGACACAGAAGAATTTAATGAAACAATGTATAAGCAAGAGCCTGTGGTGATAAAGGACGAAGTTCAAGCTACTCTGAAAAAGTTGGCAAAAACAAGGCCCCAGGAGTTGATGGCATACTGATTGACATATTTCAACAAACAGATGCTGCCCTGGATGTGCTCACCAAGTTGTGTCAAGAAATCTGGACAACAACCCCCTGGCCAACTAACTGGACGAGATCTGTTTTTGTTCCCATTCCAAGGAAAGGTGATCTGACAGAGTATGGAAATTATGGAACAGTATCCTTGATATCACGTGCAAGTAAGATTCTACTGAAGATTATTAAAAAAACGACTGGAAGAGCACATCAACAGAGAACTGCCTGAAGTACAGGCTGGATTTAGAAGAGGTTGGAATGTCTATCCTTGTTTCATTGACTATGTAAAGGCATTTGATTGTGTGGATTACTACAAACTGTGGCTGACTTTGAGAAGAATGGGAATCCCAGGGCACTTGATCGTACTTGGACCAGGAGGCAGTGGTCAGAGCAGAGCAAGGGAACACTGCATGGCTCAAAACTGGATAGGGTGTGCATCAAGGATGTATCCTATCTCCATATCTTTTTAATCTGTATGTGGAACAGTTTATCTGGGAGGCTGGGCTCTATGAGGAGAAGTGTGGCATCAGAATTGGAGGTAGACTCATCAAAAATCTGCATTATGCAGATGACACAACCTGGCTTGCTGAAACTGAGGAGGACCTAAAGTGCTTGCTGCAGAAGGTCAAGAACTACAATTCAGCCTTCAATATGGATTGTTTTCAAGAAAGCAAAGATTCTCACCAATGGGCCAATTGGCAGCATCATGACAGATGGTGACGAGATTGAGATTGTTGATAGCTTCAGTTTGCTTGGCTCTACAATCAACACTCTTGGTACCAGTAGCCAGGAAATTAAAAGACAAATTGAAGTCTGCTGTCAGAGATGTCTCCAAAGTACTGAAGAGTGAGGATGTCAGTCTGGAGACTATGGTGTGCCTGATACAGGCCATGGTCTTTGCAATTACTTGCTATGCATCAGAAAGCTGGACAAAGACTAGGGATGATAGAAGGAGAATTGATGCCTTTGAGTTGTGGCGTTGGAGAAGAGTGTTGAATATACCATGGGCTGCTAGGAGAACAAACAAGTTCTTCCCTGAGAGGGTGAAGCCAAGCTGCTCCTTGGAGGCAAGGATTCTGAAGCTTCATCTGACATACTTTGGATATGTTGCAAGGTGGGATCAGTCGACGTCATGCTTGGGAGGGAGGAGGAACAGCACAGGAGCGGAAGACTCTTGATGAGATGGATTGATTCAGACACTGGGGTAGTGGGGATAGGTGTGGCAGAGAGAATAAGATTGGCAAGAGATAGAGCAGGGTTTAGGGCTGTTTGTTGTACATAGGGTCACTATGAGTCGCAGGTGACTTGACGGCACATAACAACAACAACATATCTATTTATCTGTTACATATTGAATTGTGTTCTTCCAAAACATGTATTGTAAATCTTGACCTCTATATTTATGGTTTCAATACCATTTGGTAATGAATTGTCTTTGTTTTTGTTGGTAAGGCAGGACTTGTACAGGGTGTATTTTGAATTCATTTCTTTTGCGATACGGAAGAGCTTAAGCAAGCAAACAAGCTAGAAAAGATGGGGAAAGGTAGTTGCCAAGACACATGAAGATCACCTGGGACTCGAAACTCCAGTGAGACCAAGAACTTTTCCAAAGTGGATAGAAAATAGGAGCTCTGGTGATGTAGTCCATAGTGTGTTGTGCTGCTAACTGGAATGGACAAAAGACCACCAGAGCTACAAAGTACTTAAAATAATCAACTGTGCAACAATAGCCTTGATGTGATTCCCTCCCATTCCCACCCCGGCCATTGCCATAAACTGAAACTCAGAGTCGATGAGCAAGCATCTCTTCTCCCTTTCTTCTAGTCCTGGCAACCTCGAATAAACATTTGTCTCCATATGCATGCCCCTTTGTGATTACTTACTTCATTGAGCCTATGTCTTCAAATGTCATATATATGTCAAGATTTCATTTCTCCTACTAGCTGTGTGGGGAGGTGCCTGCGCTAATCTGGGGCCTGATAGCTAATGTGCAGGAGTGATGCAGTCTGCATGTTCCAGGAAGAATGTTCTGAGAAGGCATGAGCACGGTCTGAGGTAGAGCTGGGTCTGGGGCCTGGGAAGATGAGAACCCTGCCCACCACCAAGTGTGTAGTTGGGGTGGGGAAACTCCGGGCCAGGATTCTGGTGGCAGCAGTGGCACTGATATCCACAACAGTGGAAAGGTGCAATTTTCCCTTTTATTTCCCCCTCCTTCCCCATGCCTGCCTCTCCCCCACTCTGAGATCAGGGCCCAGTGAAGGAGAGAAAGGGGGAATCTGCCTACTATTATGGAAGAAGAGCTGGGAGTGAAGTGTGTCCTTTACACCTCAAATCTGCCAAGACTCTCCTAGTTCCAGGAGTTGGGCAAGTGTAAGACTAGAGACAATACAAGATGGCAAGAAGCGTTGTCAGAGGACTAGACTAGTAGCAGCAGAACCAAGAGACCAACAAGAGATGGTGTGGGGACCCATGGAGTGAGTAAGCTGAGCACCTTTGTGCAAGAGGCTCCCTGACAGCGTGAGGTCCTTCCAGGCACTTGGTGGAGCTAGGCTTGTCAACCTAGATCAAGAAAGCTGAGCAACTCTCGGCAGGAGGCTTGCTGGTAGAGTGAGCTGCCTCTGGGAATTTATGGGTGAGCCAAATAGCTTTGTATCAGTTGTCCAAGTAGGACAAAACTGAGAGTAATGGTGAAAGAGAGTTTGCCTATGGGTACCACTGAGAAAGTATCCTGACCAAAGAGCTATATCCTGAGTCCTGCTTGATCTTAAATGATAAGTTGTAATTCCCTTAATAGACTTCATCACTGTGAGTTTGGTCTGTGAGTTCAGTGTGAGCACTGCAACAAATGGTCAAATCCAGAAGAGTAGACAGTGCAGAAAGAGGGACAGGTAAAAAAATGGAAGCAAGAGCTACCCTGACTCCTATTTCACAGGAGTCGCCTTGGGCTATTGATATTTTCTTTCCTCCTTGTAAAGTCAGAAGAGGTCAGATTGGGGCATTCTCACACAGGCTTTCCATCAGTTCTGTAGATCAGTTTCACATATTGCTATTTTAGCAATATTAAGCCTTCCAATCCATGTATATGTGATGTCTTTCCATTTATTTGGATTTAAAAATTTTTTCACTGTTTTATAGTTTTAAATCTTGCACCTTTAGATTATATTTCAAGTTTTTTCTTTTTTTTGATTGATTGTATGTAAACACAATTTTTATTTTAAATGTCATTTTCAGGTTGTTGTTGTTGTTATGTGC
>NW_006399751.1:44869202-44896495 GCF_000299155.1 Elephantulus edwardii | reverse complement strand
GCGGTTCTTTCCACAGATGTAATCGATCTGATTCCTATGCATGCCATCAGGTGAAATCCAAGTATATAACCTGCGTTTATGCCTCTTAAAAAATGTATTTGCTATGAATAAGTCATTGTGCAAAATTCAATCATTCTCTCTCCAGCTCCATTTCTGTCACCAAGTCCATGTTTTCCAACTACTGAATCTTCCTCTTTGTTCATTCAAATATAATTTTCAGATTACTTATTGTTAATACATACAAGTATAGTTATTTCTTATGTTGTTATTATTATTGTTAAAGGCATCTTTTCCCCTTCAGTGCATCCTTGAGAACTTGCTCATTTTGGAGGTGCATCAGTCACTCTCTGACCCTAAATCTTTCCAAATACTGAGGATATTATCTTACTATTTTGACTCACTCATATTGATATGGATCAACACTGCTTTGTTAATGAGAAGTCCTAGCTCTTAAATTAAGCATAGATAACAATTCATTTGAAAATACCAAATGACATCTTGAAGAAAAAAGGATTTGGGAAATAAGCTTGTGTTTATTATATTTTAAATTTTATACGTATGTATGTAATTTTAGGTTTTTAAAAATATTTTTATGTTTACAAAAGTATGCTTTAAAAAGTAAACTGTAATTTATAATTAAAATCACCCACAGGGTAAGGGTAAAAGGATTGGATGACTGATTCAGATACATGCCTTCAATTAATTTCCCATTTTAAGCTCAAATGCTTATCCTTATCCTATATCACACTGGCTTCTCCACTGCCCTGCTGGGCAGAGTGATTCCCTGCCCTTTATGATCCCTAATCTTGAAATGAAGGGAGACAAATTTCTACACCAATCTCCTTTCCTCAGCCTGCTGAAGCTTTGATTCGGTAAGCATACGCTCTGTTAATGCTGTGGGCTCAAATGTACCTCAACAACAATCACGATGCTGCTTGAGAAGGCAGTCTCATATGACTGTTTTGGATGTTTAAAGTTCATGTGTTTTCAAGAACCAAAGAAGCAGTATGATTAGATGTCTTGGAAAAAACTGCTAATGGACCCGAAGTTCCACCTCCACCATAGTGTCAATTTTACCATTATCTTTTTTGCATTAAGAATGACCTGAAAAGACAAAAACATTAAACTGCCTTTTGTTTTTCTAATTACAATGTTGCTATTACATGCTGTCATGTTGTCTCTGTCTCTTAATAAGTGTGTAGATAGCGGATCAGAAATCATTGGTATCCTTCAATCCATCTATCTACAATAATACATGTGCCGGGCTGCTCTTTGGAGGCAAGGATTCTGAAGCTTCATCTTACATACTTTGGACATGTTGTAAGGAGGAACCAGTCCTTGGAGAGGGGTGTCATGCTTGGGAGGGTGGAGGGACAGAGCAGGAGAGGAAGACCCTTGATGAGATGGATTGATTCAGTGACTGGGGTAATGGGGGTAGATGTGTTGGAGATGGTGAGACGGGCACAGGATAAGTCAGAGTTTAGGGTTGTTGTACATAGTCTCGCTATGAGTTGCAGACAATTCGAACAGTGTGCTTAAAACGAAAAAGAAGACAATAAGGGTAATCTCAAATCACCAGCTCAAATTAGACGTATTAACCATTTCTGCAGAGTCTAGGTATGCATATAAATCTTTTGTTTCAATAAAATTGAGATCATATTAGAAATTCTAGTTTCTGACTTTAATTTTTCACCTTGACCGTTATTAAGTTTCTTTTGATATAAGCAGATGTGCCTGAGAGGGTTGAGGCATTAAACTATGAATTATTTTTGTCAGGTGCCATCAAGTTAACTCCAACTCACAGTGGCCCTCTGTGCAACAGAGCATACCCCTGCCTGATCCTGCCCCGTCCTCACAATGTCCTGTGTGTTTACGCCCATTGTGGCAATCCCTGAGTTCATCTCATTGAGTATCTGCTTCTCTTTCATTGTCTGACTCCATTTTTCTCACATCCTTCTCCAAAGACTGTTATCTCCTGATAACATACTCAAAGTATTACAATTATTACTTCTAATAAACACTGTGGCTATATTTCCTTCAAGATAGATTTGCTCATCTTTTTGACAGTACATAGTATTTCTAATATTCATTGCCAAGAAATATATGTACATAAGCTTTGGTAGCCTAGTGGCAAGAAGCTGTGCTGCAATTCTGGAGGCACACAGTTTGAATCCACCAACTCCTGTGCAGAAGAAAGATAGACAGGCTATTCCCAAGTGATTTACCTCCTCTGAAAACCCACTGGAGGGTCAGCTATGAGTTGATTTTGATTCACTGCAAACAACAACAACAACAGAATATCCTGGTCACTTACCAGTACAAGAGATTTTGTCCTGAAGCTCTCATTATAAATCTTTACAAGAACTGCATGAGTGAGTTTACATTCTTTCATTTTGGATGAGAAATGAGAGTTCAATGAAGCTAAGTAACAAGTTATAGTGTGGTAGGTTGTATTTTCCAATAAGTGTCCATACCAATATTTCTAGTCTCTTTTATTTTTTTTTCAACTTTTTATTGTGATTTGGACAAAAGTTTACAGAGCAAATCAGTTTTCCATTCAACAATTCATACACCTTTTGTTTCATGTCATTTACTGTAATCCCCACAATGCAACAGCACTCATCCCACTTCCACGCTGTGTTTCCTCTTTCCATTTCTATTCATCTTTCTTTTTTTTTTATTTAGGTTGTTTATTTTTCATTTCAATGAACATCTACAGAGATTTGGGGATTCCATTCATTCATTGTTGCACCCTTCTCCCCGCACAAACCCCTCCCCCCTCTTGGTGACTGTCTTAATGATTAGAATGCTGTGGAAATGACACTACATAACTTGCAAAGCTTCATTTAAAAGGTCATAACAGCTCCTTATTATTTCTCTCTTTTTGGATCTTTGCCCTTAGGACTCAAACATCATGTGTGAGGAAGCCCAGGCTACATGAAAAAGCCATATGTAGGTATTCTGGCAAATAGCACCAGCCAGCTTCTCTGTCAAGAGCTGGTCTCAGCCACCACACATGTCCAAAAACAAGGCTTCAGATGATTCTAACCCCTGGCTGCTGAGTAACACTCCTTCTTTGAGTCTTTTAGCTGAGGTTCCAGACATTGAGAGCAGAGACAAATTGTCCTATGCACTGTCCTACAGGAAACCACTACTGTTGCCCTGCAAATATCAGCTGTCAAAGATCTCTCCAAAGTGCTAAAGGGTGATGATGTCAGTTTAAAGACTAAGGTGTGCCTAATGCAAGCCATGGTCTTCATAATTGCTTGCTATATGTCTGAAAGTTGGACAGTGAGCAAGTACGACAGCAGAAGAATTGATGCCTTCGAGTTGTAGTTGGGGAAGAGTATTAAATATGCATGGACTGCCAAAACAGCAAACGAATGAATGTCCTGGAGAAAGTGAAACCTGTCTGCTCCTTAGAAACCCACATGGTGAAACTTTGTCTCACATATTTTGGGCATGCTGTTACGAGGGACAGTCCTTGGAGAAGGACGTCATGCTTGTAAAGGTAAAGGGTCAGCTTAAGAGAGGAAGACCCTCAGCAAGATGGATTGACATGATGATTCTAACAATGGGCTGAAGTGTATCGGAACTGGTGAGGATGGCATAAAATAAGGTCACTATGAGTCACAGGTGACTTGATGGCACATAACAGCAACAACATGCCCTATCCAAAATTCTAACCAAGAGAATCCATGAAGGTAACAATGGTTTTGTGGCACTAAGTTTTGTGATATTTTGGTCTACAATAAAGTACTTCCATTTAGTAGGGAAAATCCTGAGATTAGAACCTTTATACTTCCAGGGTCTATGTTTTTTTGCTACTAGGCTCTACTTTCACAGTCTATGACTATTATCCAAACAGTCATTCTGCGTATCTGTGTGGCTGGAATTCTCTTTTTCTCATACTAAACTAGCCTTCTGTTTTATCTTATTACCTTCTAGGAAAGTGATTTTAGATGCTGGCTACATATTAGAATTATCTCATGAGTTGAAGAAAAACAACATGCTATAGCCAGGTCCTACACCAGACCTACTAAACTGGCATCTCTGGGCTAGGACTTGGGTAGAAGTAGATTTAAAAAGTTCCTCTGGTGGTCCCAACACACACTGAGAGCTGAGGAGGGTGCTTGCAGGGCGAAAGAGAATTCTATCAAAGGCAATGTTGGTGCACTGAATAGCATTCCCCTAAAATATATGCGTGGATATAATCCCATCATTATATTAATGAGACAATATCAGTATAGGGTGTGTTTTTAAACCAATTCCTTTTGAAATATGAAAGGAGCTGTTTAGCATAGGAGTGAAGACAAACTAGGGAAGATTTATGTCACATAGAGACCATCAAGGAGCAGAGGCTACAAAGAGACTGGGCCCCTCTCCAAGGGCCAACACAGAGAGCAAGCCTTTAAAGATGAAGTCTAGCCACTTAACTGTGAGAAATAAATTTCTGTTTGTTAAACCACCCACTTGTAATTTTTTTGTTACAGCAGAACTAAGTAAGTAAGACAAGCAGTGAGGCGGACGAAGTGAGGGTCACCTAGAGCAGTAAACTACCGCTTCGGTGAGAGGAACTGAACTTAAAATCAGAGATTCCCTTCATTATGTGCTTATTGGAAGAGGACCAGTTATAAAGTGAAATAACAAGATTGCAGAGAATAAATACTCCACTAGTTCGAAACATAGAATCCCATTCCAAAAAAGAAAAAAAAAAATCAAATTGGAAAATAAAGGAGACATAAACGGACGTGAAACATAGATAGATAATTAGGGTTGATATAAGTAACATTCATTATAATTTGGCTTGCACATTTTACTTTGGAAGTTGCTTACTGATGAGAATTTTTGGACTCAATTTTATCTAATGCAAAACTGTGCCAGTAACCACACCTGCCCATCTCTCAGCAGAGTTCAGTCACAACCAATTTGTCTTTCTTCTAACTCCCTGCTTTCCCCTTCGGCTGTGTCTGGGGCTATATGTTGCTTAGTAAATGATGCAGGGGCTGTGGCTGCCTATTCCTGAAGTCATTTATATCGGTATTACTACAGTAAATTCTTTATGAAATAAAAATCAATAGTCACCCACATCCTGAGTAGTGAGGAAAATAATTGTTTATGGCACTCAGCTTAAGCTGTTCTGGTAATCACGTTGAAAAATACAATATTTATTCATTAGATCAAATTTAATGAGGCCTCCTGGCAGTAATTATAAAAATTACTGTAGCAGTAAATTACTAATGAGTTGTGATGTGCTTCCTACCTGTGAAGACGGACTGGGGGTTGCAAAAGCCTGCTCTCCAGATGAGGCTGCAAGGGAGGGCGCCCAGCAAGGCCCCACACCCAGGCAGGGAGGACCTCTGTCCCCAAACCACAAAAGGAAACCGGGCAAAAGACAGAGGACACACAGCTAGGGGGATTCTCGGCGCCGCTGGAGCAGGATCAAGATTAGAGCATTCCTGGCCCCAAAGGTGAGCATGGAATCATGTTACCCGCGTGCTGGGGTCACGGAGGAGCACTAATCTGTCGTCTGGGAAGGACATAGATTCTTATTAAGGCGGTGGAATGACTGCAGACGCACGCAGTCCTGCCGCCCTGTGATTCTGGGCCGCGCTCCGACCGACCGCCGAGGGCAGGCCGCGCTCTGCTCTCCCGGCCTTTGAACCAGCCGCTGCGCGTGCCTCCAAGGCCGCTGGATACTCCAGGCTCCTCGGGGGTTTCTTTTCTACCTGCAGGCTCAGAACTCGCTAGAATTTTTGCTCTTCTATGTAGAAAGCGAAGCTAAATAATTTTCTTTTCAAGTATGCAAGTAGTTAATTCTGATCGTATATGGAAAAAAAAATCCAACAACAAAAACCTGCTGACTTTTTGGTTAAACGCAGCCCAACACATAACCCACTATGTCACCGGTGATCCTTTATCAGGCACGGTTTAAGAAAAAGATGACAGAGCTAAATGGAAGCATTAAACTCCGACGAGGTGTGGGTCGACAAAGCTTTGTTGAGCAGTTTTCTGGATGGATAGGCAGTGGAACAGCCACAGTGAATACTGAAATACATCAGCTCAACAACAGTAGCCTTTGTTCGTGGACCCGGAGCCCTGGGCTGCCTGACAGCCCAGCCCCACCAGGTTCCGGCTTCCCACTGGTAGCTGGGATCTGGCAACCGTCAGAAACACCCACGAAGCCCTTGCCTGGCGCTTCCCTGAAAAGCCACCTCTCTGAATGGCAGGCAGGCTGTCGTCTGGAGTGACAGCTATCTATTCAGGTGGCGGTGGCTATTGTCTTCTCACTTGTAACACCAAGAGGATTTTTGTTTAACTTTAAGGATTCTGACAGCATCTCAGAATGTCGTACTCTGAGTGGGTTCAACCCCTCCTCTCACAGGGAGGGCACAGTGACATTAGAGGGTATATTCTTCCTCCCTCCCCACTTTAAATTGCAGATGCCTTTAAAATGAGATTGTCAGGTTTGTTGGCTTGTCAGACTAAAGTATCAAGATTGTCACAGTGTATTATATCACTATAATATGATCATTGTACATGAAACTAATGAGTAATATTGTACTTAGTGGTGGGCCTGAGTCACATTAACATTAAAAATCGTTAGCAGCCTTGTACTACACCCGGGAGAATCTAGGAAAGATGGCTGCCCTGTGGCCTGTCAGACCAGGATAGCATCCCTAAGGGAAGGTCCTGGAAGCCCTCTTTGGAGAGGGTGGTGTGGGGGCTGCCATCTGAAGGCTGTGCTGGGGAGACCCGTGCAGAAAGAACACTTGGACTTCTCAGGAAAACTGGGTGAAGCATTTGCACCCTGAGATGTTGCTATTGTGAGGTGGCTTCTAGTCAATTTCAACTCTAGCAACCTCATAGAACATTCGCAGAGAGTTTCTAAGGCCGTGGTCTTTACAGGAATAGGTTGCCACATTCTTCTCCTGCTGATCTTTGAACCACCAACCTTTCAATTAGCACCCAAGCACTAAAACACTACACTATAGGGCTTTTTATTTTTGTATCCTGGGAAGTTCAGAAATATTTTTTTGAAAGATAGAGTAATATCAGTCATGACTTTTAGAAACATCTGTGTCACAGTAATTTGAAGAGGCAAACGTTGAAGAGTATTGCTTCAGGAGCTTCCTTCCTTTAAGCCCTCCATAGCCATCCATTCATTTATTTAATAGATGTTAATAAGCCTTACTAAGAGCCAGGCACCGTGGGTACCACTAGATATCCAATCGTAGAGGAAATGAATCAGTTTCCACTTTCATAAGATTCACAGTGCAGAAGTGCAAGTATTAGATAAGCACATGGATGGACAATCGGTGTCTGTGTGGGAAACAGAAAAAAGCAGAAACCACCACAATGGGCCTGAGTGTGGTGGGGATTGTGAGGGTGACACAGGATTGGGTGAAGTTTTTATCTGCTGTACGTCTTTGAGTTACAATGAGGTGGAGTTGACCTGACGACCCCTAACAAAAACTTAATCAGTTGGAATTCCGGGTGGTTCACATGGTTAATCAGCCCGACTGCTCACCTCCTAGATGTGCCTCCAAAGCAGGGCCTGAAAAATCAACCTCTGAAAAGTTCTAGTCTACCTACAACCAGGAGAGGATAAAATAGATGAATGGGACCTTCTAAGAATCAAATCGCTATGCACATCCAAAAAACTTCTCCAACAGGGTAAAAAAGGAAGCCGTAGACTAGAAAAAAAATTTGGTAATGACAAGTCTGATAAGGGACTTATATCTAGAATTTATAGAATATTCGAACTCTACACAAGATAAAGGTGAACAACCTGATTGCAAAATGGGCACAGGATATGAACAGACACTTCACCAAAGAAGACATTCAGATGGCAAACAAACACATGAAGAAATGTTCAAAATCCCTAGCTCTAAGAGAGATGCAAATCAAAACAACTATGAGATATCATCTCATCCTAGTAACAATAGCAAAATTCAACAGAACAGTAAACAACAAATGCTGGTGAGGTTGTGGAGAAACTGGAACCCTTATTCACTGTTGGTGAGAGTGTAAAATGGTGCAACCACTATGGAAGGCGGTATGGAGCTTTCTCAAAAAGTTGGAATTAGAAATACCTTTTGACCCAGCAATTCTACTACTGGGAACATACCCTAAAGAAACCAGAACTGCCACCCAAACAGATATATGCACACCCATATTTATTGCTGGTTTGTTCACAATAGCAAAGAGTTAGAAACAGCCCAAGTGTCCATCAACAAACGAATGGATAGAGAAGCTGTGGTATATTCACACAATGGACTAATATGCAGCACTGAAAAACAAAGAAGTCATAAAATATTATTCAAATTGAGTGACCATGGAGGACATTATGCTGAGTGAAATATCTCAGTCACAAAGACAAATACTGCATAAGTGCCACTGCTATAGAACAGGACCAAAATAGGGGTTGAGGGGAAACTAAGAAAAGAGGTGACATATAATCTATATGGCATTGAAACAGATGGGGGTGAGACCTGTATAGAAGGAATATATGATTAGGTATTATTGGCACGACAAGAGTCCAGAATAAGAGCTGCATAGTAATGTGGTCCGGTGTGGACGATGGAAAGGTCTAACAATGAAAGGACTTTTTTTCCAAAGGAAAAAGCGAACTGGGGGTGAGGGCAGGGAACAGATGGAAAATGTGCAACAATGAATGAATGGAAATCCAAGTTCTTTGGAGATTTTAATTAAAATATATATAAAAATAGTTCTAGTCTAGCACCCACGGTGTCACCATGAGTTGGCATCGACTCCACAGCAACTTGTAGTTTCGAGAAAGAGATAACAAGGCCAAGCTCTCTAAGGATGAAGAGGCGTTAGGATGGGAAAGGTGGTGGTGGAGCACCTGGGACCTGGGAAGCAGCATTCCTGAGGCAGGTGACTGCTCACAGCCTCTGAGAACTGAAGGTAGGTCAGTGTGACTGGAGGGACGCTGAGGCTTTAGAGTTTGTATTAGGAATTTGTTCTCCAGAGTTAAAACGGGCTTGAGTTTGAAATGAGGCCAGGAGCTCTAGTGGCTTAGTGGTAAGGAGCTGCACTGAAAGCTCAAAGGCCAGCTGATTGAATCTACCAGCTGCTCCACTGGGGAAAGAGGAGCAATCTCCTCATAAGCAGTTTACAGCCTCTGGAAAGTCACTGGAGGGTCAGATAGGAGTAAATTTCTTCTGACAACACATAACAATGTACTTTGTGTTGTATGGGGCTAACATCTGTAAAGTCCCTAGCAGGAGTGGAGCTTTAATACAGGAAACAACTGGTACTTGTGTAGGCTAGTGAACATATTAACATCCTGGGACAGTATGAAGACCACCACTCACTCGTTCCTTGGCAGGGAGCCCCTGAGGGAAGAGATAGGATAGACGAAGGCACAGGTACAGACAGAAAGATGTAATACTGCCATCTCACCTGACGTAGGATGCAGGAAAGAACAGGAGGAACAGCATTTTACACTAATTCAGAATAACACTATCCCAATCCACTTTAATAACACCCATCCACTTTGTTAATATCAAGCAACACCTCTATCCAGAGCAGATTGCAGATCATTGTCTGTTTGCATGGTGTCCCCTAAGATTATATAGTACACAAACTATGACTATACTCAGATACTGTGAACCCAAGACACCAGCCTTAACACAAGGCAGGCAATTTGGAGTCCATGTTTTCTTTTTTTTAAATTTATTTTATTTTATTATTTTTGTGTGCGTGTATCATCAAATCAGATCTGGCTGGTACAGGAGGAGATTGCCCCTCCTTCCCCGGCAGAGCATCTGGTGGATTCGAACCGTGCACCTCTGGGATTGTAGTTGCAGCTTCTTGCCACTAGGCCACCAGAGCTCCCCTGGAGTCCATTTTTTCAAGATAGTCTGTTGGTTGAACTACTATTCCAGAAAGTCAGCCTTTTCTTTCTTTTCTTTCTTTCTCTCTCTCTCTCTCCCTCCCTCCCTCCTTCCTTCCTTCTTTCTTTCTGTAAAAAGGTTTTAATTAAAAATTTTCCAGCTTAAAAAAAAAAATCATACTTCTAATTATGCTACCTGAAATTTTAACATCTTTCTTTCTTTTTTAAAGTCAGGTTTACACAATCTGTCTATTAATTGCAAACTTGCATGTTTATGGAGCTGTGATGGCACTGTGGTTAAAATGGTTGGTTTATTATTGACTATTTTTTGAAAACTTTATTTTAATAATTTTAATGAACATTTACAGAGATTTTGGATTTCAATTCATTCATTGTTACACTTTTCTCCCTGCCCCCCAGATGGTTGGTTTTTAAGGGAAAGTTGGTGGTCCAAACCCATTAACTACTCCATGTAGGAAAGGTGAAACCAGCTTCCATAAAGATTTCCAGCTTTGGAAGCACTAAGGCCATTTTAGCTTTGTCCTGTGTCTTCCTGTGTTCCTTCTGAGTTAGTCAACTCCATGATTGTGAGTGGTGACCTCACATGTGGAGACATTTTCCTATAAATTGTTGTTTTAGGTGTCAGCTAGTTGACTCCTCGTGACACCATGTGCCCGTCTTGTGCCGTTCTTCAACCCCTGCTGTGTTTCAGCCCACTGTTGCTGTGTGTCGATATAGCTCATTGAGAACCCTTTGCTCCTTCTCTGAACCTCCACTTTACTGAGCACGATGTCTTTCTCTAGGAATTGTACAAAAAGTTAAATGCATATACCTGGAATCCTTCCAGAAACCAAAGGCATCAGCGTTCAGAATAATTAGAGCTGGTTCTCTGTCACCTATAAACTCTGTCACTTCACACTCAAAACCACCATGGGAAGGGCTGGCCCTTTAGTGTTGCCTGATCTTAACTGCCTCATTCAGCGTGGGTGAGTTTTAAACACATTTATAAGGATTAACCTGGCCTGGGGTTCCAGGAAAACAATTTGGCTCCAACACATATTTTAGATTTTACTCCACTTATGTTCTGCGGCTGTTTTCCCCTCGTTACTCTTGATCTTTGTCATTGTCATAGGGGACACAGTGTACATCTTTAGTATTCCTCCTAGGTACGGCATGGCTGTTTCTAACCTGTACTTGCAGAAGATTACTAACTCTCATTTTCTGAGAATTTTTGTTTCGAGAGAAAAAAACGTTCACCGATGGGTTGACTGAGCATTCTGACCAAAATGGCTGAACAAATGAGATGTGGGAATTCGAAACTGACTTGTCACTTCAAAAATGCATAAACTAGGCAGTGCCGGGGAGGTGAGACCGGGGGAAGAAGCAGGAAGAGAGCAGAGACAGGCTGGAGACTCACCAGTCCTGCCAGGTGGGGCTTTGTTGGCCTGGACTGTGTCTGGTATGCAAGGGCACACACACATTCTCACGCAGCAGCTCTGCTCTCCCTTACCTTCAAGCCTGCTGCCCTGAGCTCTTTTTAGAGTGCCAGGTCTGAGTGTGGCTTAAAGAGCCATCTGCAGAGCCTGCCACATGCACATGGGCTGCTCTTTGTGGAAGCTGCTTATTGGGGGTACTTTAGAACTCGGCCTCTTTGTCCCACCAACAGCATACTTCTGTTGGTTTTTCCCCCTAAATTGAACCACTCCTGTCCCTAATTGTGTCACTCCTGCTGTCACCTCCTAGCCATCAGAGCCTGTGGCATGGTTCTGATTGTGTTGCAATGTGTCCTTGAAGCCTTCTTTTTGTTTGTGTTCAATGGCTCTCCTTCAGCTCACAACACAGTGGTCGCAATGGTTTCCTAGGGTCATCCATTCTCCTCCGAGGACCAGGCCAGAAAAGCTCAGTCGTAATGAACGGGGCTTCAGACGGACAGATACACACATGGGCTTGACAGCCCTTCTGGCTTCAGCCACCCTAACAAGATCTTGTCATTTGTGGCTTTTGCACATTGGAAAGACTTTCATCTCTGAGTTTCTATGGGCTATAAATACTTGGTAGGTTAAAAAGGAATCATTCAGAACATGAAATAAACATAACCTGGCACGTACACAGCAACGCACCTCAACGGAGCCCTTCAACTTCTAGGCCAGAGCCACAGGAGTCCGAGACAGGGCTTCCTTCATCTCTTCGCCCATTCACTTCCCTCCCAGGCTGGACACTGCTCTGGTCTATGACCTCTTTTGGTTGGATATTTTCCTAATGAGGCAGGAGGATTAAGTCTCCATGTTACACCTTTTAACCGGGAAGCGAAAACTGTTGATACAGTTGAGATTTGGGCAAAATGTTTAGAATGCATAGGAAACACGATATGGATATTACGTAGAGTCCTGGAGGCTCCGTGGGTAAGCACTCAGTGGCTAATTGAGAGTTCAGTGGTTCAAACTTAACTGGCCACTCATCAGGAGAGAGACGAGGGAGGCAATTTGCTTCCACGGAGACTTACATGGTTGGAAACTCAGAGAGCAGTTCTCAGATTTACAAAGTTGCTAAGCCTCAGAGCTTGCTCAATGACAAATTAGTTTGGGTGATTGTGTGTGTGTGAGTGTGGAGAGTCATATATCATTCATTTACCACAAATAGAGAAATTAACCTGGCAGAGGGAAATGCTATCTTAATATTGAAAAGAACATTCTAACCCGAGTGTTTATGGGTTTATTTCCCCCTCAAATTAACAACATCATTACCTTTTTCAGATTATAAAATAAATATATGATTGTCATCAAACATTTGTATAATGGGGTGGTGGTGGGGATAATAAGAGGAAAAAATACACTCATAAGACATTTCACAAAAATCTTGGTTTTAAAATCTTGTTGGTTTTTTAAAAAAATTAAGGTTTCTCATGTATGTGGAAAAGTACACAAATTCTATGTGCACATCTCTGTATTTTAAACTCATTTTAAAATAGCATATACCTACATACATCACCATCTTAGATCAAGACATGTTTTGTGCCGTAGGTAACTTGGCATTGTCTCTCCTGGTCCATCTCCCTCCCCAGAGAACTGCTTCTCCCAGAGATAAGAACTTTCCAGTTTCTTCTTGTTCTTTTATACTTTGTCTTATGCATACTTACTATTTTGTTCCGTATGTGTTACACCTTTTATATTTTCTTTCATATATCACACATTTTGACAAGAGCTCTGTGAACTCATACACAACACTGCCATCTGGTCTTTTCACTTTACATGAAACCATGGATGTCTTTCTATGTCAATAAACATAAAACAAATATGATTTTTGAAAGTTACGTACCATTGCATTTTATAGCCTAGTTTATAAACTGCTTTCCTCCTGGTGGACATTTAACCTAATTCCTTAGTGTCCAATATTTATTTATTTTATGAATTTTTTTAAAAATTGAGGGAAAGGTGATAATAATGTTTTTTAAATTCAATAATCCTTACACATTTTGTTTTATAACATTAATTGCAAATGATTAAAGTAATTAATTAATTAAAATGCCTGATTGACTCCTTATTAGATATTGCCTTCCCTTCACCAGATTTATCTGTTCATTTTCATTCCAGTTTTCCTTTTCTTTTTATCCCTGAAACCATCTGGTGGTTATATTTAAGAAATTGTCATCAGGGGGACATCTATGAACAAATTTATCCCAAAGACTTAGAAATCTTATTTTACTCTTATTAGTTGTAAGTATTCTTTGCTAGTTCTACATTTTTATACTGTCCATTTCTTTTCTTTGTTTCATGTTTGTCTTAAGTATGGCCTCATATTTTAGTACATGCCAAAACAGTGTGTCTATGTGCTTTCTCATGCATGTAATCTTTATTATTTTTTATTTTTAAAAACAAAAACATATTTTTAATCAATTATTTATACTGGGAACTGTTAATTTGGATGTACAGGAATTTAAAAAAATATTTTGTTTTGTTTTGGTTGTTAAAAATACATACAGCAGAGCCCATGCCAATTCAACCATTTCTCCATGTAGATAATTCAGTGACATCAATTGCACGCTTCAAATTTTGCAGCCACCCTGAATTCTATTAGTCCTATTCTAGAGTCCCAATTCAACCAAATCTAGGAGCAAGAGACAAAGTCTATTTGGGTCTGCACACCATGCCGTGTAGTTACAAAAGTCGTTTAAAAATTCTCTCCAGATTTCATTTCTAGTTGTTGGAGAATTTCTTCACAGACCATTCGATTTTTCCAATTCACAGGGGGAAAAATGTGCCTGGCTCCAATTGAGTGAAGTTGCAATGTCACCCCTTCCACTTGACTGAAAAGCACCTCCATGAATACACAGCGTGCATTTCTTTCTGCTCTAATCCATGAATATCACCGCTCTGATTTCTAGCTGCGGTCCGCAGGCTTCCAGTGTAATACTCCACGCTTTGTGCTAGGAGTTAGAGTAGCTCTTAAAACTCTAGCGCTGTGGATTAGCATGCTTGTGGAAATTGTAAATCAAGGGTTCGTTTTCCTGACCAATTTATTTTTTAAAGACATCTTTTCTTTTCAGCCCAAAAGATAAATACCAAGTAATTCTCAGGGATACATGTTTAAAGTAAAAGGGTTTTGGGTTATTATTATGTTTTTTTTTTTTATTAGGATGTTTGTTTATATCAACTCTACAGAATTCTCTTTAGTCTGGAAGCACAAGGATTATTCTTTCTTTGTCACAGGATCCCTAGATCTTTGTGGGAGGCCGAGAAGGACCTGTTTCTCTTCCAGTTAAACAAATTGGATTGAATTCGCTTGCATCGGCAGAGCACACCAAAATCGAAATTTCCTTAGCCTAGGAGAGCAAAGTCTGCCTGGGAGCATTTTAAGCATGCACTGAAAAAAAAAAAATAAAAATATTAACATGCAGGCAGGGGGAGGGGAGACAGAAAAAGAAGCAAACCACCCTCTTCTGTTTCTCTCTTAAAACCCATCCTGACCAGATGTTGTGTGCACCAAAGCCTAACTCTTCAATATTGGCTTAAAAAAAAAAAACAAAACCCATGCAAATATATATCTATTTAAAAAAATTTCAACAAACATCTGAAAAAACTAGACAAAAATATAGATGTATATACACATGTATGTGTGTGTAAAATTTGATCTCTCACTGTTGCATTCTACCAGGGTCAATCATTGCTAACAGTTGGTGTTTATATAACATTTTAGAAAAAGAAGCTGAAATGACATTATCCATAGAGTAATTTTTTTCCCCCCTCCACACAATACTGGGCAATTCTGTAATGGCGGAATACAAAGACTTGTCTCATTCTTGAATGGCAGTGATGGATTCCTCAACATTTATTAACTATTTTCTAATCAAAGGACATTTACGGATTTTTCTATTTAAAAGACTAAGTGAGGAGTCTGAATTGCTCATAGAGCTGGCTGTAATTCTAGTCATAGATCTTAGCTGGGCTCAGGGCAGTCACAATTTGTGGGTCATAGCTGTTTTTATCAATATCTATTCCCAGGGAAGAAGGAATGGGGAAAATCACAGCCAGTGATTGGCTTGCTTACTCAGTAACCCACTGCTGTCCTATCGATTATGACCCATCGCGACCTCCTTATCACAGAGTAGAACTACTTTTCTTGACAGTAATCTTTGTGGAAGCAAAACCCCAAACCTTTCTCCTATAGCGCCCCTGAGTGAGTCTGAGTTACTAATCTTTAGGTTAGTGGCGATGTTGTGTGCCGCTGAGCCATAACTGACTCACTGCTGATTCTCCAGCAGGTTTGAGGAGGCTGTAAATGGCACAGGAGATGGCCCATCTTTCTCCCACAGATCAGCTGGTGGATCCAAATCATCTGTTTTTGAGTTGGCAGCACAACAGTTAGTAACCAATTGCAAAGTACCTGAGTCACCTAGGCTCCTTGCCTACCTGGTGTGTGTATGTGTGTTTTGCCATGGAGTTTCTTCTTCCTCAGAGTGACCCTCTTACTCACCATCCTTGAGTCCATTCGAACCCCATATTGACCATCCTTCAGATTTCCAGGTCTGTAAATCTTTATGGGAGGAGACTACCCAACCTTGTCATGCAGAACCACTGGTGGACTTGAACCACTCACCTTTTGATTAGTAGTCTCACACCATATGAACTGCATTACCAGAGCACTTCAGTGACCCTATGTGGTTGCTGTTGTTGAGTACCATCAAATAGGAACCTACCCCAAACTGACCCTCCAGTGGGTTTTCAGAGGCAGTTAATGGCACAGGAGGAGAATGTTCATCCTTCTCCCATGGAGCAGCTGGAGGATTTGAACTGCATGCCTTTGGTATTGCAGTGCAGCTTCTTACCACTAGGCCACCAGAGCTCTCTCAGTGACCTTATAGGACAGATTAAAATGTCTGCATAATGTTTTCAAGACTACAGTCAGTACACAAATGTAAATATAAAACATGATCTTCACTTTTCCCATCCTTTCCCATCCAAAGAAATTTTTGAAGTATGTTCATGTAGATAACCTGATTTTGATAAATACCTGCATTCTATTTTTCTGGCTCCATTCTGCGTCTTCTCCTGAGTCTCTGGACTGTTCTGTGTTTGAGGTTAAGGACTTTTGTCTTTGGGAGTATTTCCAGTGACTGCAAAGCGAATGGGTGACAACATAACTTAGTAACAATTTTATACCTAATTCTATAAACGTGGTCCAAGCTTACAATAGTACAAGTCTGCATTTCCTTCTCCACTTCCTTCGTCATCTAAAACATCAGAGAACATCAAGAAACTGAAAAACACACAAAGAGGACAGCTTTCAGACACACGTGTTAAAGGGCAGAGTTCTCTGTGTTGTGTTTGTACTGTCAGCCTGTGAGAAAAATAGACAAGATTTAGGAAGAAAGGAAGGCTGTTTACTAGAACAAAATACATGGTACACGTTACATATTTTCTTGATGGACACAAAGTGACATCCATACTGATTGACTGTCTGCCATGCGCCTCTCTGCTGGGCCGGGCCCTCTGTTGATGGATAAGCCAGGCTCATGCAAGTGTCAGGAAGATTATCAAAAGAAAGAGCTGTCTGTAGTTGTTCCCTTTCTGAGGAGATTGACAACTCACCCTAACAAAAGGAAACATTAGTGTGCTATTTGTGTCTCAGAAAGAGACTGTGATAAGATGACGTGATAAATGATGGGGTGGGGGTGGGAGGGAGGTTGCCATAAAAACACACAAGGTAGCAAAATCGTGAACTGAAAAGAAAACCTCACTGAGCACAATTGATCAGATTTGTTTATTTTAAAAGGTGAGCTGGTCTGAGCAACAAAAGTGCCTGTCAATAGCTTAGGAAACAATGTATGTTCTTTGCTCAGAGTTGCTAACAACTTCAAGTATTAAATCTTCTACGTTTTTTCTACCCTTCCATACTTCCCCCTCTCCTTGCTTTCATACAACCACTAATTGGTGTTGTTAGGTGTGGTTGTCTGGACAATGATCCATAGCTACCCTCTGCACAACAGTTCTGCCCCTTACCCTATTCTACACTATTCTCACGTGCTCTTCAATGTTCAAGCTTATCACGGGAGTCACTCCATTAATACATCTGCTTAAAGGTCTTCCTCTCTTCTGCTGACCCTCTAATTATGAAAGCATGCTGTCTTTCCAAGGACTAGCAATATAATACCCAAAGTACATGAGATGAAGTTTCAAAATCCTTGTTTCTCTGGAGCATCCTGGCTCTCCTTCCTCCAAGACAGATTTGTTTGCTCTTTAGCAGCCCATGGGATATCAATGTTGTTGCTGTAGCTGTGCCATCGACTCACTTGCGACTCTTAATGACTGCACAAGAGCCTGTGTATAAGAGCCCTAAACCCTGTTCCGTCCTGTGCCAATCTTACTGTCTCTGACACATCTACCCCCATCAAAAAGATCCTCTGGAGTATGGGGCCAAAAAGAATCTAGCAAACCTGTCCTATTTGTGACATCTAGAACGGGGTCTGGTCACTGGATTTGTAGAGGAATGACCATTATGATTCTGAAACAGATGGGATGGGCTAAAGGAATTTATCCAAAAAGCAATTTGTCCTTCTGAGGAGCTTTGACTGCAGCTACTACAGCTGTTAACCTTTAGCATTTGTAGAAATGGCACTGATATCAAGTGTTGTCAGACTTGCATCTCAAGCTATGATGTGGAGTTGGTGTGCTTTGAATAGTTTGGACTTGGAGAAGGAAAGTGCTTCGCTTGCTTCCGGAAACTCTATGAAGATGGAGAAATGACCAAAGTTATACAAATGTTCAGGTCTTTCGTTCTTAGGGTCGCTATGAGTTGTTTACGACTTGATGGCCCTTAACAACAATAACAATGACAACATAGAAAGAGCTCTGTTGGCCTAGTGGACAGAAAGTTATGTTATCAAGCCCAAGGTGGGTGATTTTAATCTGTAGCCCTCAGGCCTTGTCAAATATTCTTCTAGGTGGTATAGCACTGGTCTGTGCATTGCTGTACAGAGGTAACTCGTGGTTGCTATGATGCTAAACACTGTGACACTGATGTGCCAAATGCAATAAAGGTTACCCATGGTGGACAGTGTTTTGTGGAGCTCCCCAATTAAAACAAGCTTGGAAGCAGGAGTAGAATCCACTTCTAAAACGGCTTGCCTCCAGAAGCTCTATGAACATGGAGAAATAACCAAAGTTATGCGAGTGTTCAGGTCTTTTGTTCATATGAGTCATCTACAGCTCGACAACACTTAACAACAACAACAACAATACAGCTAAAGTCCACACAGAATCTTCAGAAACACTTTTCTCCTTACTGACATGGCATCTTCACAGAATTTGCAGCCTTGAGAATTGCTACAGGGCCTCTCCTACCTGTGGCAAACTAGACCCAGGCTGAAAGGCTGGAGGATCCGTTTGGCCTGAGCTCAGTTTGCTCTAAATTTCAAGGGTTGTGTTTAAGTGGTGAGCATTGGGGTGGCTTGTCTCTGTTGGATAGTTTCAAGGTTTGGGCCTGGAGTAGGTGCTTGACAAATGCTCACTGGTTCAGAATGTGAAGAGCTCTGAAGATGGCTTTGGTTCAGCTCTGGGTCTTCAAGAACCCTTGTTGAGGGTAGGTCTCTATTCTTTATCAACAAATTAGTCCAAGGATCTCTGATAAGGATTTCTGATATTAACTCTCACTTACACCTTTGGCTCTTGGAATTCATATATGCAACTGAAAAACCAGGTACTCGCAAGGTTGGAGAAAAAAAAAGAGCCCTATGTATCTGGGCATGTCCATGTAAGCACCTGTTGTTATTGCTGTATGCCATGGAGTCAGAATCGACCCATAGCTGACCTTCCAGCAGATTTTCAGAGGCAGTACATAGCACAGATGGAGAGTGCCTTTCCTTCTCCTCTGAAGCAGCCTGGTGGATTCGAATCTCGTGTTTGAGATTGCAGCACAGCTTCCTACCACTAAGTCCTCAGAGTTCCCCATCAGGTGGAAATTATAAGCATGGATTAAGTGGAGGTTATAAAGTTCTGTCCACAATTTGCTGTTCATATAAAACATGGTCAATAGTAAAAACGAATAAAAACAATGTGAAAGCATTCTAATTTTAAAAAAAGTTCTTGGTCTTTTTTCGTACTCTGTGGTTGCTAGTTTCTATTGCTCCATCCTTTTGGTGTATACACCTATATTTTAAAATGCCATATTTTCTCCTGAGCCTCAACACCATTTGAATCTTAGTATGGGACTCTCCAATCTCTGTGTGGCTTGTGTTTAAATCTGTTTGCTTAAGGATGACTGGGTGAGTAGCTTCCCGATAATCCTCCATTTATTCCCACTGGAATAAAATAAAACAAAACTTCAAGGTTTTTGGTGTTTTTGTTAGTCATTGGGAAGGGCAAGACCAAGTTTTTATGCCAATTACTGATTTGGTAGCTTCGAAGACTTAATGAAGAGCTCAACCAGTTCACCGAGGAAGTCAGATATAGGACTGCGCTCATCAAGATTTATGTGACTTCAGTGAGAGATACCTTCTACCTGGGGCCAGTCTTTATCATTTGAAGATCTCTTGGCTCCACCTGAGGCCCTAGAGAACACATTATTTCGTCATAATATCTTCTTGCCTTCTCTAGATCTTCTCTGTATTCATGAGCATGAGCAATCACATGCCTTTTAGAAAGAAACTCCAAACCTAGTTTTTCTACTCTATGCAACCTCCTAATTCCATTGTAGATTATGGAACTATCTAACCCTTAGGAGTTTTGCAGCAACCAAAAATTGACAAGAAGGCTTAAATCTAAAGTGATTTAGAAGCAAGTGTATGAAAATCAAAGAAATCTAGTGAACAGATTAATGACTAGAGAGAAGATGAGAGGCAACCAAGCAAGCAAGCAAAATGTATAAATTAAGAATTAGGGATACTGGGAATAAAAGAAAGAAATATTGTGTGTATGTACGTGGAAGGTACAGAGGGAAGAAGATAGACAAAACAAACAATAAGAAGAACAAGGAGTCATTGACTGGTTGTTGTTGTTGTTATGTGCTGTCCAGACAACTATGACTCATAGCGACAATAGTACAATGGGTCTAGATCTTACCTTATCCTGAGCCAATCTCACTGTCTCTGACACACCTACCCTCATTGCCCTAGCCACTGTATCAATCCTTCTCACCCAGGGTCTCTTCCTCTCTTTTGCCGACCCTCTACCCTCTATCCTTCCCCAAGGACTGGTCTCATCTGGCAACATGCCCAAAGTGTGTGAGATGGAGCTTCATAATCCTTGCCTCCAAGGAGCATCCTGGTTTCACCCTATTCAGGACAGACTCATTTGTTCTGTTAGCAATCTACAGTATGGTTAATACTCTTCTCCAGCACCACAACTTAAAGGCATCGGTTCTTCTTCTGTCCTCGTTAATCATTGTCCAGCTCTCAGATGCATAGCAAGTAATTGCAAAGGCCATGGCTTGGATCAAGTGCTTAGTAGTCTCTAGACTGACATCATTGCTCCTTAGCACTTGAGAGAGGTCCCAGGTAGCAGACTTTCCATAAGCAATTTGTCTTTTGACTTCCTGACTGCTGGTGGTACAAATGCTTAATTATGAAACTAAGCCATTACTTAAAAGCTTTGAACCCCACGTAGAGGCACCTCAGAAGACAGGCCTGGTGATCTATTTCCATACGGTCGTAGCCTTGAAACCCCATAGGATTGCTCTATTACAGTGCACATGGGATTGCCATGTTATTGTTGTTATATGCCATCACGTTGCCTGTGATGACTCAGTGACCCTAAGTACAATAGTTCTGAAGCCTGCCCTGTCCTGAGCCAGTCTCACTGACTCTGGCACACCTACCCCCATTGCCCTAGTTACTGTATCAATCCACCTAATCCAGGATCTTCGTCTCCTGTGATGTCCCTCCACCATTCCAAGCATGATGTCTTTCTCCAAGGATCGGCACCTCCTGGCCACATGTTCAAAATATTTGAGATGGAGCTTCAAAATCCTAGCCTCCAAAACCAAGAAGAAACTTGATTTCACTCTCTCCAAGACAGACCTATTTGTTTTCTTTGTGGTCCATGGTATGTTCAAGACTCTTCTTCAACACCACAATTCGAAGACATCAATTCTTCTATCATCCTTAGTCATTATCCAGCTCTTTGGTGCATAGCAAGTAAAGGTGAAGACCATTGCCTGGATCAGGCACACCTTAGTCTCTAGACTGACATTGCTGCTTCTCCATACTCTGGAATGGTCCTTGCTAGCAGATTTACCTAATGCAATTAATCTTTTGCTTTCTTGACTGCTGGTGCCAAGAGTGTTGATTGGGATTGCCATGAGCTGGATTAATTTAATTGCTCACTAGCAATTAACAAAACAAAAGAAGGATAGAGAAGAAGATTACTTTAGCAAAGTATGACAACAGAATTTATTCATAGCTGACCCTCCATTGGGTTGCCAAGGCTTTAAATCTCATGGGAGGAGATTGTCCATCTTTCTCTGGCATCACTGGTTGGTCATTTCCAACTGCAAGCGAAGACTGATCTTTCGGTTATTAGCATAATCCCTTATACACCGACACACTAGAATTTCCCAAGCAAAGAGCAGCAACAACCAAAACAACTAAGCAGACAGCAACAACTGACAACACTAGCTGGCTGATGAATTCACATAGCAGAGTTAGCTTGGATCATTTACCTCACAGAAGCCATGCCTTCTTGTATGAACCCAAACCAACTCAACCCAAACCAAAACTCTGCTATTGTCTATTCACTCATTGACACTGAGTCAAAGCTGACTCATAGTTGAGCCTCTCGTAGGCTCAACTATGTCAATCATCATGGAAGAGATCTTTCTTCTGCAAAGTGGCTGGTGGTTTCCAATGGCCTGAGAGATGTACCCCTTGATTTAGCAGAACAACCCTGTAGGCAGTAGGCCACACAGCTATCCTGTAGGAAAGAGCCCCAGAGGATTTCCAAGGATGTAAATCTTTGCAGGCACGGATTGCCATGTCTTTCACCTCTGTGTGGTAGGTTTGAACAGCTGAATTTTGGGTTCTCATTAGAGCACTTTGTTGCATAAACTAAATCCTTAAATTGAAACAGAAAACACTATTTTTATGAAGAAATATAAAGATCATACAATCCTTTTCATTTTACATTTTACAAATTGAGGACACTGGGGCCTTAAATTGTCAAAAATAATTAAACAAACAACCTATCTAATGAAATTTTCAAATAATAAGTTGCCAAGACTATCCAATTAAAAAACAAAATGCATTCAAAGAAGGTAGACCAAATACCTCATTTTAGGATACTCTGTGACTTTGATTTTCCTTTTCCCTATAAATCTTTAAAAAACACTATTTTAGAGTTAGCTCCTTGTTGGTCACTAATGGATGCTATTAAATGGGTCAATATTAAAACACAAATTGTGATGATGTAAACATATAGTTGATCAATTTAGATGCACACAAAAGATTACTGTATAAAGTTAATCATGGAAAACCAATTATGACTCTTTTGTCATGGTTTAAACAGATTATTGAAAAGAATACATAACTTGATTAGTATTGCTTTCCTTCCACTTTCTGGAAAGCTTAACAGAGAGTTGACTGCTCATCTAGGGGTAATATCAGATATAGATCATGTGCTTTTGACAATTTTTATAAACTATTATGTAGTAAAATCATCACGTGTCAGAGATGAGAGAGGAACTCGGAGTATTCTTGGTGTTATACACAGCAAACTTGACAACGGACTGCTTTCCCCATTTATGTCTGAATAACGTTTCATTTGAATTATACAACTAAGGAAGTATTTGTGTGAAAATTATAAAAAGCCATGTTCAATAGAGAATGTAAACCAGCAAATACTGGCATCAGGGACATGACGAAATTCCTTTATAAAGCATTTTGACTCACAGGAAGAAACAAACAAAATTCTAGGAAGAAAAGTGAGAAAAACAGAAATATTTTAGGATAGTTACATTCGACATCGTTGTTGAGAAGTGGTTCTCCAACTTAAAATTTTCTACATGGCTAAAACAAAGTGGAGGAATCTTTATAATTTTAAAAAGTAGTTTCTGTATTTTGATTTGTTTTACTGGCTACATTCCACCTGTCACTACCCCTATCGCCTGTCCCCCTTCCCCAAATTAGTAAAGCCATTACCTACTTTCCTTTGGGCAAATTAAGGGGAAAAGGAAAAAAAAATTCAAACAAGAGAATAGCTATTTTAAGTGAAATCAATAACCACGTAGGAATGCATACACACTTTTGCCATTTTCATGAATGATTTCCATCTCTGATATGTACAGATCTTTCCTCTGCACACCTTTGAGGATGTGCTCACTGCAGAAGTTGCTAACTGGGCCCAGCAATTGACACACTCAGAGCAGGCGGTCCAGTGTCACTGCTAGCAATTCCATCTCTGCCTTAGAAGACAGTGGGTACAAATCAGCCCTCTGCCCCATCTGCCAGGGGCCATCCTTGATCTCCACACTTGTGGCAGCTCTGGAGACTGGAATCAGAACCAACCACAAACTAGGGTGATTTGTGTAAGACTTTGTAAGACTTTGTTGCCTATCCAGGTCTGTGAACCCAAGCTCCATTATCTTCACTATTGTTCTCAGAGGGTCACCTCCTCAGAGGTCAAGCCAATGATTCTGTTGTAGCAGTCACATTGATAATGATCCAACATTTATAATGTGTCTGTGCCTTAATGAATCCATATCATTACTTACACTGAACATGATTTTAGATTCTTCTTTGACAAAGATGCTGACTGGGCTGCCAACAACTTCCTGAGCCATCTTTTAACTGATTTGTTATTAAGTAGAAACATGAGTTTTTTGTGTGGGTTTTTTTTTTTTTTAAACTTTAAGGGAGGGTACAAGTTCCTGCTCTAATTTTTTAAGCATTGTTTTAGGGCAAAATATAATTTTCCCATGTGTTACTAATGAAACAATTTAAGATTATGGAAAAAAATGCTTTCCTTTATTTAAATGAAAACAACGCAGTTTGCACAGTAAAAGGCAGGATTTTATCTTCTAGGGAAAAAAAATTAAAAAGAGAAAGAAAGATATGTATTGTCTATTTAACAATCAAACACTACAATAAAATCAAATCAAATCGTGGTATCATAACAATGAGTTCTCTTTCGAACAGTTCACTGTGAACTAAATTATGTTCTTTATATAATAGAATGACAAATTGTTTAATCCAGCATAAAATATTCATGAGCTGGGGATGTGCCCCATCACCACAATGGGCTGAGATCATAAACAAATACTGGCACCATGGCAGAAGTTAAGCCAGCAAAAGTGTATGTTGGTACTTAACATTGCTGTGGCTTTGAGTTAGGAGAGAAAGAGAGCCAGTAAGTCCATTTCTGCACCCATCCTAAAGCTGTCCTAGGTGCTGTTATAGGGAAAGGAAGCTGGATGTGGATTCTCATAGCCCCTTCTTTCACAAACCAGAAGTCTAAATACAAACCAGGGGTTAGATCACAACATGACAGAAAGGTCTGGATGTTTCAGAAAGGGGCAGGTAGGATTTCTTTAAATGGGGCAGACTCCACCACTTCCCAATTGTGTGAGCAGAGTTTGTTTCCATTTATTTATTTTTTTTTAAGGTTCTAGCTGTTGTGTGCCATTGTTCTGGACCTAACTCATAGTTGACCCTCCAGAATGTTTTCAGAAGCTGTAAATTACACAGGAAGAGATTGTCCATATTTCTGCCACACAGCAGCTGGTGAATTAAAAAACCCCCTCATCTTTTGAAATGTTGTCATTGCTGTTGTTATGTGCCGCCAAGTCGTTTGTGACTCATAAACAACCCTATGTGTAATAGCTCTGAACCCTGCTCTATCCTGTGTCTCTGACACACCTACCATCATTATCCCAGTGCCTGAATCAATTCATTTCATTGAGGATCTTCCTCTCCTGCGCTGTCCCTCCACCCTCCCAAGCATGACATCCCTCTCAAAGAACTGGTACCTCCTTGCAACATGTCCAAAGTGTGTCAGACAAAGCCTCAGAATTCTTGCCTTCAAGGAGCAGCCTGATTTCATCCTCTCTAGGATGAACCTGTTTGTACTCTTATAACTAATTGTCCTGAATCTGAATGTTAAAAGTCTGAATGAAATAGATTCTGGTGAGTGAAGGAGGTAAAGGGGCAGTTGTTCTGTTCATTGTTGACCAGCCATATTGCTGGAGTGCCCATTATATGTGAGGGCTTTACATGAAGACAGGCTTCTGGAAATAATCAAAGTTAACCAGAAAAAAATCTAGCTCTATTCTGCAGGCTCTGAGAGTCTTTAGACCTCCCAGGAACAAATTTATTAATTTTAAAAAAACAGAGTTCATCTTGCGGTCTCAGACAAATTCTCAATGCCACATACTCTTTCTCTTTTTCTGACAGGGTTTTACCTCAATGTGACTCAGGTATTAAGCGTCAGAAGGACAAGAGACTATGTCAGTCCTCCAGGGACAATGTGCAGGTTCCCTTTGCCCCACAGGGGGCTGACCACATTTCCCAGCTGCTACTTTCAGACTGAGTTCCTCTTTTTAAGAACTCAGAAAAATTTAGAAAGGATTAACCACTAAACAGGGTTAAAGGCAGTCCATGGGATTATTAGATGAGTCTGTTTCCATCTCTATCGCTAAGAGTTGCCTATGGAGTCTTCAAGAACACCACAAAATTGAAATCAACGCTCCCAAACGGTATGAAGAGCTTTTGGTTATTAACTCTACATCTCCTGTTAGCTAAGCTCATTTGTTTTCCCTTCTGAGAAGAGCTCCTCTTGCATCTAATCACACCTAATCTTTCTGCAAAGATGTTTTCCTTAAAAAAAGCTGTGTAAATCAAGTTTTTGTAAATCTAATCATATGTTTTATGCATCAGGGGAACTTGGAATGTAAAGGAATCCCATGGTGCATCCTTCTGCAAAATGAAGATTTGCTCTTTTATTATTCATTTTTTCTAAATCTGAATAATTATTCATTGGATTGAAGGAGGTATGCCTTTATTTAGGATTTTGCATTTGGTGTCTTTTTATTTTCAATGAGCCCCAATACGAGGATACATTCCACCTTTAAAGGAAGCCAGTGTGGCATCTATTCTAAGGTCAGAAAGAGCCGACAAGTTTTGTGTCAAGAGGTCATAATGAGTCATCTGATTAAAAAAAAAATACAGCATCAAACCTTGCCTCTGCTCCTCATGAAAAAGTCAGAGATCAGTTTCACACCGTTTCTCTTCTCTCTCTTCATCTTATGCTTGTTGTTGTTGTTAATGTGCCATCGAGTTGCCTGCAACTCATGGTGACCCTGTGTACAAAAGCTCTGTAGCCTGCACTGTTCTGAGCCAGTCTCACTGGGTCTGACATATGTACCCCCATTGCTGCAGTCATTGTATCAATCTTCATCAGGGTCTTCCTCCCCTGCGCTGTCCCTTCACCCTTCTTAGGAAAAGAAAAACATGAGCAGAGTTCTCAGTTTTAAATGACATCATGTCTGTCAAGGTTTTACCAAGGGAGAAAGATGGGCAATCACCTCCCACTTGCTTTATAGCTTCTGAGAACCCTCTGGAAGGTCACCTATGAGTAGTTTCTGCCTCAATGACAAAGAGATGGAGGATTTTTGTTTGTGTTTTTTTTTTTTGTTTGTTTGTTTTTTTAAAGGAGATTGTCCAAATGGGAGGACACAAAACTAATCAGCTTTCGCCTTTTGTGGTCCTGAAGAACATGGTCTATGAGGACGAATCTGGAAACAAGGGAAGTTTACAATTATAACTTCCACTCACTTGGCAGAAACCCCAAGATTCCGTAACAGGGAAAGACTTTGCAATCACGATAGAGTAAAACCAGAGTGCCAGTGTTTTTACTGTTGAAACCCAAAGGGGAACTTTCCTGAGGTATTTTTTCCACCTTTCACCTCCTGAATCCCAATTATTCAATTATTTTTAATATTTAATTAAAAA
>NW_006399751.1:44827384-44869102 GCF_000299155.1 Elephantulus edwardii | reverse complement strand
TATCTTCAAGTGATAGGTACCTTTGTTGTTATGTGCCATGTTAAAATAAGTCACTATTAGTCATCTGCAACTTTATTTTATTTAATATTTTAAATCTTATCTTCAAGTGATAGGTACCTTTGTTGTTATGTGCCATGTTAAAATAAGTCACTATTAGTCATCTGCAACTTTATTATATTTAATATTTTAAATATTTAATTAGTTCAATTATTTTTGACCCATCTTTTTTCTCTCCCCCGCATATCTAGACGGAAAATGTGAAAGGTTGAAATTTTAGAACAGTATTTTATTAGTGAGGAACTTGTTCTACAGAGACCACCTTGTTTTAATTAGGAAAATCTCTCAAATCTAAACTCACTGCACAGGGAAGTCCAGTTAGATCAGGGCTGCGGAAATGGAAATATCCTGCAACAAAAAGGAAAATATAAAAGGAAGTAAAGATTGCAAATGACTAACCATTGATGTTGGCTCTAGCCCTTGGGGAAAGCTGTCATAAATAAAGTGACTTACTGAAAGCTCAATCTGGGCTTCTCTTCTAAATTAGAGAAATCTGGGCAGCATTGCTAAAAATCCAGCAGGGGGAGCTCTGGCTCTGGAAACCCGTCTGGTCCCTGAGGAAGCTGTTGGCCAAGTCTAGACCTTGCCAAGCACTTCAGCATTCTCTCCTCAGAAGGGTCAGTGTCAAAGTCCATGCATGATGTTGCTGAACCAGAAACAAGAGCTCTCCCTAAGGTCCTGGACAAAGCAAATAGTTAACACCTTTATAGAAACGGAACTAGACTACCTGGTAAGATACCAGAGACATTTTCAGGAGCTGATGATTGAAGTTTTCCAAAGGCAGCAGAGGAAAAGCAGTGATGAGAGTGAAAACCTTTCCTTCTTCCTCTTTTTACCCCCACTCTTTGCCTGTTGACGCAACTTTGTTTCTGTCAGACACCGCGTGTGTTGATATGTAATGTGCAAAGTCATGTTTAGTAGGGAGGCCACATTCCTGGTTTTAAAGGCTGTTTGTGGCTGGGCTGAACCTCATTTCTCACTGTCATCAAACAGCTTTTAGTCTGAGTCTCTGCTGACTACACTCTGGGTTCCTGGGAAGAAGAAGAAATGCATCCCTGAGTTGTAACTGCTTCTGTGCTAAGAGCCTTGGTGTCCTGAGTTCATATTCTGGGGCTACCCTGCACTGCCAGGAGAAGGGAGACCAAAGAATCAAAACTATCCACCTTGAGGCATATTCAACAGGCAGCGTGGCACAGGCAACCAATTCTCAAACTGCTATTAGCAGAAAGTTGCTGTCCTTATTGGCTCCGAGGTATTTCAGGGTTAAAAATGACTGATTTTGGCCAAATAACACTGAGATTGCCGTATACGCTATTCATACATATTCTAGCCCCACCTCACAGAGGCAAGAAGTTTTAGAGTTAAAATCAAAACATATTTAACTTTGCTTATTCTAGTATCTTGAATTCTTGTTTATTCTACTATCTTGACCATGATACATTTTCCCCCTCTCTCTCCGTGTTGTTGTTGTTAGGTTCTGCGAGTCAAGTACAACTCATAGTGAACCTGTGAACAACAGAGCTGAAGTCTATCCTGTCCTGTGCCATCCTCACAATCTCTGACACCCTCAAGCCCATTGCCACAGTCACTGTGTCAACCCATCTGGTGGAGGGTCTTCCTCTCCTTCATTGTCCTTCTACCTTCCCCAGCATAATGTTCCTCTCCAAGGAATAACCTCTCCTAGCAGCATGCTCAAAGTACATGAGACAAAGTTTCAGTATTTTTGCACCCAAGGAGTACTCTGGCTGCACCTTCTTTTGTTCTTTTCAAAGTCCATGGGATATTCAGAACTCTTTTCAAACACCACAATTCAAAGACATCAATTCTTCTTCTGTCAACCTTAGTGATTGTCCAGCTCTCAGATGTGTATCAAGTGACTGAGAAGAAGACTGAGGCCCAAATCAGGAGCACCTTAGTCCTCAAGCTGACATCATTGCTCTTCAATAATTTGGAAAGATCCTTGACTACAGACTTACCCAGTGCAATGCATCTTCTGATCTCCTGACTGCTAGTATCCAAGTTAGATGAAATTGTTGACATTTTCAATCTCTTCTCCAGCTATGATGATGTTGCCTATCCATAGGGCACCTATATTTTAAGTACAAATACGCATTGATTGACACCCATGACATGTTCTGTGAAACAGGATATTATGTGATATGGATGTTGTGCGAACACCATCTCATACATTCAAACAATTAAACTCATTGCTGTCCAGGCAGAATTGATGACTAGCTGACTTTCCAGGAGGTTTCAGAGGCTGTAAATCACAGAGGAGGAGATAATCCATCTTTCTCCTGCATAGTCAATGGTGGATTTGAACTGCATGCCTTTGGATTGGCCACAAAATTGCTTACCTACTAGACCACCAGAGTTCCACCTTCATCCAGTATACACATATTCATGTAATCCTGCCCAGTTTCTCTGGCTCACCACTGGAGTCTGGAGCCAGAGGGTTTGCAAGCCTGCACAGGGGATGGCTGCCTCTGGGTGAATATTGTTCTCTGAGTAGTCAAGGGAGCCTAGGCAGAATTGGATGCCCTGAGGGACACAATAGAGTGTAGGGGCTTTAGAGGCTGCAGCTGGCTACTGGCCCTGCCTCCTGGAGCCCTTCCCAGCAAGCCTCTGCCCTGCCCACCAGAAGCAGGACATTGCTGGAAGGGTTATGCTGTGTATACCAGTACTTGTGTTCTGTGGAGCATGTTTTGAGAAATGTTGAGTACAGATAGATTAAAAAAACAAACTTTCAGGTGTAAAGAAAAATACATTTCTGTAGATTTACTCTAACTATTGATTTCCTGTCATCTTGCTCGTCAGAGCCTTGGTTTCCTCTTCTGTAAAATTATGATCTCTGTCAACCCTAAGACACACCGTTCTAACCCACCAGCAATCTTCTCCCATGTGAGCTAATGCTTCTGAAAACCCCATGGGGGAATCAGCTGTGAGTCAGTTCTCTCATAACTTCTGGTTCTACTTGAAGAAATGGATCATGCATTTATGGGCTGATAACTTTCACTGTCTGTTTAAAGAATTTTTAAAAAGTGGACAAAATCATGTAACAAAGGAGGCAGTGTTTTCCTATTTGTATTGGTTAAGAAATGACAAACTGTACCAGTCCTGTAGTTACTTGTAGGCCACCTTTGCTTCCTCTGTGGGATGATGGTAGGTGTCATTTTCTTTCTTTTTGAAAGTACAGGACTGTATGGGTTTTCTTTTGTTTTAATCCATGTAATGAGTGGATTTCAATAGGTGAGGACAGTTCTCTCTGATGCAAGTATCCTCTAAAGAGCAGTGGGAACCACATTGCCTGGTGGTGCCAGTCAAGGATTGATGTTAATGAGACAGTACGAGTTGTAAAGAGGCCACCCGAAGGCTGCTTCCTAAGCAGCAACAAAGGGTGGTGGCCACAGTGCATGGTCCTCTGGTTGGGAGGTCATCCCTGTTCTTCCCCTAAAATCTTGCCTATTCTTTACTTGGGAGTGGAAATGGAAGCAAATGAAATGATCTTGAGTGTGTTTCTTTGGAGACGCTGGTCGGTCTATGTAAAGGAAGAGAGGGAATGTGGTTTTATAGAAGGACATTACTGGACATGCCTTTTTCTTGTGCCATCCGCCAGTCCTTGTCTAACAACATTTATCCAACAGATACTGCTTGAGTGTCATTTTGTCCCAGGGGCTCTGGTCATGAGAAAGCTCCTTCCTTCTCTTGACCTGTAAGCTTCAACTCCTGTGCTGACTGATATCCACAGCCTTCACTGTTACTGCCAAATTCGGAATTGTTATAGCTTGGACCATGCATTTTGGCTCTTGATGCTATACTGCCTTATTGCTATTACTGTTGTTGTGTACCATCAAGTCAAAATGGACCCATAGATGACTCATCAGCAGGTTTTTAGAGGCAGTTAATTACATGGGAGAAGACTGCCTTTCTCCCATGGACCAGCTGGCGTATTTGAACTGCAAGCCTTTGGGATTGCAGTGTAACTTCTTGGTTTCCTATAAAGCCCTAAAGAGGATATAAACTTCATGAGAGCAGGAACGACATGCTAATGACCCTTTCCTCACTGTGGTGTCTCTATAAATAGCAATGCCAATCAGAGCATAGGCCAATGAAGTCTAGGGAGTCCTTTTGGTCAATGGGTCTCTGAACATGGAATAATAAAATGCACCTGTGAGCCAACGGTGTGTCTTGTGCAGTGTCCTGGTGACAACGGTCTGCATTGCCCACTCTTTGTTTCCCTTGCAGTTTGTTTCTGAATTGGAAGTTCTGATTTTTGGACCTAAATCCTCACTATTTGCTTATTGATAATGTTGGGCATTAAGATTTGTTGAAGTCAACAGATTTAATGCCTTTCTGGGTGGTCTGAATTCATCTCCAAAGGCAACTTCCACTGATGTGGTCTTATATCCCCTGGTTTTTCTGTTTGATGAATTTGTGGCTAATTATGAGGGCCTCAGCCAGTTAGATGCGGCCACAGATGGCATCAACACCCCAGGTGGCCCAGGAGAGGATTTGTGGGTTGTGGCGTCTGGCGTCCTTGAGAGAGGCCCATAGGGAGATGAGCGTGTGGCTGTGGATGCTTATCTCAGTCCCTGAAAGTCTTCCTCTTCGTTTCTGTATCCTTGACTTTCATTTCCCCTGGAGTTTCTGCTGTAGGATTATTGCCTGAGGTGGCAGCTGGTAAGCCTTTGCAGTGAGACTTGTCCTAGATATGTTAGCAGTTGCGTATCAGGTAGATTTCAACTCGTCCTCATAGACGCCCTGCATGCCATAACAGAACTGTGCTCCAGAGGGTTTTCCAGAGTTGATCTTTAGGAAGGAGATCACTTAGCCTTTCTTCTAATGTGCCTGTGGGTCGACTCAAACTGTCAACCTTTCTATTAGCAGAAAAAGGTGTTGGCTATGCCACCAGAAACTAGATGTGTACTTAATGCAAAAGCTAGTTGTTAACATCCAAAAGCTCCTTCACAGAGACTTTTTTTTGCACATGAGTTTGCAGCTTACAAAATGCTTTCTAGTACAGTGTCTGTTGAGTGGTAAGACCATGTGATGTTGAGGGGCATTGGAGAAGTGGAGAGAGGTCAGATGACCTGCATAAAAAGTGAGGAAGAAGTGGCCAGGCTGGAACCAAGTTCTTCTCATTCCTCCCACCAGTCACCATTAGGGTTTTACCTTGTATTGCTGTCATTGGTGCACACATCTCTTACTAGCAGCACCTCAAACTGGTTCAACCCAGTTCAGTCATGGTCAGTGAAGTGACACTGGAACAGATAGGAATTTTTTAAATGTGGGAGAATGGGAATGCTAACCAGAAGGGGGGGAGGGAGAAATTGCAGGTCAAAACTCTGCTAGAAACTTTGCTTTTCATTTAGAAAACAAGCTTCTATGTTGCAAAGTAGCTTGACTTCTGTATCAGCAGAGTTGAAAACAGTGCCCAGTTCAAATATTGCATCTATCCACAGTATCCCGCCCCCTCCCCCCCCCCCCCCCCCCGTTTGAATGTGTGGGCTGCTTTCCACAGTCCTAACACTAATCCAATCTCCTGTATTAGGCTCCTGAAAGGGTTCTTCCAAGTCTTGGATCCCTGGACTTAGTATTCTGGACCAAAATTTAAGAAACTCAAGTCTGTTCTGATTTTACTTTTGGGGACCTGACTAATGCAGTTGGAGCCAGTTTGAAGTTCTACTTACTAGATGATGATTTGGAGCAGTGGGAAAAGTATTCAGTCTGAAAACTTGAGATGGAATCTAGGTATGTCCAAGCAAGTTGATAACAATAATATTAACAGCTTCCCTGTATTTACTACTTCCTAAGTGTGAGAAAACTTGCTTGCTAAAACTGAGGAGGACTGAAGTGCTTGCTGCAGAAGGTCAAGGATTGTAGTCTTCAACATCAAGAAGACAAAGATTCTCATCACTGGGCCAGTTGTCAGCACCAACATAGATGGAGAAGAGATTGAGGTTTTTAACAATTACAGCTTGCTAGGATCCACAACCAATACTCTTAACACCAGTAGTCAGGAAATAAAAAGATGAATTGCACTAGGAAAATCACAGTTGTAAGGGAGCTCCCCAGAGTACTGAGAAGCAATGATGTCAGTCTGGAGACTAAGGTGTGCCTGATACAGGCCAAGGTATTTACAATTACTTGTTATGCATCAGAGAGCTGGACAATGACTAAGGATCATAGAAGATCGATCCTTGGAGAAGGACATCATGCTCAGAAGGGTGAAGGGACAGTGCATGAGAGGAAGACCCTGGATGAGATTGATTGACACTGGGGCAATGGGGTAGGTGTGTTAGAGTCAGTGAGGCTGGGTCAGGACAGGGCAGGCTTCAGAGCTGCTGTACATAGAGCCACTATGAATCACAGGCAACTAGATTGCACATAAAAACAAGTGTAAGGAAGAACTCTAGTAGCTTAGTGGTAAGGAGTTGAGCTGTTGGCCTGAAGGCATGTGGTTCAAATCCACTGACTGCTCCACAGGAAAAAAATGAGCAATCTACTCCTATGAGTTGTATTGCTTCTGAAAACCCACTGAAGGGTCAGCTATGAGTCAGTTCCAACTCAACAGCAAGCAATAACTGATGCTGGCCAGATAGAAAGCCTTGTTTTGTCTGCTTTATGCTTATTAGTCACAGATCCCTTACTGGTGGTAAAGTTTGTGATGGTAGATTTAATGTACCAACTTGGCTAGGCTATGGTGACTAGTTTAGTGAAACACTAATGATTAAGATTTACAACCAGTTGGCTAAATAAAGTAGATCATCCTTGATAACAGGGGTGGACCTTACTTAATCAGGTGAATGTCTAAAAAATAAAGATTGAGGTTTACTAGAAAATAAGGATTTTTGTCTCAAGATTTCCAGAGTTTCTAGTCTATGGATTTTTATATGGCTTGCACAGTCACAGAAGCAAATTTTTAAAATCAATCAATCTGCCTCTCTATATACCTATATACTCTGGTTACAACATGCTTGCTCAACCTCACTCTATCTCAGACTCACTGTGTCTAGTCAGGATCAACTCATAGCTGACCCTCCATCAGGTTTTTGGATGCTATAAATCACATGGGAGGAGATTTCTCATTTTTCTCCTTCAGATGGATTCAAACGTGCAAAGAGGCATTACCTTTGTGGTGGCCATGCTCGCCCTAGGGACTGTGCTATGAGAGTGCTCTCACCCCAACCTTCTTAGCTGCTCTTTTTAAAAGAAAATGTTTAATACTAGTTTACTTACAAAGTTCATATACATTGTTTTCACACCAGATCTTTCCCATTTCTTTTTTCCATCTGTCCCTCACATCAAATTGTGTGACCCTTTGATTACCACCCTTCAGCCCATACTCATCCCTCTGCCCTTCCCCTCCCCTCCTTGGATCCTCATGTATGTTTTACTAGTTGCCTTTCTATTTCTACAGTGATGTTCTTATACAGGATTTCTCCTTGTAGAATTGAGTTAGTTCACTCAGCATAATGCTCTCCAGTGCCTCCCAAGTTATGTAATGACTTACAAAACCATTGCTCTTGTGTGTTGTATAGTAATCTATAGTGTGAATGTATCATAATCTCTCAATCCATTTGCTTGGGTTGGACATTTGGGCTGTTTCCATGTTCTTGCAATGGTGAATAACCTTGTTATAAACATTGGTATACTAATCTCTGTTCGTGCCTCAGTTCTTATTTTCTCGGGGTATATTCCAAGCAGTGGAAAAGCTAAGTCATATGGAATTTCTGTGTTCAGTGATTTCTAGAGTGGTTGTACCATATTACAATCCCAACAGTGTATGAGAGTTCCTATTTCTCCACATCCTTGCCAACATTACTTGCTGTCCTGTTAAACTTTGCCACTGCTACTCTTAGCTGCCTTTTTTGTTATTTTTAAGCTCATTTGAGTAATTTCAAGAATTGATCGTTTTATAGTATGAAACCTAGGAAAAGTGAAAACACACACACACGCGCGTGCGTGTGCATGCACACACACACACACACACACACGCACACACCCTCCTCCTAGACTCAAGAGAAAATAATTCACATTAACTGCCTCTGAAAACCCACTGGAGGGTTAGCTATGGATTGGTTCCAATGTAATAGTACACATCAACAATAACATCAGAAAAAGTGGAACCACAGTACACCTGGGGATCCCATATATTGAGGTAGGAAAGCTGCTGAAATCCAGAACAACTCTTTGAGTATTAAGGGCTGGGGTTAGTGTACCTGCAGTTTGAGTACCATTGCTTCATTCACTCCCCTACCCTCTAAATTCCACATCATTAGCTACTTGCTATTGTCTGCCTAGTTTACTCAATGTGCTGTGTTTCTTTTCTTTAGCTCATAGCACTTGGTAACTTGTAGGTTTTTCTTCCTCATTTTCCTCATAGTTTCTGGTTCTTCTTAACTTTGTCTTGCCTTTCCAGATCTGCACGTGCAATCTTAATGTATTCTGCCAGCATTAGCCATCACTGAATATTATATCATGCTCTTAGTATTTTTGTGTCTCTAATTTGAGAGAATATGATTGTCCAACACATTTTCTTTCTAGGTCACCTCACTGGTGACGCAGCATTTGTGGATTAACTGCTATGGATTGCTGATGAGACCTGTTCACCTTTGGGCTGCTTTTCTTCAAGAGTGTCTTTTTTATTAAAAAAGTCTTAACAACCCAAACACCCAGCAACTGTTCAATGGATCATTTCAATATGGTATATCCATACAATGGGATATTATTTAGTCACACACACACACACACACACACACACACACACACACACACACACGTATTACTATATGTTACAACATGGATGGACATTAACAAGGAGACACAAAGAAGCCAATTCCCAAGGCCTACATAGTGAGGGAGCTCTGGTAGTTTAGTGGTAAGAAGCTGCTCTGAAATCCTAAAGACACAGGATTCAAACACACCAGCTACTCTGGAGGGAAAGATGGGCAATTTCCTCCTGCTCAATTTACTGCCTCTGATAACCCTACAGAGGGTTAGCAATGAGTTGCTTCTGACTCCACAACATAGTTTGTGGTTCCATTTATATTCTAAGTCCAAAATAAGCACATCAACAAAAACAGAAGATTACTTGTTGGGCTGTTTGGGGCTGTATGCATATGGTATGATGAGGGGATAAGGGAAGGCAGCTGTAGGATAGGGGCTTGTCCTGAAGGGTGATGGAAATATTTTCAAATTGAATGGAATGACAGTGGGAGCTGGAGTCTTTGAATTTTACACAACAAAGATGCTGCTGTTGTTAGATGTCACTCAGTAGACTCTGAACAACTATGTGCCATCCTCACATCTCCACTACGCTCAAGCCCGTTGTTGCCGTCAGTCCATCTCATTGAGTAGCTCCCTCTTCTTCGACAGTCTTCAACTTGGCACAGCACAATGTCTTTTTCCAAAGACTGACAACATTCTCAAACTATTTGAATCAAGATGTTACCATCCTTGCCTGAGAGGAGCACTTTGATTGCACTTCCTCCAAGACAGACTTGTTTGTTCTTTTGGGAGCCCATGGTCTATTCAGTATTCTTAACCAACACAGTAATTCAAAGGCTTCAGTTTCTCTTATGTCTTCCTTATTCACAGTCCAACTTTCAGATGCATAGGAAGTGATTGGCTTGGCTCAGGCACACCTTAGTCTTTAAGCTGACATTCTTGCTCTTCAGCACTTTAAAGAAGTCTTTAACAGCAGATTTTCTCCATGCAACTTTTCTTTCAATTTCTTGACTGCTGCTACCACAGGTTTTGATTTTGGATCCAAGGAAATGAAATACTTGACAACATTCATGTTTTCTCCTTCTGTCATAATGTTGCCAATTGGTCCAGTGGTGAGGATTTATTTTTCTTGATTTTGAGGTGAAATTCATATTGAAAGCTAGTCCTTGATATTCAGTAAGTGCTTCAAATCTTCTTCGCTTTTTATGTGAACCATATCTCTATTAAGTTATTGTATTTTTACAAAGAATATTTGGTGAGAAAATTTTCCTTAATTGTTTATGATGATAAATGCCACCACATCTGACCCATTTTACCAGACCCAAGCCTTGAAATTCGTCCTTGGCACCCAGTCCTCTTTCAGTCCAACCGTAGGTGTCTAAGACTCGTTGAACAGATGGGATAGAAGTAGGGGAAAGGGCCAGCTATCGTCTCTGCCCAGGACTAAAGCCAGCTCTCAGAAATCCTTCCAACATCTGTGCCAATGAGAATCTGTGAACAGCAATTGATCACAGCAGCTCTATGATTGGTAACAACTGAAGAATCCGAAACATAAATGATATATAATGCAGGGTTGCCTGTTATTTGTCAGAACAGTATCTGGGGCAGCTGGCAAACTTCCCAGAAGCTGGTTTCCACTCGCTGTGGTTTGAGTTGTTTCCGAGATGCTCTGGGGGGACGTGATCTGTTCCTTAGGATAAGGGCAGACCCTTTGCTTTATAGCAATACATCCTAGACTTGGTGTTTCTAGTGATTTCTCTTCTGTGCCAAACCCCTTGGCTGAAACAGAGGGGAAGGGTGGATGCAGGAGGGTGGGAGAAAAAGGAAAGGGGAGAAAGGCGTTTTCAGGGAAGAACATTGATTTGAAACACGAAACATCTTATTGATAAAAGCAAAGCCCAGACGGAAGGAAGAGGTTTGATACAGCACACCATTTGAAATGTGCATCTGTTTAGCACAATATGCAACATAATGACAGCAATCTTCCCTGTTTGTATCTATTCATCTGATTATATGGAGTAACAATTCTTTTAGTTACACATTTATTTACCCAGGGATTTTTTTAATGGATAATAAGTTAGTAAATCAGATAGCCTGTGTTCTGGATAATACTTTAGTAAACTGTCTACCACACAAGACAGTTGCAATTCACATTTTTATATAATATCCAGTGTTCCTTTGGTACACATAGCACAATGTGAAGCTATGAGCAGCTCTTCAAGAAGGACAAAGCAGATTTTAATGATTATTTAATATTGTTTGATCTAGACACATATTATGTTGAAAAGCTACAGATTTCAGTTCTGCAATGCACCACAGATGTAATAGTAAATGTGGACTTATTTGAAGTACAATCCAGTGGCCTCCTTTTGATGCAGTTGCCATGGCTGTTTGTGCTGAAGTCTCTTGTCTTTGGCCCAAGGATATATTTTGAGCTTTTCTGACTGGTATAAATCCAACCGTGAACTTCAAACTGTATAAATTATTTCATAGAAAAGTAATTAAGACTGCAGACAAGAGGATGGCGTTGAATTTAGACTCTTGAAATATGATAACAAAAGTATAACTAGTTCTTTTTCTCTTTTGAAGCGACTATAGCCAGTTGCCACAAGGTGGGTTCTGCCTTGGGGCAATTCCACATATGTCAGAGAGGGATTGTGCTCAGAGGGTTTCCACTGGTCGGGCTGTTGTTGGTTTGTTTTCCCTCCAAGCCTCATCAGGCCTTTCTTTTGAGGCACTGCTGAATGGATTCAAATCTGCTCATAGCTGAGCACTCCCAAGTCCATGTGTTGTTGTTGTCAGGTACCATCAAGTTGAGTACAACTGACAGCCACTTTATGACGAGCCAACTTGAACCCTGCCCTATCCTGTGCCATCTTCACCATCTCTGAAACACTCAAACTCACTGCTAAAATCACCGTGTCAATCCATTTCATAGGGGGTCTTCCTCCCCTTTGCTGACCCTCCATCTTTCCAAGCATGATGTCTCTCTCCAATGAATAGCCTCGCCTAGCTACAAGTCCAAAGTATTAAAGATGAACCTTCACCATCTTTGCCTCAGGGAATACTCTGTCTGCACCCTCCCCAAGACATATCGGTCAACGTAGATGTCATCCAAGCTTATAGTACCTTCCAGAATGCTGTGCATGCCAAAGTCTTATTGTTTGAGATGGGAAAGAGCTAAAGAAAGCAAAGCATTCCAGGGTGGTACAGACAATGAATACCCTCAGCAGTCAAGATCTATCCTTAAGTGAGTGAATAGAAAGAAAAGCCTGGTTTCTCCCCCTCCCCCCAAGACTCTCCCCACCATAATCATTACAAAACTGATGGGACAGTTCTATTCTGACATACATTAGATAGTCAGGAGTTATAATCAATTCCATGACAATCTTTTTTTTTATTTAAAAGGAGGCATTAGCCCTCAGGGCTGGCTTATCACTCTTAACATCTCACTTACACCTGGGCCAGGCTACCAAAAACCTGCATCTTAGTAGCTGTTATAGATGCAGCAGTTATCACTGTTGCAAGGTTGCTAATCATCACTCATTTCAGATTTACTTAATAATTGTTGTTGCTCTGTGCTGACAAATTGGAATGGAGCCATAGCTGACCCTTCAGCAGGTTTTTAGAGGCAGTAAATCTCATAGGAGAAGATTTTTCCATTCTTCTCCCACAAAGTAGCTGAGGGATTCAAATTGCATGCATTTGGGATTACAATGCAGCTCCTTATATTAGGCCACCAACATTCCCTTAATAAATAATGCTGTTAATTGTTTTGTGTCATCAAGTTGGAACCAACTACTAGCTGACCCTCCAATGAGTTTTCAGAGGAATTTAATTGCAAGAGAAGTGATTACCCATCCTTCTCCCTTGAAGCAGCTCGTGGATTTGAACCATAGACCTTGGGGATTGCAGCACAATTTCTTACCACTAGGCCACAAGAGCACATATTTATCCAACAATAACCACTTATAAAACATTTACTTCCCCTTTTTTTGTGTCTCCTGATGAGGCTCATGGTGTTTTTCAAGGTCATTAAGATGCCTCTGTTGTCATCTTACGATCTTATAATGCATCCTATTTTAAAGAACATTCATTCCTTGGATTGAACTCCCATTGTAAGCTGTGTCTGGACAGTATTATGGAAATCTAAACCCTTATTATTCAGTGAGTCATGAGACAGAGAGGATCTTCAGGTCCACACTGATTTGCTTCAAAAAAGATGACTGTACAGCGGGGGAAGAATTGACATGTTAAGCCTGACAGACTCAAGACACTCTACTCTGCCCTGGAGTAGTATGTGATGAGATCCTTGAACTTGAGCCTATGGCTTCCTCATGTGTTGCTTTTGCTGTGCTTATTCTTGCAAACTGCTACCAGACAAGCTGCTTTGCTTGTGACTTCATCACTCTCAAAAGGGACAGAATGAAAAAAGACATTGGTGATCTGGGCTAAGATGGAAAAAATCAGCAAAATTAGAGTTGATTGATCTGGAATACAAAAAAAGAATGAAAAGATAAAGGGAAAGAAACTTGCATCTAATGAATATCCACTATTTACCAAGCATTTCCACAAGCATTCTCATCTAATATCCACAGTGACATTGTGAAGCAAGTATTACCGTGGCTCTTTTCCTGGCACAACAGTGACACAATGAAGAAGGGGCAGCACTGCGTACTCAGCGTCCACACTGACTCTCCATACCAATGCTTTGCAAGCCTTGCTCCGCAACGGTATTTAAAATATACCATTGCCCCTGTTATATGCCTGGACATTCTAAAGAAATTGATCTGGGATAGAATCTGAACTTAGGTTGTGGTGGTGTTTTGTTTTGTTTTTAATATATAAAAGTCCATCAAACCTCACCAATGATTCTAATCAGCAACCAGGGGTTAAGAACCACTGGGTTTCCTCATAGGAATGTAAAATGGCGCAGCCATTGAGGAAACATTTCTGGTAGTTTCTCAAAAAATATAAATATAATTACTACACAATTACTACAGTTTTACTTTTGACTACATATACATGCCACCCCAAAATTAGAAAACAGATATTCAAACAAAAACTTGTGCATGGGTGTTCACAGCACATGATTCATAGTAGCCAAAAGGTAGGAACTGTTCTATGGTTATCAACTGATAAATGGATTACAAGATTGTGATATACACCCACAATGGATTACTATTGAGCCACAAGAAAGAATGAAGAACTCAGACATGTGATAACTGGCAATTGGTTCAATAGCAACCAGCACTACCAAGTGAAAGAAACTGGACATAAAAGGTCACTTAGATTAATTTATATGAAGTATCCAGTGTAGGCAGATGTATAGGGAAAGAAAGTGGGTTCCTATGGTCAAGGACAGGAGAGAGGCAAATGAAGGGAGATGATCGCATGACCAGGAAATGGGAAGTGACTGCTTGAGAGTGTGGGCTATCCTTTTGAGGTGGTAAACTATTTTGGAACTTGGTTGTGTGATGTTTGTATCATATTGTGAATGTATAAATTCTATTGTTAAAACTGTTTAAATGATACATTTTACATAAAAAGATACAAAGAACTACCTGCTTATATCACACTGACCACAATGATTAAACTCACTCTTAGTTATATACATTTATTTAAAAGACTTTAAATCATAATCAACAAATACTACCTAGTCTGCAATGCGGAAGCACAATACAAACTGAATGTCCTTGAATACAATTATTTATCCAGCCTTTCTAGGAATTCTCCATGAAACAGACGGTGCAGGAGAAGAAGACCTCAGATGAGATAGATTGACAAGGTAACTGGGGCAAGTAGGTTTAGGAGTCAGTGAGATTGGCTTAAGATAGGGCAGGGTTCAGAGCTATTGTACATAGGGTCACTATGAATTGTGGGTGACTCTATGAAACATAACAACAACAACAACAACAACAGACAATATAAAGGAAGGTCTGCTGGACCAGTGGTAAGAAGCTGCATTGTAATCCCAAAGGCACACTTGTGGTTTGAATCCACTAGCTAGCTGCTCCATGGGAGAAGACTGGACAATCTGTTGTGCAATTGACTGCCTTTGAAAATTTGCTGTGAATTGGTTCCAACTCGACAGCACATGAGAACAACAACAGACAATGTAAAGAAGAATGTGGTATCAGGATTAGAGGAAGACGCATCAACAACCTATGCTATACAGTTGACTTAACTTTGCTTGTGGAAAGTGAACAGGACTTCACTTACTTAAGAAGATCAAAGGTTTGAACATTCATTATGAATCATATCCCAAACCAGGAAAATAAAATCCACACTATAGGCACCTATAGGCAGTATCAGGATAAATACTGAAAAGATTGGAGTTGTTAGTGACTTCATTTTACTTGCATCTATAATCAACACCCAGGATAGCAAGAGTCAAGAAATCAAAAGGTGTGTTTCTTTGGGCAAATCTACTATCAAGGATCCCTTTAAAGTACTCAAGAACAAAGATATCAGTTTAAAGATTTAGGTGTACCTGACTCAAGCCATGATATTTTCAACTGTTTCACAGGCATTATAAGTTAGACAAGAAGAGAGGCTGAAGAATAATGAATGGATGCCTTTGAATTGTAGTGTTGGTGAAGAATATGAAATATCCCATGGATTGCCAAAAGAATAAACAAATCAGTCTTGGAAGAAGTTCATTCCGTGTGCTCTTTAGAAGCAAGGATGGTGAAATTTCACCTGATATATTTTAGACAAGTTATCAAGAAGGGACAGTCCTTAGCAAGGACATCATGCTTGAAGCAGTAGAAGTCAGTAAAGCAGAAGTAGGACATTAGTTATAGGGCCCGAGGCAGTGACTCAGTAAGCATGGTAGAGATCGTTAAAGTGACGCAGGATTGGGCTGGGATTCAATCTGTTGTACATAAGGTCACAGTAAGTCTGAGTCAACTCAATAGCACCTAACAATAACAATGGGCAGTCTCCTCCCATGCAATGAACTGCCTCTGAAAATCCACTAGAGACAGCTCCAACTCGACAGTACTCAAAACAACAGCTGGAATACTTAGAGCAATGCCAGAGCTAGTAGAATGATACTAGTTTTCATTGTGGTAACATCTATATTGGTGGACAGTGTTTGGCGGAGTTCCCCGATTAAAACAAGTTTGGAAGCAGGAGTGGCATCCGCTTCTGAAATAGCTTGTCTCAGGAAACTATGAACTAGGAGAAATGATGAAAGTTATACAATCTTTCAGGTCTTTTGTTTATAGGCTTGCTATGAGTCAGACTAAGGTGTGCCTGATACAGATCATGGTCTTTGCAATCACTTGCTATGCATCAGAGAGTTGGACAATGCCTACGGAGGATAGAAGGAGAATTGATTCCTTTGAGCTGTGGTGCTGGAGAAAAGTATTGAATGTGCCATGGACTGCCAAGAAAACAAACAGATTCATCCTGGAGAGGGTTAAAGCAGGCTACTCCTTGGATGCAAGGATTCTGGGGCTTTGTCTGACATATTTTGGACATGTTGTAAGGAGAGACAGGTCCTTAGAGAGGGACATCATGCTTGGTAAGGTGGAGGGACAGCGCAGGAGGGGAAACCCTCTATGAGGTGGATTGATTCAGTGACTGGGGTAATCAGGATGGGTGTGTCAGAGGCAATGCGATTGGCACAGGATAGAGCAGAGTTTAGGGTTGTACATAGGGTTGCTATGAGTCACAAATGACTCAATGGCACATAACAATAACAACATTAATCATCTACGACTCGACGGCACTCAACAACAGCAACAACCTATAGTAAATGTTTTTTTCTTTTCTCCTTCTATTAACTTTTTTCCAAGCCACAAGAACGTACTTGGACAATACGGGTAGGTGAGGTTGTGTCATGCAAAGAAGCAATTGTTTTGTTTTTAACCCTGAATACTGCTTTACAAATCCCTCTGAGTCAGTTGTACTTTGCCCAACTGTTGTTAGGAGTCAGGATTAACAGCATTAGAATTAATTACATATATGCATCTGTGTATATATATATATATATGTCAATCTGCTTCCTGGTCCTGGGAACTATATGGGGCAGCCCTAAACTGTCCCAAGGATCAATCACATAAAAAGAACTGAAGGAAGACAGCCAATGGCACTGAAAGCATTGGCAAAAACCAAAGTTCCAGGAATTGAAGAAGAGATACTGGAAGAAATACATATTTCTGTTCATTCCAATGAAAGGTGACCTAATAGAATGTGGATATGATTGAATAACATACAAGTGATATTTTGCTGAGGATGGATAAAAAACAGTTACAGCAATATATAAAAAATGAATTCAGAGTATTTTACAAGAGGATAGGAAATTAAGGATATCTTTGCTGATATTAGGTGGATTTGGGCTAAAAACGGAGAATGTCAGAAAGATTTTTACCAGTTTTTATTTGCAAGGTATTCAATTACATTAATCATAAGAAATTATGTATAATGTTGAGGAGAATGAGAATTCCAGAACACTTAATTGTGCTCATGTGAAAACTATACCTATACCAAGAAGAAGTTTGTCTGAACAGAACAAAGGAACAGTCAATGCTGTAAATTTAGAAAAGATGTGTGTCAGGGTTATACGGAGAACCAGGCTTGTTCAGTCTATATGCTGAGCAAAGAAAAGAAATTTTAGAAGATGTAATCTTGTCCGTGTAGAACACATACATACAGCAAGAGAGTTGTTCAAACAGAATAAGAGGGTACTGCACGATTTAAAATAAGGAACTTTGTGTGTCTGAGATGTATTCTTTCACTAGAGTTATTCATTCTGTATATTGAGCAAGTGATCCAAGAAATTAGACTAAATGAAGAAGAATATAGCATCAGGATTGAAAGAAGACTCATAAATAGCCTGTGATAGATGGATGACACATCTAGCTTGATAAAGATCAAAGTGGGTTACACATTAATGCAAAACAAATAAAAATCCTAACAAGTGGACTAATAAGAAATAAGAAATATTGGTAAATATTGATAAATCGAGAAGATTATGAAGCTGCCAAGCATTTAATTTTACTAGGGTACATAATCTGTTTCCAAGGAAGCAGTCAAGAAATAAAAATGATATAGTCTTTTGGACTAATTTGCTTTACAAGATCTCTTTAAAGAACAAAGCAAAGATGTCACTTTGAAGACTATGGCATGTCTGACTCAAGCCTTGGTTTTCCAAACACTTTAGGTGGGAGTGGAGCAATAAGGAAGATTAAAGAAGAATTCATACCTTTGAAATGTGATGTTAACAAAGAATGTTGAATATACCATGGACTTCCAGAAGAACTAACAAATCAGTCTTTCACAAAATGCAGGCAAGATCATGAGACTTTTTGTCAAGTACTTTGGACATGTTATTAGGAGGAACTGGTCCTAGGAGATCATGCTTGGTAAGTGGAGGATCATTAAAAAAAGAGAAAGTCCCTCAAAGAGATGGGTTGATCCAGCAGCTGTAACAATGGGCCAAACAACAATGATTTTGAGCATGGGACCAGACTGGGCAGTGTTTTGTTCTGTTCTATGTGGGATCATTGTGAGTCAGAACTGACTGGAGGGTGTCTAACAAGTGCAATGCACATGAGTCAGAATCTATTTGATGGCAAGAGATTTTAACTTCTCCCTGTATTTTTACCCATTATGTATAATCCTTTTAATGTCTTCTGCCTTGGACATGCTGCTTACTGTAAGGTAGCAACTCAAGTACTATAACTCATACTTGCATTAAAGGGTTGATAAATCAGGTAGATAAATTTAAACTACTAGTTCAGAGACCAAGAAAAACAGCTTTAAAATATTACATGAAGTCTTATTTTATTATTGCTTTGTACAGTTGAGTCAGACCTTACTCATAGCAGATGTATTGGGTTTCCGAGGCTGTAAATCGTAAGGTGGGGATTACCCTTCTTTCTCCTTTGGAGCTGCTGATGGCTTTGAATCACCAGAGAGATGTGGCCTTTGGTTTAGGAGTGCAACTCCCCATGGACGACTCTACCAGAGTTCCTTTTCTTTTACTATAGATTTAGGGGCTGAATGGGTCCCAGAGATAAATGTGTCTAGCCATTACTTTGGAGATCTTGAGTGGCACAGATAGCAACATGCTCAACGGCTAACTGAAAGGTTGGCTATTGGAATTCACCTACAGGGGCCTGGAGGAAAGCTCTGTGTTCACGAGGTCATGGCCTTGAAAACCATGAGAAAAAAATTTTACTCTTTTTTTTAAATTTTATTTTATTATTTTTGTGTGCGTGTACCATCAAATCAGATCTGACTGGTACAGAAGGAGATTGCCCCTCCTTCCCCGGCAGAGCATCTGGTGGATTCGAACTGTGCACCTCTGGGATTGTAGTTGCAGTTTCTTGCCACTAGGCCACCAGAGCTCACCTAAAAATTTTACTCTATAATATATGGTCTTGCGATGAGTTAAAATCAACTTGAAGCCAACAAGTGTGTTTGCTGGTTTTGTTTTAGACATTTTCTGCATGAAGAAACCAAAGGGCTAAAGTATTTCTTTTCTTGGCCAAAGGCCATGTTACTATATTAACAGTAAAGCTAGAACTAAAGTCTAAGTTTCCTACAGCTCTTAATAGTTTGTTGCTTCTTTCTTTTTTCCCTTCCCTCCTACCTCCCTCCCCCTTCCATTCATTCATTCACTCACATAATTTATTCATTCATGTCTTCCTTTGCTCCTTCATGCCTTCCTTTCCTTGTCTTTCCACAAATATTCATCCAAGCCTACTACATATTCCTACTAAGTATTTGCATCATAATTATAAGGGTCGCTAGTGATTCACTTTCTTGATTAAAAAAAAAATAGAAACAACAAACAACAAACAAAAAACCTGGGTAACCTATGGCCTGGCAAGTAGGAAAATATAAATAGACATATAGACACAGAATATTTGAAACTGTCTCTACCCTGGAAAATCTGACTTGTGTGGTCGATGTCACTAGAATAATAGCACATCATTTAAACACTAATGTTGCAGAATCCAGATGCAAAACAAGGCAAAAAGAACCTAAGGATAGCAAACAAGCCTGTCTATCTATATCTGCCTATCATCTCTCTCTCTCTCTCTTATCTATCATCTATCTCTCTATCTCTCTCTTTCTCTCTCTCTATTATCTATCATCTATATCTATCTATCTATCTATCTATCTATCTATCTATCTATCTATCATCTATCGTCATCTATCTTTGAACCTGTACACAGAAGTGGAGCAGCCTCCTGTGTATATTTTGGCAAAATTCCCCATGTAGTTTTGTAAATCCTTTTTAGCTTCCTTTTTCCTCTGGTTCAGCAAGACGGTCACATTTCTTAGCCCCTAGACAAACAACAGTATCCAAATGATGTTTGAGAACAATCCCCCAGCATGACCACTGAGGCTCAACCCCTCTGAGAGAAAGGAAGGTGGTCATATGCCCCATGCTCTCTGTGGATGGCCTCAATGCCTTGTCCTCTTTATTTGACTTTAGGAGACAAGAGCATCACTAGAATGCACAAAGGGGATTTTGGCTTAAGTGTCATCTTCAATCTCTCTAACCTATAATATCCTTCAAGCTCACCAAGGTGGGAAGAGCAGAAGAGAACGGTGGGGTCCACGGGAGGAGGCTCGCTGGAGAGGAGACCAGACAGATGAAGGGAGGGGAACGGATGGAGAGGGATCTTTTTAAAACTTGCTGTCCCTCTCACCCTCATCCTCCCCCTCATCACACAGAAGCACCATCTGTTCACAGACTTGATGTGCTTGCGTTTGTTTTCCATTCAGTAACAGCTTATGTGGGAAGCAGATTACAAAGTGAGCAAATATGCCACTGACCAGATCAGCGACTGTATTTTGTTCATTCCCTTAAAACTTTACAGAATCGGGCCGGGAGTCCTGGACAGGCTCTCCAACCCGCAGGCACAGGCCCCATGAGGCCACCTGACTCTAATTAGCCTTTTGATGCCACAGCCTTTCAGTGCTTGTGTACTTCTTTTATACTGTATTTTAAAGTATCCTTCGTTTAGGTTTTGAAAGTTGGTTTGTTTTTATCCCCCTCAAGTCTGTTAGCCTAATGAGAACATAAACAATTCAAGAACAGAGAATTTACTGTCTATTTCTTGCTTAATTATTTTCCACTAGTCAAACACACAGGCAAGTCTAAAAGAAACCAATGTTTTGGCAACATTTCCAAGCATTCTGCTAAATATGTGGACTTATTTGATTATAGGTTATGCAAACAACGTATGCTTTTCTACAGACCTAAAGTCTAGTAGTTTGAATCTATCAAATGTATCACAGAAGAAAGGCCTGGCAACCTGTATCTATAAGAAGTACAGTCAAGAAGATCCTATGGAGCAGTTCTACCCTGTAATACATGGGATCACCATCAACCGGGGCTACGAGCCAATTCATTTAATCCACATTTAATTCCACTACCTCCTTTCCAGCCCAGACATATTTAATCAGTTTGTCTACAGTTCAACACAATCGCTACGTAATTCTTGTGTACACAGCAGTGGAAATACAAGTTCTCAGCAGACAGTTAAACTGGTTTGAAATGTTCAAAGAACTTTCAAGAATCTGGACTCTATGAAGAGGAGTGTGGCATCAGAATTGGAGGGAGATTTATCAGCAGCCTGTGTTATGCAGATGACACAACCTTGCTTGCTGAAAGTGAGGCGGACTTGAAGCACTTGTTTCAGAAGATCAAGGAATTCAGCCTTCAGTATGGATTGCATCTCAGTATCAAGAAAACAAATATTCTTATCACTTGACGAATAATCAGTGTCATGTTGGATGGAGAGGAGATTGAAATTGTTAGTAGCTTCATGTTGCTTGGATCCATGATTAACAACCTTGGTACCAGCAGTCAGGAAATAAGGAGACACATTGCACTGGGAAAATCTGCAGTTAGGGACCTTTCCAAATTAATGAGGAGTAGGGATGTCAGTTTGAGGACTAAAGTGTGTCTGATTTAGTCTTTCTGATTACTAGCTATGCATCCAAGACCTGGACAATGAATATGGATGACAGAAAAAGGATTGACACCTTTGAGCTGTGGTGCTGAAGAAGAGCATTGAACATTTCATGGACGGCCAAGAGAACAAACAAATATATCTTGGAGAGGGTGCTGCCAGAGGACTCTTTGGAGGCAAGAATGATGAGGCTTTACCTCATATACTTTGGACATGTTTCTAGGAGGTGCTATTCCTTGGAGAAGGAATGATGTTGGGAAGAGTGGAAGGTCAGTGAAGGAAAGGAAGACCCTCAACCAAGTGGATTGACCATGGTGACTGATACAATGGGCTCTTGTGTGTCAGGACGTGTGGGGATGATGCAGGATAGAACAGGGTTCAAATCTTTTGCTCATAGGGTCCCTATGAGTTGTGCTCGACTCAACGGCACCTAAAAACAACAAGTGGCAAGAAGCTGCAATGCAATCCTGAAGGCACACAGTTTGAGGCCACCAGCTGCTCTGTGGGAGAAGGACGGGCCATCTCCTCCCATGCAATTATCTGCCTCTAACCTGCAGGAGGGTCAGCTATGGATTGGTGCTGATTCGATGGTACACAACAACAGCAACAACAACAACAACAACATTTGGTTTCTTAAGGGCATAGCATCCTTGGAGTTTAAGATCATAATTTTTCATTGAAATAGTTGTGGCTTTAATAAAAAAGAACTATATAGCTCTCTCATGTTAACAATCTCAGGATTTAGATGGTAACATGAGTCTTAAAATCACCAGGCAGTGACTTGAATGCTGTTTTCCCCCATCCCTTAGAATGACTGCGAATAAATTATTTTACCCCAAGTGCAGGCTTCAAAGGAGTACTGGTGGCTTCAGAGTAAAGTGTTCAGTTGCTAACTTAAAGGTGAATGCTTGGTGCCTGCCAACTGCTTTTCAAAGAGAAAAGACCAGGTGATCCACTTCCATCCAATGAGCCTATAAAACCCAGGGGTTAGTTCTACTCTCGGTCTCTATAAGTAGGAATCAACTTGCATGCAGGAATCATCTCACAGACTTTGGCTTTCTCAAGAAGATAAAGTGTACCAAATGGAATTGATATTTGGGCTACATATGATAATACACATAAAGTATTAAACATAGGGCTTAGAAAATACAAAGAATTAAACTTTCTTTTCTCTCCACAGATTATTTATTCTTGTCTAGTTGATTTTTTTGTTTCATTTTGGTTTTCTACAGGTTTCTAAGAATAGCCTTTGACTCAGCAAATTTTCTTAATTTAATACTGTAAACCTGTTTATCATACATATTAATGGTCTTTACTATCATAGTAGAACACACAGACATGTCTTGGAGAAGGTGAAGCCATAGTGCTCCTTGGAGGCAAGAATGGTGAAGCTTTTTCTCACATACTTTGGGCCTGTTGTTTGGAGTGGCTATTCCTTATTCCTTGGAGAAGGATATCATGCTTGTAAAGGTGGGGGGACAGTAAAGGAGAGGAAGACCCTTTACCAGGTGGATAGACACAGTTGCAACTGATTGTAGCAATGGGTTTCAGTGTATCAGAGATTGTGAATTTGGAAGAAGATAGGACAAATTTCAGATTTGTTCTTTATAGGGCACTATGGGTCATACTTGACTCAACAGCACCTAATAACAACCGTAATAATAAAAAGTAGAACCACAAAGTTAGTTCTATGTTCATATACATACTCTTCAAATACTTCTAAATCATACCTATGATTTCCAAAAAAGTAAATGGTAGTGCTGGAAGAGAGTGTCGAACATTCCATGAACTGCCAAGAGAACAAACAGTTTTGCCCTGGAGAGGTTGAAACCAACTTGCTCCTCAGATGCAAGGATTTTGAGTCTCTATGTCATGTAATTTGGGCATGTTGCCATGATGTCCTTGGAGAAGGAAAGGTGGTGGGACAGTGCAAAAGAGGAAGATGAATAAGATAGAATAAAACAGTAACAAGAATAATGGGGTTAGGGATATTGGAGGCATGAGACTGGATCAGGATGGGACAGGGATCAGAGCTATTGCACATAGGGTTGTTATGAATCCCTGGTGACTTGATGGCACATACAACAACAAAGTATTGTCTTTAATGATCTATATAGTAAATATTTTCAGTTTAAAAATGTATTCTTATGTACATTTTATCTTTGATATTGACAATTTATATCACAAAAGTAGGAAGAGGAAAGGAAGTCTTAAGTAGGAGATGCACAGAGCTGCACACAGAGCTAGAAAGATCATCAAAGCACAAGTTTGCCAAGTATTTTTGTGCCAGAGGAAGACAGACAGATAAGCTAGTTTATAGCAATTGCTAAGTGATCTGCCCCCAGGGACTAATTTCATTCATTAGTGGCTAATGGAATGAAATGATCTCTTCCTTTTGAATGTATGTGAGAAAAACAAAGAAACTCCATCTGCTCTTGTGGTGATTATCAACTAGTTTGTGGAACTTAATGAAAATGAGGCCTATGCACTCTCATCATTAGGATGTAATTTATTATTGAATCGATAGATGAGGCTGATCCAGCCCAGCTCCCTGCTTAGAGGCAGGTAGTGTATTAAGCTCATTGGATGGACCAGGCAAACAAGGTTTCAAGAATAAATAGACACAATCCAAAGAAAGGAGTTGTGGAAGAAGCATTGGTGGGGCAATCAGATGTGTGCTCATCTCCTAACCAAAAGAGTGATAGTTCAAACCCATCCAGCAACTCCAAGGGAAAAAGACCTAGTGATCTACTTCCATAAAGATTATAGGCAAGAAAACCAAGTGGGGTAATTGCATTCTGCCATGTGGAGTCGCTATGAATTAGAACTGATTTGACAAAACCGGGCAATTATAAGGAATGGTAAGTGGGTGGCATGGGATGGGAACAGGGACTAGTTTCCTGTTTCTAAAATGCTGCTCTTTAAACTGCACAGAGACCGCTACTGGAGTGAGATGGTATCTCATTGTGGTTTTTATTTGTATCTCTTTTATTGCCAATAATCTGGAGCATATTTTTATATGTTTGTTTGCCATTTGAATGTCTTCCTCTGTGAAAATCCTTTCCATGTCTTTTGCCCATTTTGTAATTTGTTATCAGTCTTTTTCTTATGGAGGCCCAGGAGTATTCTATAAATTTTCATTACGAGACTCTTGTCTGAGATAGTATTTTCAAATGTTTGTTCCCAGTCAGTAGGTTTTCCTTTCATCTTGTTGGAAAAATTTTTGAGGAAAACAGGGATTTAATCTTTAGAAGGTTCCATTTATCAATTTTATCCTCTTCAGATTGTACATTTCTGGTTGTATTTGGCAGTCTCTTTATATAGTAGACTAGGGCTTCTAAGCTTGATCCCAGTTTGTCTCTTATGAACGTTTTGGGCTTTACTCCCAAGTCTCTTATCCACCTTGAGGTGATTTTTGTGTATGGTGTGAGATGTGGATCCAGTTTCAGCTTTCTACAGGTAGCAATCCAAGTTTGCCAGTACCATTTGTTGAAGAGGTTGTCATTTCCCCATTTGATAGGTTTTATTTCCTTGTTGAATATCAGTTGACCAGAGATAGCTGGGTCTATTTCTGGGTCCTCAATTCTGTTTCACTGATCTATGTGCCTGTCATTGTACCAGTACCATGCTGTTTTGGTTACTGCTTCTGTCTAGTAGGTTTTGAGGTCAAGAAGTGCTATATCTTCTACTTAATTTTTGTTTCTCAGAAGTGTTTTGCTTATCCAGGGTCTCTTGACTCTCCAAATAAACTTGACAACTTCCCTTTTGATCTCCTTGGAAAATGAATTTGGTATCTGTATTAGGATTGCATTGAATATGTAGATTGCTTTTGGTAGGATTGTGTTGGAGAGGATGTGGTGACATAAGAACTCTTCTTTTTTTAAAAAAAATTGATTTTATTATTTTTGTGTGTGTACCATCAAATTGGATCTGACAGGTACAGGAGGAGATTGTCCCTCCTCCAGCAGAGCATCTGGTGGATTTGAACCGCATACCTCTGGGATTGCAGTGCAACTTCTTGCCACTAGGCCACCAGAGCTCCCTTAAGAACTCTTTTACATTGTTGGGATTGTACAATGATACAACCACTTTGGAAGGCAGTTTGGCGCTTCCTTCAAAAGCTGAGCATAGAAATTCCATATGATCTAGCTATTCCATCGCTTGGAATATACCCCAAGAAAATGGGAATTGAGGCTCAAACAGAAACTTGTACACCAATGTTCATAGAAGCATTATTCATCATTGCAAGAATGTGGAACCAGCCCAGATGTCCAACCACAAACAAATGGATCAAGAAATTGTGGTACATTAATACAATGGAATACTATGCGGCATGGAGGAGCAATGATTTTGTAAATTACTACCTAACTTGGGAGGGACTGGAGAACATTATGCTGAGTGAACTAACTCAGTTCCACAAAGACAAATATGGAATAAAACCATTATTGTAGGGTGAGTATGAGGATCAAAGGTTGGGGGGAGGGTGGAAATAGAGGGGTGAGGGTGGGTGAGGGGTTAGGGTGTTAATCATACAGGTGTACAACTAGATGGGTGGGTGGGGTGAAGGAAATGGGAAGAATCTTTTGTGAAAAACAATGTATTCAAATTTTTAGGGGCAAAAATTACAGAATTGCACAATTTGGTGGGTGGAGGGAGTGGGTAAAGGAAAAAATCTGGTGGGGACTTGAAAAGACAGGATAACAGTGGGCATAGTCCAATGGTAATTAACTTTATAAAACATAATGAATGAGAACAATTGTATGAAACACAAACTGAATGAAGAATAGTGTGAAACACAATGTATTTGAACTTTGTAAGCTAACCAACAGAAAATAAAATTTGAAAGAAAAAAAAATTCTAATGAGCAAAGACATCAGTTTAAAGACTAAGGTGAACCTGATTCAAATCATGGTCTTTTTCCAGCGCTTTCTATGTATATCAAAAAGTTGGACATTGGATAAGGAATACCAAAGAAGAATTGATGCCTTTGCATTGTGGTCTTGGTGAAAAGACCATGGACTGCCAAGAGAACAAACAAATCTGTCTCGAAGAAAGTGCAATCACAGTGCTCCTTAGAAGCAAAGATGGTGAAATTTCATCCCACTTTGGGCATATTTTCAGGAAGAAGCAGTATTTGATGAGAGATATCATGCTGGGAAAGGTGGAAGGTCAGTGAAACATAGGAGGACTCTCAATGAGATGGATTAACATAGAGACTACCACAATTACATGACCCTGACAGAGATTGCCTTTATGGCATAGGATCTGTTTTTGATCTGCTGTTTACAGAGTCACTACATGTAGTAGTAGACTTGATAGTATCTAACAACAACAACAATACTGAGAAAGTTGATATTGGGAAGTAGGACCCATGATATGACTTGAATCACACCAGCCTAAAACTCCAGAGGTTGTAGCCAGCTATATCAGGATGGAAATAGAGCAAAGAACAAAACTGAAAACCGAGAAAGAATTTTGAACCTTTGCGCCAGTGATAAATACCTAGAATGCCCGTACACTCAAGGTCACCATTGACAGCTGAGCTTGTGGAGAATCAAGTTTAAACATTTAACCTTCTCTTGAGGCAAAGCTGAAAGATGTGAGCTCACTGCTGAAGTAGCTTCATCTTTGTTTTGTGGAGACAATGAAGCTGTGGTAGGAGAAAAGGAAGACAATCCACAGAGAGAGGCCTGGATGAAAGAGTGCTGAGTTCCTGGTTCCAGCCTCCCTGTGGTGTGGGGCATGGTGACGAAATAGCCCCTCAGAGACTGAGGTCATGTGGAAGACAGGTGTTGGCACCAAGGAAAGAATTCCAGAGCCTTGTTTCTGGATATTGTGTTTGTGTGTTATGTACCATAGAGTCAGACCCGACCCTCAGCTGATCCTCTGGTAGATTTTCAGAGGCAGTTAATCACATGGGAGGAGATTGTCCATCCATCTCCCAGGGAGCAGCTGGTGGTCTCGAACCAAGTGCCTTTGGAATGGAAGCTCAGCTTCTTGCTACTAGGCCACCAGAGCTCCCTAGATGTCTTTGTATACATCACATAAACACTTCTGGGAAATACAAGTCTCACTTCTGGGATGTCAACAAATTTGATAAAAATATACAGGCATGCACTTTGAAAAAGTGGGAAAACCCTTCACAATTACCTCTGCTCATGTGCTTTCATTGACTTTTTAATTTCCAAATTCATTTATATTGTTGTTGTTATGCGCCATCGAGTTGCCTGCGACTCATAGCGACCCTATGTACAACAACCCTAAACTCCGCTCTGTCCTGTGCCAATCGCACTGTCTCTGACACCCCCATCCCAATTATCCCAGTCACTGAATCAATCCACCTCATAGAAGGCCTTCCTCTCCTGCGCCGTCCCTCCACCCTCCCAAGCATGATGTCCCTCTCTTAATGACCGGTCTCTCCTCACAACATGTCCAAAGTAAGTTAGACGGAGCCTCAGGATCCTTGCCTCCAAGGAGCCACCCGGTTTAACCCTTTCCAGGACAAATCTGTTTGTTTTCCTAGCAGTCCATGGTATTCTCAATACTCTTCTCCAGCACCACAGCTCAAAGGCATCAATTCTCCTTCTATCCTCCTTGGTCATTGTCCAACTCTCTGATGCATAACAGGTGATTGCGAAGACCATGGCCTGTATCAGATGCACCTTAGTCTCCAGAGAGACACCCCTGCTCTTCAGCACTTTGGAGAGGTCCCTAACAGCAGACTTTCCCATGGCAATGCGCCTTTTAATTTCCTGGCTGCTGGTGCCAAGACTGTTGACTATGGAGCCAAGCAAACTAAAGCTGTGTACAATTTCAATCTCTTCACCATCCATCCTGATGCTGCCAATTGGTCCAGTGGTGAGAATCTTTGTCTTCTTGACATTGAGCCTCAATCCATATTGTAGGCTGCAGTCATTGACGCTCTGCAGCAGGCGCTTCAGGTCCTCCTCAGTTTCAGCAAGCAGGGTTGTGTCATCTGCATAACACAAATTGTTGATAAATCGTCCACCAATCTTGACCCCACATTTTTCCTCATAGAGCCCAGCCTCCTGGATAATCTGTTCTGCATATAGGTTGAAAAAGTATGGAGATAGGATGCATCCCTGGCGTACGCCCTTCCCAATTTTGAACCATGCAGTGTTCCCTTGCTCTGTTCTGACGACTGCCTCCTGGTCCAAGTATAAGTTTTGCATTAGAATGATCAAGTGTTCTTGGATTCCCATTCTTCTCAGAGTCAGCCACAGTTTGTTATGATCTACACAGTCAAATGCCTTTGCATAGTCAATGAAACACAGATAGATATTTCTCTGGTATTCCCTGCTTTCAGCCAAGATCCATCTAACATCAGCTACACTATCTCTAGTACCACGACCCCTTCTGAAACCAGCCTGGACTTCTGGTAGTTCTCTGTTGATGTGCTGTTCCAGTCGTTTTTGGATAATCTTCAGTAAAATCTTGCTTGCATGTGAAATCAGTGAAATTGTTCTGTAGTTTCCACATTCGGTTGGGTCGCCTTTCTTTGGGATAGGAACAAATATCGATCTCTTCCAGTCAGTTGGCCAAGTGGTAGTTCTCCAGATTTCTTGGCACAACTTGGTGAGCACGTCCAGGGCAGCATTTGTTAACTGAAATATGTCAATTGGTATACCATCTATTCCTGGAGCCTTATTTTTTGCCATGTCCTTCAAAGCAGCCTGAACTTCTTCTTTCATCACCATAGGCTCTTGCTCATATGTTGTTTCATGAAATTCTTCTGTGTCTTCCAATTCTTTTCGATACAGTGACTCAGTATATTCCTTCCATCTTCTTTTAATACTTCCGGGATCATTTAACGTTCTGCCGAAAGCATCCTTGATTATAGCAACTCGAGGTTTGAATTTGTTCTTCAGTTCCTTGAGCTTAAGATATGCTGAGCGAGTTTGGCCCTTTTGATTTTCCGACTCCAACTCCTTGCACATTTCATTGTAATATTTTGCTTTGTCATCCCGTGCTGCCTTTTGAAATCTTCTATTCAACTCTTTAGTATCTTGAATGTAAATGAAAATTTTGACAAAGAGTGAGGAATTTATGCATAATCCCAATTCCATGTGGAGAAACAACCACCTTGGAGTGTGACCTGATGGGATGATTCTTTCTTGTGTGGCCTGTCACCTTCTTACAAATGCTACCAGCACTCTCAGACATTGCTGAAGGAAACATATCAGCATAACTACACTTTAAAAATGATCATATCCTAGGTAAATCATCCAGATTGCTGGTGGTGGTGGGTGGGTAGCAAAACACCTTCATTTTGGAGTTATTGTTGTGTGCCATTGAGTCAGAGCTGACTCATAGCCGACTCTCTACTGGGTTTTCGGAGGTGGCAAATTGCATAGAAGGAAACAGCCCTTTTGTAAAAGGAGTAATATTTATAAAAGCAACATGAAAATGGCTGCGTCTGATTTGCACTATCTCCACAAGGAGAACTGTCTCTATCAATAACATCCAATATATAAAACGAATCCCTTGGTTAGACATAGTACCTCATGCTGCTGCACCTACTTGCATTAATCACTGGGACTGATATTCATTGCAAAAATTTTGGGTTTTATTAGGGAAACAGGTTGTGGGAGATGAGGGAAGGCAAAGCACATCATACAGGGAAAGTCCCCGGGTTTAGTTCAGCACACAAATGCAAGGAACCTCTGGATTTTATCAACAGTCTAGCAAGCCTCCTCTCATAGCAGTCCCAAGTCAATTCTTTCAACTGTCCAGAGGCAAGACCTTTAACTCTGGCTCGTCTGCAGGGGTCCTTCAGGCTATATGCCTTACTTACCTCAGTCTCTCCTCAGTCTCTTTAGCTCTCTCTCAAATTACTTCAGAGGCTGTGGATGATGTTGAAGATGCTTATCAACTGTGAACCATGTGTCTGCAGTTGAGAGAGCTGGAGACTGTACCTCCAGGGCAGGGGCTAGGAGTTGTTAAGTCAGTGGATAGAAAAGCCATTTTTCAAAGTTCTAACACTATATCATCATTTTCCTGTGGAACAGCTTGTGTGTTTGAACTGAGTAACTCTGGGATTGCAGCACAGCTGGTGGGGTAGGTGGATTATAAAGAACAACATGGGTTTTTTTCCTTTTCTTTCCTTTTTTACATTTGACTAAAATGTTTCCCTTTATTATTATAAGTGTAATAGATGTTTAAAAGATAAAGGAATAGAAATATTCACAACAATAACAACATTGAAAAGCTTTAAAAGATAAAAGGAAATAGAAATATCCATTATTCTACCCTACGAGATTTAATCACTTCAACACATTTGTGCATACATATATAATTACAATGTATGTCCCGCTTTATAACCCGTTTTTCTTCCCTTAAGTTTATTGTGATATGGCAGATATTTCTTTATTCATTTTAGCATATGCTATAAGTATGTCCATGTTTATAGCTAAGGTATCAAGAGGCAAAGTTATAGAAACGTCTTAATCATAACAAACACCCTGAAGGAATCAATTATTGGTCCTGGGACCTTTAGTACCATGATGGGGAACATCAAGTTCAATTGGCAAAATACAGTCTAAAAATACAATGTTCTACAGATTTTGTGAGTGGCAACTGAAGTCCTAAAATCTTGTCTGTGGCCGGCTATTGTCCAGAAGAAAGAAGATGAAAGAAAAGCAAAACTACACAGAAATGGTTAGTGTAAAGGATGAATGAATCTTAACCTGCATGGCCTGAGACCAGAAGAATTAGATGGTGCTCAGCATGCTGGCCACTCCAGAAGGGATCACAGTAAAAGGGCCTAAATAGAGTTGGAGCGGGCAGCGGTGGTGATGAGGTGGCAAAACTAAAAAACACAATACCCAGACTTACCAGTTGCAAAGAGACTGGTGGAATTATGTGGATTATATGGATTATGTGCCTTACTTGGCTTTTGACTCTGGAATAAAACTCATGTGACGGGGGGAGGGTTGGGAAGGGAGAAAAGTACAACAATGAATAAATGGAAATCCAAAGTCTCTATAAATTTTCATTGAAATGAATAATAAATTTTAAAAAAGACTATTAAAAAACCCCTCGTGACACAGTGACTTCAGCAATGGGCTCTAGTGTATCAGAGACGATGAGGATGGCACAGGATAGGGCAGGGTTCAGGTCCACTGTCCAGAGGGTCGCTATGAGTCGTACTCTTACTAGACGGTACCTCACAACAACAAGGCTCAATTTTGAGCTGAACAACAGATAGGACCATAATGTGAACATCAACATCAAGGAGGCACTTAAGACAGTCAACCTTCCAGGGCAAAAAGGGCAGCAAGGGCCCAAGGATAAAGTGCAGGAGCCAGGAAGGGATAGGATAGAAGAATTAATGGAAGTCAGAATCACAGGCAGGAAGAGTGTGGTTACAACAGGGTGTAATAATTAATGATATAAACAAGAATGTGTACGAATGATTGAATAAAAACCAATTTGCGTGGGGTTGGGGGATGTGGGGGGGGATTGTGTACCAATGAGGGAGTTTTTCTTTTGCTTTTCAAGGAGAGGAGCAAACGGGGGGTGGGGAGAGTGAGGGGGTTGCGGAGAGAACGGTGCAACAATGAAGGAATGGAATTCCAAAATCTCTGTAGATGTTCATTGAAATGAAAAAGAAATTAATTAATTTAAAAAAACCAAAAAAACCCACCAATTTGCTTTGTAAACTTTCAAATTTCTTCCTTCCAAAAAAATATAACCACTCATTACAAAATAATATATTTTGAGCATTTTAAAAAACAGATATTCTTCATTAATATTAATAATAAAATTTAAAAAACCCAAAAAAACAAAACAGATATTCCCTCTCTCTCCCTCCCTTCCTCTATCTAACCCCCACACACATATACACACACGCACACATACACACTCCCCAAAACACTAAACAGATTGCTTGCTGTCAGAGTTTATTTTCTTGATTCTCTATTGCTAGCACTTGTGGTTGTTCCAGTGTTTTTAATTACTGATATCCATCTCTGTGAAATTCATCATTGCTTTCTTTTGAAAAGCTTTGTGTGTCTGTGTGTGTTTTACAAACGTAGAATTTTATTAGAGGCTACTCAGTCTCTCAATGAAGATCTTTCGTTACAAAAGTTTCTCACACCACTGCAAGTTAAGAGATTGGAATGGAACTCTGACAACAAAATATGTGAGAAATACTAGACCAAGAAAAAACATGCAAAACCTCTGTAATCAACTTTTTCAGAACTCTAGATCAAGCCTACTGCACTGCTCTTAAATAAGGCAGGCAGTGACACGTGGAGCTCTGCATCCACACACTGGGGGACTCGGCCTCCATCTCTCGGTCAGGAGGGACTGGAGGAGGCCTGTGAGGACTGGAAAGGCCCTGCCTTCAGCTTTGACAGAGGAAGAGGAATGAGTGGCGAAGGTATGCTTTGTGTTCATCACTTGGGAGTTGCAGATGAAGGGAGATACTTAAGAGGAACAGTCTAAAGAATTTTGGTTTACTTTCCCAGTTTTGAAAAGCTTTTTGAACGGAGTGAATGTTTTAAAAGCTTGGGCCATACTACCAGATAGATGTTCTCCTGTTTGGAACACTTTCATCATTATCCTCATAGCTATTATTGAATCACAAGATGCTGCTGATAGGATTCAGTGAATGAAATCTTAAGGGTTTGGGCCCTAATTCTTCACCAGAGTGACCTGTTCTGTGGTTTAAGGGATACTCTGAAATGGCTGAAGTGAAAAAACACACAATGATTTTATTCATCAGGAAAAGCAGGCAAACCCATAGAGGGCCTTGCAGCCATGTCATAAAATCGATGTTGTTGTTCATGATGTCTTTTCAAATGCTATTTCGAGTAGGCACGTTATGTCTGTTTAAATATTATTTTGAAATACTATTTATAACTGCTTAAGATGTAAATAACGCATTCTAGATTAAAAACGGCGTGGTTCATGGACTACCCGTCTAATGCCCTATGTATAGCGTTTGAAAGGCGGAACCCAACGGTATTCCGGTAGGAACCTTGCTGATAGGACGAGGCAGCCAATACAATCAGAAGCTGCGGAGCCCAGCTGCAGCCTTGGCTGAGAGACCTTTAAGCTCAGCTGACTTAAAGCTCTACTTATCTCTACGTGAGGTCAAACTACAAATGCCAAAATTTCACTTTCCACAATTTTCTATTTTTGCTAATTGCATTTACCTTGCTCTTTTTCTTTACATCCCACACAGTTTGACATTTAAAAGAAGTATATTTTAGTCTCTGAATTTAAGCAAATTGGTCCACAGAACTCCCCAGCGAGTAGTGAACTCTGAGTTAATGTTCACCATGTCCCGAATGTTAACACCACTTTTAGAGCAGCTCAGCATCGTCTTGGCTCAAGCTAATTTTAAATTGTTTTTACAGAGTTGTTAAAATTCTTTTTTTTTTTCCTTAATGAGTCAGAATATCAAGTTCAACTTGGTCAGCAATTTCACAGCTATTCTTTACAATGAGACAGTTAAATGATAATGTTAATCTTCAAAGTGGAGAAGTCTTAGAAGGTTTGTTTCAGGAGAGGAGAATGCATTTCTGCTGCAGGATCTTGTATGTGAGAATATCTTCTTTTGTGAAGGAGAGCAAATAAATATCTAGAACTCTAGGAGAACATTTTTTGTTTGGGATTATAAAAATGCTTATTTAATACTCTGCTCATGTTATCTGCTGGTCTAGTGTGTAAGGAATTGTGCTGCCACCCTAGCTGCTCCTCCTCCTGTAAGATTTACAGCCTCTGACTATCCACCGGAGGGTCAGCTATGAGTGGATTCCTATCTAACAGCAATGAGTGAGTGAGTTAGGAGAAGGCTGGCCAGACAAAGATGGGCAATCTCCTTCCTTGTGATTTACAGCTTTGGAAGACCCGCTAGAGGGTCAGCTATGAGTTGGTCCCAACTCAACAGAAATGAAATAACGAAAAGGCTCAAAAGACTGCCAAGTTGGGATGATGACTGATCACAAAACGTGGAGCATGGGACTCTGATGAGATTCTGTAAAACAAGGTGGTGATACCTTATCAGCATGGAACTAACAGAGGCAAGAATTTCTAAGTATAAACTGGAAACCAAACAAGCTGCCATCAGATAGAATGCGCTCCGTTGGTTGTTTTTTTTTTTTCAGAAGCAGATTTCAGGTTTTTATTCCAAGGTGCCCATGGGTGAATCTGAATTGCTAACCCTTTGATTAGTAGTGGTGTCATTAACTATTTGTGGTCCCCAAGGGCTCCAAATATATGTGGAATGTAAGTACTGTTCTCCACACACATTTTTATCTTGCCCTTAATCTTTACTTTGGAAGTCCTCCAGTACTTTCAGAAATCATTGTCAGTGCCATTGAGTCAACTCTGATGCAAAATGAACTTAGATGCAACAGATGGAAATCTGGCCCAATCCCACACTATCCTTTCAATCCCTGTTATACTTAAGTGCCTTTTTGCGGTCACTGTGTCATTCCATCTCATTGGAATGATTCCTCTCCTCTGTCTCTCCACCTTTCCAAGCATGATGTCCCCTTCTAAGTAAGAAATGGCCCTGCTTTATATATGCCTTATGTATGTGAGAGGAAGTCTCCCCATCCTCGCCTCTTAGGGGTACTCTGGCTGCACTGTGTGCTGAAATCTGTCTTGATTTGCTCACTCTTTTGGCATTCTGTGGTATATTTAATATTCTTCACCAACCCCACAATTCAAAGGCATCGATTCTTCTTCCATCTTATTTGTTGTCCAACTTTCACATGCAGATGAAACAGTTGCAAATACTATGATGTGAGTCAGGCTCATCTTAGCCTTTAAACTGATATTTTTGCTAGTTGGCATTTTAACTAGGTACATGTCAGCAGATCTGCCCAATGCAATTAGACTTTTGATTTTTGGACTGCTTCTTCAAAGGGTATTGATTTTGGAGCAGAGTGAAATCTTTAAAACTATAATTCTTTGTCCATTTACCATGATGTTGCATACCCATAGGGAGTCAAGTGCCTAACCCAAACCCCGAACCTCTCTGGAGGTTTGAATCCATCAGCAGCTGCGAGGGAGAAAAATGGGCAATCTCTTCCCATGCAATTTACAGCCTCAGAAAACCCAGTGAAAGCTAAGAGTTCATTCCAACTTGACAGAGATGAAATGAGGTGAATTAAAAAGTAAATCAATAGGGACTGTATTTTTCACATAGCAAGACATCTGGGGTTGGATGAGTCCTCACTGCTGGTTCAGCAGCTCAGCACTTATCTGGGATGCTCATCTTTTCCTTCTGATGGCAAGATGTCTGCTGTAGCACCAGTCATCATATCTACATTCAAGGCTGTACCTGGATTTGACCTTCAATTGCTGCCTATAGTATTTTTGCATTTATTAAGTGCTAAGTGAAGGCACTCGGATAGCCTAGTGGTAAGAAGCTGAGCTGCAATCCAAAGGCATGCAGTTCAAATCCACTAGTTGCTTCACAGGAGGAGGAGGAGCAGACTCCTCTGTGTTTTACAGACTCTGGAAACTCACTGGAGGGTTAGCTAGAGCTTGCTTTTGATTTGAGGGTACAAAAATCTAAATGAGGTACTGGGAATAGAAAGCTGGATACAACAAGGAGTATAAAGGGGGAAATTTGCTGCTTTTTTATTTCAATTAGGAAAGCAGTTTCTTTCTTCCGAGACTTCTGGAGCTTCCTCTATGTTTCATAGGCAAAAAATGAACACATGTCTATTCCTAATTTAATCACTGGAAACAGTGACTGAAAGACTGAAGTCTCAGACCAGTCCTGATGCATTTCCTGAGGCTAGGAGAGAGGGCATTTCTCATGATGTCTACCACAATCAAAATATCTACCCGCTGAGTACCTCTTCTTTCATGCATTCCTCCAACTAACATTTATTGAGGGCCTCATATATGACAATTACAGTCCAGATGCTGAACCAGAAAGCTACATAAGAAGTGAAAACAGTAAAAGCAAATAATTGCAATATCGCACATTAAGATATGTTAAGATGGTATTGAAGCTGGCTGAGGTTAGAGAGAGGATTGAAATCAGTGATGACTTCAAGGAAGAGGAGATATTTATTACAGAAGGGCCTGGAAGAGACATGGATTCCACAGAGCACAGAAGATTTGATGGTAGAAAAGACCCTGTGAGGGATTCAGGAGATTCTGAGCAAATTGCAATGGTCAGAAGGAGCTTGGAGTATTTATTACCGCCGGGATTTCAGCCATTAGCTGCAATCCTATTATCAAGTTTGCTGAATTGATAACTAATGAGTGTGTGAGTGTTTGTGTTTGTATGTGAGAGTGTGTGTGTGTTCACAGCTTGTACCAGGAGTTTACAGTATGTAAAGCAAAGAGCAATCAATAAAGGCGAGACTGATTCTACTTTGGAGTCCTCCTCTGGACAGAATAAGCTTCCCTTGACAGTTGTAATCTCTTTAACCTTTGTCTTGTCCTGCCAAACTAAGTGACAGGGGGTAAACATTTTCCATATGGCACAGAAAGACCAAACTTTTAAGCGAAATAAGAGAGAGTGGCACCACTCACCTCATTGTTTCAGAAATTTCTGCTCCATCGCCCTCGTTTCAGTAACTTTATTGGCATGGCATGAAGACAAGGATTGCAGCTTGTTCTACAAAGAGTTCTTTATCCGGCTTAAGCTTTCCTGCTCATTATAGTACTGAGGAGGCTAGAAGGGGAAGGAAGCCCCGTGCTTGCATTGTTGTTGTGTACCTTCAAGTCAGAAGTGACTCATAGCTGACCCTCCAGAAGGTTTGCAAAGGCTGTAAATCGCAGAGGAGATGACTCATCTTTATTCCCTGGAGCAGCTGCTGGATTCAAACTGCATTCTTTTGGGTTAACAGCACAATTTCTTTCCACTAAGCCATCAGAGCTCCCCATGTCTTCATTAAGAAGGTCCAAATGGTATCAGACAAGAAAATCTTCCAAATTCCTCCAGTGGCTAATCTACAAAAGCCTGGCTGGTGTTTGTGAGTGTAATCCTGCGATAGTGGTTAGAGTGCAAAGAACACGCGGCTTCACCCTCAGCTCGGGGTCGCAGAAGCTCCTTTCTGAAGTGGCTGATCAGCAGACCCTTTAGAAAGCATAGGGTTATGGCATCGACCTTAGAGAAATCAGGTGACACAATCCAATCTTACATGATTCTATCTTGGATCTTACTAAAGAAAATCCCTATTGAGGGAGAAAGATCAACACACTGAGGAGACAGAAAAGATTAACCCTGGCAGTTGTATTTTGATCTAAAGATGCTGTTGCTTTAATAGTGATGATGATGGCAGAATATGAAGGTCGTCCTAAACTGTACAGGTAAACAGAATGGTATTGGAAAATATTTTTCATATATGTGTTTTATCCACTATAAAACAATTAACAAGGGCCAATAACAACAACAACAACAAAAAAAACAACAAAAAGATACCTGTGAAATGAAATACAAACCAGCAATTCTACTCCAATGAATAAATTAATAAGAATGAAAAGCAGGGGGATCAAAAAATACTTGTACACCAGTGGTCACTGCAGCATTATTCACAAAAGCCAAAAGGTAAACATAGACTAGAGGTCTATCAGTGGATGAGCAGAAAAAACAAATGTGGTATATACATGCCATAGAGGGAGCTCTGGTGGTTGGTGGTAGGGATTTGTGCTGTCAACTCAAAGGCACATGGTTCGAGTACAAAGATGGGAAATTCCCTCCTTTGTGATTGACAGCCTCTGAAAATCCACTGGAGGGTCAGCTATGAGTCAGTTCTGATTCAACCTGCACCTCATAATGGCCCTCTGTACAATGGCTCTGAAGCCTGCTCTATCCCGAGCCAGTCTCACTGACTCTGACACACCTGCCTCCATCACCCCAGTTGCTGTATCAGTCCATCTTATCTGGGGTCTTCCTCTTCTCTGCTGTCCCTCCATCCTTCCAAGCATGACGTCCTTCTCCAAGGACTGGTCCCTCAACATACGTACTTAGCTTACTACGTACATATTACTTAGCTTTAATGAGAGCTAAAGTCCTGATACATGCTACAACATGAATGAACTTTGAAAACCTTATACTAAGTGAAGTAAATTAGTCACAAAGGGACAAATATTGTATAATGTTAATTATATGAAATAGCTCAAATAGGTAAGTGTACTGAGACCAAAGTTTTGATTAGATGTGAGAGTGGCAAGAAGCTGTGCTACAATTCTGAAGGCACTCAGTTCAAGGCTACTAGCTGCTCTGCATGGGAGAAGGATGGGCAGTCTCTTCCAGTGTGATTAACTATCTCTGAAAACTCACCAGATGATCAGCTATGGATAAGTTCTGACTGGACTACACACAACAACAGAGGTGAGAGTGGGGGAGGGACGTGGAAAGTATGCATAAGGTTAGAAGAATATGGTTAATATGTTGACCACTCTTAACAACATACCCAAGGTATCTTTACCTCTAAGGAGCATCCTAATTGTCTTGGAGGAAGTTTGCTTGTTCTTTTGACAATCCATGGTCTATTCAATAATATTTGTCAACTCCATAATTCAAAAGCATTGATTCTTCCAACATCAAGGGTGTTAGAAACATTTGGGAATGGATAAGGTGGTGATAAAACACGATGAGCATATTGAATTTCATGGAAATGTACGTGTACAGATTCTAGAAATGGCAAATGTTTTGTTACCCACATAATCCTACAATAAAAACAATTGTACCTTAAAAATATTCTTGATCCTTTAAAAGGCAAATTCAATATGTGCTTGTGTGTGTGGTTTTTTTCAGGGGGAGAATCTTGAGTTGAATCAAATATTGGGGAGCTCTGATTGTCCAGTGACAAGGAGTTGCTTTGCGAATCCAAAGTCATGTCCAGCAGCTCTGCAGGACAAAGATGAATAATCTTTTCTCATGTGATTTACAGTCTCTCAAAACCCACTGGAATTTCAGCCATGGGTTGATGGTCAGCTAAGACTTGGTGGCACTGAGGAGGTGAGGAAGCCAGGCAGAAAGAGCCCTGATGACATAGTTTGTAACATGTTGGGCTGTCAGTTGAAAGGTCTGTGGCTTGAATCCAATCAATTTCTGTGGGAGAAAGATGGGTAGTCTCCTCCCTTAAAGATTTACAAACTTGAAACATCTCACCCTAGTAGCAGTGGCAAAGTTTAACAGGGCAGCAAGTAATAAATGTTGGAGAGAATGTGGTGAGAAAGGAACTCTTATACATTGTTGATGGGGTTTTAAAATGGTACAACCATTCTGGAAGGCAGTTTGGCACTTCCTTAAAAAGCTGAACATAGAAATTGTATATGAGCCAGCTATTCCACTGCTTGGAAAATACCCTGAGAAAATGAGAACTTAGGCACAAACTGAGATTTGTACACCAATGTTTGTGGTAGCATTACTCACCAACACAAGTACATAGAAACAGTCAAAATGTCCAACCATAAATGAGTGGATTTAGAAATTTGGTACATTCACACAATGGAATACTATGCAGCATGCAGGAGCAATGATTTTGTAAATTATTACCTAACTTGGGAAGGACTGGAGAGCATTATGCTGAGTGAACTAACTCAGTCCCACAAGGATAAATATTGCATAAATCCATTATTGTAGAATGAGTATAAGGATTCAAGAGGGGTGGGGGTGGGGGGTAGAAACAGAGGGATGAAGATGTGCAGGGGGAAAGGGGATTAATCATGGGGGTGTACAATTTGTTGGGTGGAGGGGTGAGGGAAATTGAAAGAATGTGCTCTTAAAAACAATGTGTTAGAATTTTGTAAATAAATTAGTAGAAAATAAAAAAAAAAAGCAAAAAAGATTTACAGACTTGGAAATTCTCTTGAGGGTTTTATGTATTAGAACCAACACAGAAGACACAGAAAATTAACTAATGAACTTCAGATTTAGAGGCCACAGATGCCTGGCAAGCCGGTGGCAGGAAATTTCTCTGGAGACAAGAGGAACCAATTCTTCCCTCTACTACCTGTCTGCTTAAGGCTTCCCTACATTCTCCTCCAGTGCTGCTAGCCTTACAAAGAGGCAGAAAGACTACTGAGAAAACTGAGTCGGAAATATTTTTACCTTGACAGCGTGAACAATACTTAAAGGGGACTTCTAAATGGTATGACCAGACTAAGTTTTTAACTGAACTGTTGTTTGTATTGTTAGGAGCTATTGAATCGACTACCCCTCACAGTGATCCTATGAACAACAAATCAGAACCTTGTCTGTGCTGTGCCATTGTCACAATCTCTATCATGCTCCAGCCCATTGTTACAGTCACTGTGTAAATCCATCTTTTGAGAATCTTCCTCTCTTGTGCTGGCCTCCTATCTTTCCCAGCATGATCTCTTTTTTCCGAGGATTGATACTCAAAATATGTGAAATAAAGTTTCACTATGCTGCCTTTAAGGAGTACCCTAATTGCACTTGCTCTAAGACAGATTTGTTTGTTCTTTTGTCAATCCATGATATATTCAATAATATTTGGCAGCTCCACAATTCAAAGGCATCAGTTCTTCTTTGGTCTTATTTATTGTCCTATTGTCAGCTGCATAGGAATTAATTGAAAATACCGTGGCTTGGGTTAGGTATATCTTAAGTTTATACTGAGTTTGCTCTTGAAAAGGTCCTTGATAAAAGATTTTTCTAATGCAAAATGCCTTTTGATTTCTTGACAGCTGCAATAGTGTGTATTGATTGTAGATCCAAGTAAAAGGAAATAATTGACAATTTCAATCTTTATCTATCATGATGTTTCCTACTGGCGAAGATTTTTGTTTTCTTGATGTTGATATGTAATCCATATTGAAGGCTGTTGATCTTCAGTAAGTGTTTCAAGTACTCTTCACTTTCAGCAAGCAAGATTGTGCAATCTGCATACCCAATTGTAGATGAGTCTTCATCCAATCTTGATGCAACATACGTCTTCATATAATCCATCTTCTTGAATTATTTACTCAGGATGCAGATTGAATAAATATGGAGAAAGGATACAACTGTAATGTG
>NW_006399751.1:44796072-44827266 GCF_000299155.1 Elephantulus edwardii | reverse complement strand
TGTGTGTGTGTGTGTGTGTGTGTGTGTGTGTGTTTTGTGAGCACAATTAAGGATTTGAGGATTCCCATTCTTCTCAATGTTAGTCATAATTTACCAGCCACACAGTTGAATGCCTTTGCATAATCAATTAAACATGACAAAGTATCTTTCTGATATTCTCCTCCTTCTGTCAAGATCCATCTGACATCAACTCTTGCCACACTTTGAGTTTTGGAATCCAGCTGGAGTTTCTGACAGTTCCCTGTCAATGTACTATCCAATTACTTTTTAACAATTTTCAAAAGATTTTACTTGCATATGGTATTAATGATGTTATTTGATAATTTCCACAATCTGTTCAATAATCATTTTTGGAATAGGAACAAATACTAATTTCTTCCAGTCACTTGACCATGCAGCTGTCTTTCAAATGTCTTGATATAGGCTAGTGAGCACACCTACAGCTACACCTGTTTGGTTAAAGATGCCAATTGGTATTCTGTCAATTTCTGTGGCCTGATACTTTGCCAATGCCTTCGGTGAAGTTTGAACATCTTCCTTTGTTACTGTTTGTTCTTGGTCATACGCTGTTTCCTAAAATAGCTCAATGTTGACTCTGAATTCCCTTTATCCCCTTTTGATGTTTCCTACATCAATCAAGATTTTGTCCATAGAAATCTTCATTATTGCAACTTGGAGTTTGAATTTATCTTCAAAATTCAAAGTAAAGAACTAGAAGCTATTACCTCCTACCAAACAGAAGATGAGAACTCAAAAGAAAGGCCAGATCACCAAGAGACAAAATCACAAAACTAGCCACTACAATTGAATTATGAGTTATATTTGCAAACATAATACATAAAAATGAACAAAATTCTATCTAATTTCAAATTCAAGGTACGCTTTCCAAACATCAACTGAGAAAACTGTGAAGGACAATGAACATTTCTCGAAATCCTGTTTTATAAATCTTGATGAAGATTGTACTATTGCCAGAATATTTTTGTACAAGTCAAGGTATTTAAAAACTATTTATTCCATTTTACTGCTTATCTTTGTCATCTAGTGCTATTATAGCAGTGAAACCTTTATGGAATTGGCAAAGGTCTGATATAGCTGTCCCCTTGTACCAGCAGTTAGGAGATAAGGAGACACATTGCACTGGGAAAACCCGCAATTAGGGACCTCTCCAAATTATTGAGGAGTAATGATGTCAGTTTGAGGACTAAGGTGCATCTGATTCAGGCCATGGTCTTTCTAATTACTTGCTGAGCATCTGAGAGCTGGACAGAAAAAGAATTGACACCTTTGAGCTGTGGTGTTGGAGAAGGGCACTGAACATCCCATGCATGGCCAAGAGAATGAACAGATATTTCTTGGAGAGGTTGCAGCCAGAGTGCTCTTTGGAGGCTAGAATGATGAGGCTTTGTCTTATAATACTTTGGGCATGTTGCCCAGAGGGGCTATTTCTTGGAGAAGGACATGCTACTTACTGGAAAGGGTGGAGAGTTGGCAAAGGAGAGAAAGACCCTTAACCAGGTAAATTGACATGGTGTAATGGGCTCTTGTGTGGCAGGAAGTGTGAGGATGGTGCAGGATAGAACAGGGTTCAGATCTTTTGTTCATAGGGTCACTATGAGTTGTATTTGACTCAACACACCTAACAAGAACAAAAACAACAATGCCACCCCTTGGTCTTTTTTACAGACATGTTTTTAAGAATAAACTTTTCATTCTATATTAGTTCTATATTTATGAAAAGGTGATGTTGTGTGCCATTGAGTACAACACATAGAGACTCTATGCGTAACAGATTTTAGCCCTGTTTTGTCCTGGGCCATCTTTATCATCTGACATACTTGAGCCTATAGCAGTAGTCACTGTCAATCCATCTCATTGACAGTCTTCCTCTCTTTCACTGACCCTCTACCTTTCTAAGTATGGTGTCTTTTTCCAAGGGATACCCTCTCATAGCAACATGCCCTAAGTATGTCCTAAGAATGTGAGACAAAGCTTTGCCTTTCTTGTCTCTAAGGAGCTGTACATTTTCCAAGACATATCTATTTGTTCTTTTGGCAGTCCATGGGCTAGCCAATACTCTTTTCCAATAATACAACTAAAAGAATTAGATTCTTCTATCATTCTTATTAATTACCCAACTCTCAGCAGCATAGCAAGTGATTGAAAAGACCATGGCTTAAATCAGGTGCACCTTAGTCTTTAAACTGACATCATTGCACCTCAGTAATTTTGAGAAATCTCTGACAGCAGTCTTTCCCATAGCAACATGTTTTCTGACTTTTTTAAATGTGGTGCCAAGGATGCTGATTGCGGATCTCAATAAGTTGAAATCATTGCCAATTCCAATCTTTTCTCTATCTGTCATGATATTACCTATTGCCCTGGTGGTTAGGATTTTGTCTTCTTGATGTTGAGGTGCAATTCATATTGAAGATTGTAGTCTTTGATCTTCTGAAACAAGCATTTCAAGATCTCACTTTCGGCAAGCAAGGTTGAGTCATTTGCGTAGCACAGGCTGTTGATGATTCTCTCCCCTTTTTTGGTGCCACATTGCTTTTCATACAGGCCAGCTCCTTTAATAGTTTGCTGAGTGTACAGATTGAATTGGTATGGTGATAGGATACATCCCTGATGCACTTCTTTATTGATTTTAAATATGCAGTGTTTTCTTGCTCTGTTTGGACAACAGATTCTGATTCTAGGTATAGGTGTCATTTGAGCAAAATGAAATGTTCTGAGATTCCCATTCTTCTCAATGTTAACTATAGTTTAATATGATCCACACAGTCAAATGCCTTTCAATAGTCAATACTTCGCAGATAAATATTCTTTTGTTATTTCCTGCTTTATGCCAAGATCTATCTGACATTAGCAATGATATCCCTGGTGTGGCAGTCTCTTCTAAGCCCAACCTGAACTTATGACAGTTCCCTGTCAATGTTCTGTCCTAGCCATTATTTAATGACCTGTAGCAATATTTTGGTTGCATGTGGGATTAATGATATTGTTCAATAACTTCCATGTTTTGTTGGATCATCTCTCTTGGGTATGGGAACAAATATGGATTTCTTCCAGTCAATTGGACAGGTAGCTGTCTTCCAAATTTCCTGGAACAGACTGATGAGCATGTCCAGGTCCACATCTGTTAGTTGATACATGTCAACTGGCATCCTATCAATTCTTAGGGCCTTATTTTGTTGGCAAAGACTTAAGTGCAGTTTGAACTTCTTTCTCCATTACCATCTCCTACTATTAACATCTTCTATTAGTTTGGTACAATTTTCAGAACTAAGGAGCTGATATTGACGCATTAGAATTATCTGAAGTTTATACTTCATTCTAATTGACTTAGTTTTCCTCTAAGATCCTTTTTCTGTACCAGACCCCCATCTAGGATACCTTATTACCCTGAGTCATCACACCTTCTCTTAGCTTCTCCTTTGACTGTAAGTTCCTTAAACTCCCCTTGCTTTTGACTATCCTCAGAGCTTTGGGTAGAGCTTTGAGCTTTGGGTGGATAGTTTCTAGGACATTGCTCAATTTTTGTCTGATGTGTTTCTCACTATTAGATTGGGGTTATGAGTTTTTAGGGGGAGAATTAAAGAGGCAAAGAGGTCTTTCATCTCATCACATCACATCACATCACACCACATCAGGGTACATATTATCAACACGATTTATAATTGCAATATTAACCCTGACCACTTGCCACAGGTAAATTTTCAGGTTTATGAATTTAAAATTATTCTTTAATCCTTCTGTCCAAGCTGTACTCATTGGAAAAGAGTGTTCTTTTGTTCTTGATTCCCTTCCCCCCCATAGTTTTGCTGTGTTCTTAGGGTTTTTCTCTCACTCTTTTGAATTTTTAGCAGTCTAATTGAAGCAGAGAACTGGTATGTAGTGAAGAAATAAGATGAGCATCTGTTCTTTACTTTCCTACTGAGAAATTATAGTTGTTTTTTTTCTTTTTGAGAGGTATTTTAAAAAATTCTCTACATGTGTAAGACACTATGTGTAATTTATTATCAGGTTAGTAAATGGATCAACATAAAGACGTTGTTGTTGTTGTTGTTGTTATATGCCATCGAGTCGCTTGTGACTCATAGTGACCCTATGTACAACAGCCCTAAACGCCGTTCTATCCTGTGTCAACCTCTCTGTCTCAAACACACTCATTCCCACCACTCCACTCACAGAATCGATCCATCTCATCGAGGGTCTTTCTCTCCTGCGCTGTCCCTCCACTCTCCCAAACATGATGTCCCTCTCCAAGGACTAGTCACTCCTTGCAACATGCCCAAAGTATGTTAGATGAAGCTTCAGAATCCTTGACTCCAGGGAACATTCTGGCTTCACCTTCTCCAAGACAAACCTATTTGTTCTCCTAGCATTCCATGGTATATTCAACACTCTTCTCCAGCATCACAGCTCAAATGAATATCAATTCTCTTTCTATCCTCCCTATTCACTGTCCAACTCTCTGATGCATAGCATGTAATTGCGAAGACTATAGCCTGGATCAGGTGCACCTTAGTCTCCAGTCTGATGTCGTTGCACTTCAGTACTCTTGAGAGGTCCCTCACAGCTGACTTTCCCAATGCAATTCATCTCCTGATTTCCTGGCTGCTGTTACCAAGAGTGTTGACTGTGGAGCCAAGCAAACTAAAACTGTTAACTATCTCAATCTCTTCACCATCCATACTGATGCTGCCAATTGGTCCAGTGGTGAGAATCTTTGTTTTCTTGATATTGAGCTTCATTCAATCCATATTAAAGACTGCAGTCCTTGACTTTCTGTGGCAAGTGCTTCAGGTCCTCCTCAGTTTCAGTGAGCAGGGTTGTGTCATCTGCATAACGTAGGTTGTTGACAATTCTTCCACCAATCCTGATGCCACATTCCTCCTCGTAGAGGCCAGCGTCTCAGATGATCTGTTCTGCATACAGATTGAAAAGGTATGGAGACAAAATACATCCCTGACGGACCCCTTTCTTGATTTTGAACCATCCAGTAGCTATTAACAGAAGCTGCAATGGGCCAGATAAAGCAGTTTGGTCATTCACAGCCTCTCCCTTGAGAACTTTGAGGACAGTCTTAGGGTGATATTTCAATGTACTTCCCCCATATTTAACCACCTCTATAAGCCAATCCTTCATATTCACTTGTCCATAACCAGTCATGAGATTTTGGGTCAGATCATCTAACTTTTTAAGCCCTTAGTAGCATATTGTCACAATGGGGATTACTATCTATGTTATCAACCTTGTCCGTCTTTGACAGCAGCACAAGATATATAGATGTGACACTGCTTTGAAAGATCTAATACAGGTCCACAACCACTTAGCTATAATTCGGAAACTTTTTAAAAAAATATTCTGAAAACGAGAAATTTTCCTAACTCACTTGGCTGCGAAATATGGAATGACCTACTAGGAGATTACTGATAATTTTTGTGAATCCCATTTAGTATAAACATTTACATATTTAGTTGTAGAAATGTGAATGTGTTTAATTATGGAATGCTCATATTCCAAGGAAGTACTATATATATATGTGACATATGTGTTGAATTACAATTCCAAATTTCCAGCATCTCTGCATTTTAAAGCACCATTTTGAACAAAGGGATTCAGATAAGAGATTGAGGATCTTGATGTCTCGATATCATTTTCTTTCCCTGCCATTAGGTAGAACTTCTCAGAAACCTTTCTGAAGTCACAACCGCTTACTTTTGTTGTTGATTTGTGATTTAGGAGGCCTCACATCTTCTAGGAACCATTCTGTAGGGTTTTCTTGATACATCTTTCACAGAGGAAGATCGCTCATCAGGTCTATTTTTCCAGTGTTTCTGGGAGAGTTCAGACCACCAATCTTTTGGTTACTAGCCAAGCACACATTATTTGTGTCACCCAAGGACCTAACTTTCACAAACACTTATTTTTCTTTCTCACATTGTTGAAAGTCACAACAAATTCCATTGGTCATACTTCCACTTATGGAATAAAACATTCTCAAAATCTGTCAGTGTCAAAGCTAACAAGTGTAAGGGTGTTCTAGGTGATGAGGTAGGTGAACTTGGCACATATCAAGCACAGCTGAAAGGGTTGTTTTCCACAGCGATGGGAGACAGAGAAGCTAAGGGAGTCCTCTGACTTCCACTCACATGTTCTGTCTTCCCAAATGCAGAGCCTCTACTCATGGTTGGTAATCTCTTCTCTGTGATTAAATCCATTTGATGGCAAATTTAAAATCAGCTTTAATTGACCACTTGCTGTGTTTTAAAAATACTATTCTTCCTGATATGTAATCCAAGCCCCTATAACACCCAATCTATCACTTTTTAAAGCCAAATAATTTTATTTTATTATGTTTGGAAACAGTCTGTGCATTTTTGGTTGGTCAATTATTTTCTGAAGGCAAACATTTTTTCCTGGTATTTAGTTATGTTCACCTGTAAAGCTTTAAAAATATTTTTAAATCCTACGTAAAGAACTATCTTAATGCATCTCTTAGGCCTTCAATGAGCTGTAAAATCGGCTCTTCACCTTCAAATGTCTGCTAGCTAATTAAACATGATTTGCTAGCAACCAAAAGAAAATACCCCCAAAGCAATCTCACTGCCTTCATTAAGTCAACTGCAACTCACAGTGACTTTGTGGGACAGAATGGAACACTTTCTTATAGGGTCTTGAAGGCTATAAATTTTTATGGAAGCTCACTGCACATCTTTCTCCTGCCGGGAGCATCTCATGAGTTCAAATTGCCAACATTTTGATTAGCAGATGAACACTTTAAGCAAAGCACCACTAGGGTGTCCCTAGTCATAAAGTTGAAATCTGTAAAGAATCACAAACATAGACAGTAAAAAAGTTTTATGTAGCCTGTTATATTTTTCTTTTGTTTACTTTCCATTTTCTCTCAACTTCCTGTGGCAAATTAGATTATTATTTGACTTACAAATTTTATTCTTCTTGGTTTATACCCCAGGTAGTTCTGGGTGCAAAGAACAGAAGCACAAATGGGCTACTCTGATTAATAATTTTTTGCTTTCTAGTGAATGTTTACACCAAAATGTGAGTGGAAATTTAGAGGCCACAGTAGACCTGTTAGCTGTGTGTATTCACAGGAGGAGGATTGATTGGAGGGAGCTTTGTGCGTTATGTTCAGGGCATTATCCTTGAGTGGAGTCCTGTCCTGAATATTATGCTTTGTTACAGTTTATTGACCCTGATCCTGCTTATGAGACTAGAGTAAATCACTCACTTCTAGAGGGGCCTTAACTATTTCAATTTTCCCTGATGATTTGTACAGCAAGGAAATAAACAACACGTTATTTATCTGGAATTTCACATACTTATTAGCACCCGTGGCTTGAGCTAGTAGGAAATTTGATATTTTCATAAATTCCCAAATCACACACAGGTGAGAGTTGCCAATTATTTCCAGACAAATCTCCAACCAACCATATCTAGCCAGAAACGAAGCTCCTTCCTAGTCAAATATTACCAGCCACAGTTTCGTCAAGGGGAGAAGCTTGCATTCAGACCAGGTTGCCACATCCCTCCGAGTTTGCAAGATTCTTCCCATTTCCTATGGAGCATTTTTAAAATTGTCCTTGAAAACTTCTGATATTTTAGCTGGAGATGATTTCGAAAGTACATGTTTTCTGTCACCTAACAAGATGCTAGGGCCCTGTGGGCCAGGGCCCACAGTCTCTGCACTCCTTCTGTAGCCATGGGGACGGGGGCCTTCTGGTTTGTCCAGCTCTCTCTTCCTGCTGCACCTGAGCCTGAGGGAGCTCACAGTAGCCTGGGGGTGCACAATGACCTATGACCCCTTGGAGAAGTTTCTGGGGGTCAAGGCTTTGGTGGTGGGGTGGTCAACAGATGTTTAAGGAAGTAGGGTTCAGAAGAAATCACCATTGCTAAGGACCTGATAAATTGTGTAAAAAACAACTTTTTGGTTTTTTTCCTCACTCACATATCAGGTCTTAGGCTTTCAAATTATCTACTCTCCTAATAATGATCCAAGCCATGGTTTTTTTTCAATTACTTCATATGTATCTGAAAATTGGACAATGACTAAGGATGACAGAGAAGAATCTATACCTTTGGGCTGTGGTATTGATGAAGAGTAGTGACTATCCCATGGGCTGCAAAAAGAACAAAGAAATATGCCTTGGAGAAGGTGTAACCATGGTGCTCAGTAAGTGAGGGATGGTGAAGCTTTGCCTCATCTACTTCGAGCATGTTGTTAGGAGGGATCAATCCTTGGAGAGGGATATCATGCTTGGAAAGATGGAGGGTCTATGAAAGAGAGAAAGAGCCTTATCAAGACGGATTGACACAGTGACTATAACAGTGGCTGGAGTATATCAGAGATGGTGAGGGTGGCACAGAATGGTGCAGGGTTCAGATCCATTATTTATTATATAACCGTGACCACCACAATCACCTAATACTGAAGATCTTTCTTTTGTAACTAGGAAGGGTCCATACTGACTTTTGCTAAAGGCATCTCTAATTTTACTTCATGCATTCTTTATTCTTTTGTAACATAAGAGAGCTCTACGACTCTGAAGCTAGTTGTGTTAACTCAAAGGCTACACATTTCTGATTATTTGAATACACTGGTGGCTCCTCTCATGATTTAGAGCCTCGTGTACCCAATTGATGCCTTAGTGGTTAGGAGTTGTTCTGTCAACCTAGAGGAACACAGTTCAAATCTACCAGCTGCTTTGCAGGAGTAAGGTGGGCAGTCTTCTCCTGTGCAATTTACTGTCCTTGAAAACCTACTGGAGGGTGAGCTATGAGTCATTTTAACTCAAATATATACAACAACAAACCCAATGGAGGAGCTATTCTGTTACTGTTAAGTCTTGCTGAATCAGAACTGACCTATAGGTTACCCTGTGGTGGGTTTTCAGAGACATTCAATCACATGGGAAACTATCCATCCTTCTCTCATGGAGTAGATGCTGGATTTGAACCAGAGGAGCTATGAGTCAGAGCAGATTCCACCACGGTGAGTTTGAGTTTGTACTGGAAGCTGGAGACTGAAACAAATGAAATTCATTATGGGTGGGAGCCGAGTAAACTGACACCACAACCTGAGTACAAACTGGTGGGTATCTGAGGTGCCTAGAAATGCTGGCCTGCAGGAAGTTGTCCAATTGAAATCGTTATGTGCAAATTCAAGCACAGGATAAGAATGAATACAAGCTGATTTGTCTCTGTCATCAAGTCCGAGGTTAATGATGAAAGGGAACCCTACATTTCTATCTGAACCTTCCAAAGAACATGTTTCCTTCTCAAATGTGAGTGTAAGGGTGGAATACTTGTAGTTTAAATGGGCCATAACTTGAATGCACTTTGTATATATTTGTATAAAACTGCATGCAAAGATCAAGCAGCATCAACTCTGTGTTTATAGAATAAAATTAAACAAATTAATAACAACAGTCAACTGTACATGCAAGTTTCAATATCAAGGAAAAATTATATGAAACACACAGCAGGCTTCTCAAGGAACTAATTTGATTATATCATCACAAAAGTTCTTCACCCAGTAGGGAAAAAAATCTAGTTAATTTGAGAGTGATGACTCAAAATTGTGGGCTGCTAAAAATAACACAGATTCCCTCCTCCCCCCAATAGGCAAGAAAATAAACATATCTACAAGTTCTATTTAGGTAACTGTGAGCAACTTACAATTTGAAAAAAGTTGTGCTAGGTATTTGCTCTTTTTTAATTGAAACATCTTATATAGGAAAAAATGTAAGCTGAGCAATTCTGCTTTTTAATCACACACGACGCATACTTGTGCATGTGTGCAAATTACAAGTGTGGGGGAATGGTTCACACATGTGCATGAACTTACCTTCTTAACAAATACTATACGCATCTGTGCCTACTCACTTGAAGCCGAATAAGACATTAGAGTCTATCAATTGCTTTCAATGATATTGTGATTCATGACAGCCCTGGTATTTTAGAACTATACTCCACAGGCTTTCCAAGGGCTGATTTTTCTAGATTTTCAGGACATTTCCCAAGACATCTTTGGGTATACTCGAACTTCTAACCTTTTGGTTAGCAATCATCTATAGTTTGTTTGCCATTTGCACCACCAAGAGACTACCATGTTGTTGTTGTTGTTGTTGTTAGGTACCGTCAAGTAAAGTATGACTTATAGTGACGCTATGCATAACTGATCTGAACACTGTCTGATTCCATTCCACCCTCACAATCTCTGACACACTCATTACTACAAACGTGTCAACCCACCTGGTCTTTGTCTTTTTTTGTTCTCCCTCTTCCTTCCCAAGTATGATGCCCCTCTCCTTGAAATAACCTCTCCTAGCAACATGCACAAAGTATGTGAGGTAAGTTTCATCATCTTTGCCTCCAAAAAGCACTTTGGCTGCACCTTCTCCAAGACATATCTGTTTGATGTTTTGGCAGTCCATGGGATCTTCAGCACTCTTCTCCTATACATAGTTCAAAGGCATCAATTCTTCTTCTGTCAAAAAAAAGTTCTTCTTCTGTCAATCTTAATCATTGCCCAATTCTCAGATGCATAGCAAATGAGTGAAAAGACCATGGCCTGAATCAGGTGCACTTTACTCCTCAAACTGACATCATTATTCCTCAATAATTTGGAGAGGTCCCTGATGTAGACTTTCCCAGTACAATGTGTCTTTTGATCTCCTCGAAGCTGGTACCTAGAATATTGATTGTGGATCCAATTATGAATGAAGCCATTGATAGTCACAATTCTTTCTCCATCCATCATGATGTTGCCTATCCATCTATAGGTAAGGATTTTTGTTTTCTGGACGTTGAGATGCAACCATATTGAAGGATGCAGTGTTTAACCTTCAGCAGCAAATGCTTCAAGTCCTCCTCATTTCCAGCAAGCAAGGTTGTGTCATCTGCATAACAAAGGTTATTGATGTCCTTCCTCCAGTCCTGATGCCACATTTTTCTTCACAGAGTATAGCTTTTTGAATAATTTGCTCAGTATTCAGGTTAAATAGGTACGGAGAAAGGCTACAATCATGACACAAACCTCACCTAATTTTAAACCACAATCTTTCACCTGGTCAATGAGAAGGCATTGGAGATCACCACATTGAAATATTGAAGGTGAGGAATTTGCTATGATTCTGTTTCTACTTAGTGTGTTTATTTTTGAGTTCAGGTTGGTTTGAGATCAGTTTGGTTTACAGCATGGTAATTCTGACAGTGGCTCTTAGGCCAGAAATGATGCACTACTTGCCAAGGGCAAAACCAACAATAGCCGCAAAAATCAAGATAGTTACCATTAAGTCAATTCAAACTCACAGCGACTCCATGTGTGTTAGAGCAGAACTGGAAGTCAGTATATTGAACTAGTTTCAGTGACTGAACTTTTAGAAATATATCACCAGACCTTTCCTCCAAGAGGCCTCTGGTAGACTCCAGTGATCAACCTTGTGGTACACTGTTGATATTGTGTGTGTGTCATCAAGTCTGAGCTGACTCGCAGCTGACCATCCAGTGGATTTTCAAAAGCTGTAAATAGCACAGGAGGAGGTTGCCCTTCTTTTTCTCCGAAATAGCTGGTGGATCCAAACTGCTTGCTTTTGGGATTGCAGCACAGCATCTTACGACTAGGTCACCAGAGCTTCCTTATGGTATACAACCAAGTGCATTATCTCCAATAGCAGGAACTCTTTACCAAGTGTATTTAATGAAAATGAGGGAGGGAGACTTACAATCCTCACCAAGTAGGTCATCTGTTAATTTAACCCCCACTGTGATTCCTGTGAGGAGTCCTGGTGATGCAGTAGTTAAATACTCAGTTGCTAAGTGAAAAGTCCTGGTTCAAACCCACCAGCTGTTCTGTGGGAGAAAAATGAGGCAGTTTGCGTCCTTAAAGCCTTGGAAACTCTATGGGATATTCTGCTCAGGGTGGCTGTACGGTCGTGGTGAGTCAGAATGGACTTGATAACAATCAATTTGACCTTCTTGTTGACTTCTGCCACACTGGGTCCAGTTTCTCCAATGAGCAAAGTGTCCTTGAGGAAATTGCCCTGCACAGAGGAAAGGCCGATAAGCAACCCATTTCCTGGTGGAATTTTCAACTTGACTTTGAAATAATTTTCCTTGGAGAGTGTGAACTGAAAGCACAATAAGGACTTTTCAAGCCTGTAATGTCAATCTTGTCAACAGAGGAAACACGCTTCACTGCCTTCCAAGTCGATCATCTCAAGGTTTCACTGCGATTTTACGGCTTCTGTAGTTCAATCCCCAGTTGACTACTGAAAGGGAAATAAAGTGTTATTTTGCCTCACCCTTCATGTAGCTAAAGACTAGAGAAATAACCATTTCAGATGGAGCATTCAGAATTAGTGGACCAGGATTAATACCTATCAGGAAGCTGGAATAAAAGCGACTCCCTTGAAGGACAGAGTAGCCTCACCAATAGGTGGAAGGTTCCCTGGAGACTCCACTGAAGGGAGGCAATGTCCCCACTCAGATAATGGTGAAACATAGTCTCAGGTCAAAGCGACACAGGCAAACCATCTTTTTGCAAATTCATTGTCCTCTACTATGAGCTGAGTTTATCGTTCTCTGGTAACCGATGAAAATAACTTAACGTGACCTGGAAAGCAGATTTCAAATCTTCAGCCAGTATTAGAACACAGACAGGCAAGATCAGGTAAAGTTTCTGGCAAAATTCATACCTCTCTTTCCTCCTCTGAGGGTCCCCTAGATTCCGGAATGGGATGGCGTCACTGCTGGAGGCCAGCACTCTGCAGGAAAGGCAGAACTGTGAGTGACCACTCTGGAAGACAAGCTCTATATGGTCATATTGGTTTTCCATCTGAATTTTGTAGCAAGATCTTAAAAGTCAAAAGGCTTAAAATTGCTAATATAATAATGAATCTTAGGAACATCAATGAAGTAAAATAATAAAAGGTTGTTATATTTTGAAACATACTGTAAATCACAAAGATCAAAGTAAACATCTCACTGGGGAGCTCTGGTGGCCTAATGATATAAAGCTGCATTGCCCGACTACATTAGCTACTCCGTTCTGGCTCCAGGGCAATCAAAAGCATCAATAGCAGCAACGACAACATCTCACAGGGCAGTTCTGCTTTGTCCTTTAGGGTTACTAGAGTAAGAGTCAGCACCAGCTTGAGGGCAGTGGATTTGAGTTTTTGGTATCATTATATCATTCATTTAGCCATTATTAATCCTCCCCCCGTTTAAATTTGAGCTTCAACTCTCCATTCCCTGCCCACCCCCCACACACAGCCAAGACAGAAAACATACGGTAATTTGAATGGAAGAAATTTACCATATGAACTAGAACATAGGAGTAACTCAGACTGTTCAAAGAAAACTCCCCCCTAGGGCTGAGAGCATGGAAGGAAGGAATGACTTGGAAGAGGGAATAGGATAGTAAAACTCTTTGGTTGCAAGCAGGAAACATACCTCTGGAGTGTCTGCGTGTGTGTTTTGTGGGTGCTCAGAGGCATCTACTATGATAGACTGTAGCAAGGTTGGAGTGAAACCGAGTTTGTGCTGAGGAGGTGTACGTGTGTGTGACAAAAGCCGTTTACAATGGCAAGAAGAGAAAAAAAAAATGGAAGTCCCTGAATGAGGAGCCCAAGTGCCTTTCTCTTGTAAAGTCTCTCTTGCGCCCACTATTGATAAGCATTGCTGGTGCTTTTCGCAAAGAATGCAAAAGAGGTTGTGAGGCTGGCACAGGATAGGACAGGGTTCAGATCTGTTTTCATAGTTTCGTATTGGACTCCACAGCACCTAACAACAACAACAACATCCACTGAGTAGACTTGGAGCTAAGAGAGGCAATGTATGCTATCCCACTGCTTTCCAATCTCTTCTGTTCATCGTGGCAGAATCCCCTACCTTTGGTTGGCAGCCCAGTGCTTAAGCTGCTGTGCTTAAGCTTTTACAGAATATATAGATAGTGAAATGGTCAGTTGGTGATTGAGTGCTGGCTACTAACTGAAAGGACAGTTGTCTTAAACCCCTCGGCTGCTCTGCAGGTTCCATAAAGACTTGGAAAACCTCTGAGGTAGTACTATTCCTTCCTATGAGGTCACTCTGAGTGGCATGGATTTGGTGGTATCATAATGTGGGAATTGCCAAATTCATGCATATTATTTTACAGCCTGTTCTGTTTACTTAAAAATATACTAAGGGCATTTTTTTTCTTGTTATTAAAATATTTTTCTATAATGTAATTTCAAATGAGTTAATGATATACCATATTATGGATGAACCATAATTTATTTAGTCTATGCCTAGTACACTGAGGTTATTTCTAACATAACTATTATAAATAGTACTGTAATTAATATTATAGTGGTGATAACATTTATATTCTTAGCTATTTCCTCAGGATAAAATCGTAGGAATAGGATTCCTAGGTTAAAAGGGTTTATGGACTCTTAATATAATGCTCGGAAGGTGGAGGATGAGCACAGGAGAGGAAGACCCCGGATGAGATGGATTGATACAGTAACAGGGTAATGGAGGTAGGTGTGTCAGAATCTGTGAAACTGGCTCAGGACAGGGCAGGCTTCAGAGCTGCCATACATAGGGGTCACTATGGGTCGCAGGTGACTTGATAACATGTAATAACAGCAACATTTTTGGTGTGTTCCTTAAAAACTTCCCCCAGAAAGATAGCAGTATATTTTAAAGTAGTATTAGTAAAATGTCTGCATTTCATTTTCTAATGTGTTCTAATTTTAAAAACATGCTAATTAAATGAATTTTACGATGATAATGAAATAGTTTTGGAGAATACAATTCTCATAACAACATTTAATAAGGAGTAATACCAAAGAATTACCTAAAATGATAATGAAGTGGCTATTAGTACAGCACCAAAGAGAGAAAATGCTCAGAACTTACAAATGAGGACCCTGATTACTCTAAACACAAACCTCAAACTATAAACACAGAACTCACTGTAATAGAACACTTTCTTATTTATTAAAGGAAAAGATGAAAATTCAATAATTTACTCCAAAAGGGCTATCTTTAAAAAAAAATCAGTAATAATGAGATTTCTACTCTTTACTCAGGAAAACTGTAGGGAAAAAAATAGCCAGAAAGAAAATGAATGGTATGAAATGAGGAGAAAGGAAGAATGAGGAGATAGGACAAGAAGAATTAGGCAGGAAGGAGAGATGTAAAAGAAAGGAAAAGATAAGCAATTCTAAGAAAACCTCACCACTGGGAAAATAATATTTATTGAACTAAATATGAAATATTTTTATGTACTAGCAATATGCAACTCAAGACACAAATTTTGTGGGAAATAAGACTTAATTGCCCAATTTGCTGAAGCAGCATGCTTCTCTGACATCTCGAAGGTTGGTCTCTATCATCCTGGAAGGAAGTACAAAAGTGCATGCATTTTAGCAAAGTTCTTCCATGCCTGATGCTTTCCTTTGCCTCAGAATAATGGCACAATAAAGAAGATTTGGAGGAGACACTCTGAATATTTCTACATAGAGTGGGAGAATTCTCTTGTTTTATGGCAAGTCATAGTAACACCGTTCTCTACAGGCTGTTCTGGTTCAGAAAGAGCAAGGGTAGAGACTGAAACCTGCTCCAGGGAGGTGGCAGCTCACCTCCAGGGGTTCTTGGTAAACTGTCTTGATGGAGAATTCTCCAGAGACCAGAGTCACAGATTTCACTCCGGGAGGGTACAGCAAACGATGTGGAAATTTTGGAAGAATACCAGCACTTTCTGAGTTTAGAGTGTTGTTTTGATTGTACCTATGTCTAAAGGTACTTTTTGCCTAAAGCGTTCCATCAAACTGAGAAAGTTCCAGAATGGACAGTCTTTTAGGAGTTTTAGGTTCACACTTCTCTTTAAAAAGAAAGCAACCCATTCTTACTCCTCTACCATTTCCCCTTTTTTATTTGGGAACTAGTATACTGACTTGGTAAAACAGTGATAGATTTGTCAGATTAAGATAGTAATTTGCTTCCATTAATTTGAGAGACATCATTGTCTCACAGTGAGAAGAAATATGGCTACCCTGGTGGGATGCATTTAAATTCATTAGATTTCCTGGCTTTCATCTGCGACATGCGACTTTTTCTGCTCAGCCGATAAATCCTTTCAATTTTTACTTCAAATGGCACTAAACAAGCACTCATCAATTTATATTTTACATTCCCCTAACAATATCCTGTTGGATAGATTTGTTTAATTAGCAGTGGGTTGATGTTTTCTTGGCCCACTGCAAGTCCAGTTACCAAAATAAAAGAGACGAATGGCAAGTGGCTGGTTGGAAAAACATGCCTTCCACAATGGTGGGGGAAACAAGAAGGGACATTCTCTCCACAAATGTTAACCCAGGGAAAGAAATTTGAATATGTACAAAAGATTAAATTAACAATAGATGAATGGCAAATGAGAAAGCTGTGACCAGACGTTTTCAGGAGCCAACCTTTAACAATATGGATTATTTCGGATAATTCATGGTTTGCCACTCTTTATTCTTTGTTTCTTCTGTAATATCCAGGGCACATCTTAGACAGATAATTAGGGCATTATCATATTCCTTAACTAAGTCCGACAAATTGCATTGAGCTTCATGGTAAACCAACCTAGGCCTCTGTCATTAGCGTTGTCTAATTGTTTCAAATAAAGTCCTTGCTTTTTTTTTTTTTTTAAAAATACTATTGCCTCAACTTTATTTGTCAATACTCAAGAAAGAAGGGTCAGTCTCTTTCCTGTAGGGCTCTGTGAATATGCTAGTCACTAGGTAATCTTACAGTTAATACAGACCCACAGCATGGCAAAATGCAAGAAAATGTAAAGGTCAAAAACATGTTTCTATTATGAAAAAAATGAATGATAATGACATAATTTTTTCAGCTCATCAGGCTCTTTGCTAAACGCTGCTGTTATTGCCAGATCAGGAGTGTCTAACAAAGAAGTGCTTTCGGCAGCCTGCTTCATTAGTCCGCCCCATAGGACCTCACCTCCAGACCTTTCACTAATCTGTTGGCCAGCTCGGTAGTCTTGTTAGTTCTATTCACTTCTTCCCGACAGCGGATTTTCTCAGCTGTAGCCCTCCCAGAGGCCACGGTGAAGGCAGCCAGGTTTGTGTCTAGTTCCTTTAAATAAAAACAGTGAGAGTCAACTTTGGACATTGTCAGAAACAAGTAAAAAAAACACAACAAAAAACCCGCCGCTGACTTATTCTGTGCTGCAGCAAGTGAAATTACACAGTGTGCCCAAGAAGTAAACACAACTGCGTCGGGAAAGACCGTGCCAATTCACACAATGAGAAGGTGCAGTAGGGAAAATGGAAGAAAAGGAGATTCGACAGTTTATGTAATTTTTGTTGTTTGTTCAAAACAGCGCGGAGGGGCGACCAGAAAGAGAGACAGAGAAAAATAAAAAAGAGCATACGCAGAAATTCACAAACCTAGGGGGAGATGGAGAAGGCCATTTCCCCCAAATTCTCTGAAGCCCTGAAGATTTAATACAATTGATTTTTCATGTGTACCATTAGTGCCAATAACACACTTAATGCAAAGTGTCCCGCAAACATTTTGCATTGAGAGCTGGCGACAAGAGAAAACCCAGGGGAAGCTTTTAAGGTGAGATTTGAAGAGCTGTGAAGAATCAACAGCTCAGAGGGAGGGAGCGGGCCTGGGAGGCCGAGGCAGCGCAGGCGAGAGAGAAACTTCCAGCTGGGGCTGTAATGGAGAAGGGAGCCGCGGGCTGGGGGGGTCCCCGCGAGCGTCGCAATGACAGGGGAGCTCCGCAAAGATAAGTGGAGAGGACGGGTAGGAAAATGAAGGTTGTGAATGCTTGCGTTCAAGAGATTTGTCTATTGCTTTGAGGGAGTGGGAAGGTAAGAAGATGGAGATTTAAGAACTGAGGCTTATGAACAATCACTGTTCCTGCAGCAGAACTCCCCCTTTCCCACCTTCCTTCTTGTGTGTGTTTTTGATTTGCAGTTCTCGTTTTTAACAAATCAACGGCTAATTCAACATTTATAAAGAACTTCCATGAGCAGAGGGAAACTGTTTATGCTCCCGGGGCTTACTGGGATTGGCTCAAGGTAAATTTAACCCTCTAGAACCTTCCTCACAGGTTATAACTTCTGCAGGAATTTCAGAGCCCCTTTGGTACTAATACTTGTTATGCAAGGACTAAGGAGCTAGTGGTTGCCTTTTGGGATGGTGGTGGGGTAAAGTGAGGTGGTAGGGTGTGATTGGGTGTGTGTCTGGGGAATGACAGGATGTTTTGCTCACATAAGGATTGCTGTTGTTGATTGCTATTGAGTTGGGCAGGACTCATAGCAACTCTATGAACAAAAGACCTAAGGCCTTTCTATAACTATTGTTTCTCCAAGTTCATAGCGTTTCCAGAGACATGTGGTTTAAGGATTACAATCTAGAAAAAACCCTTTATGACAGTTCTTGTCACTTGGCACACAGAGTCACTATGAATTGATATAAACTTAATAGCATCTAACAATAGTAATACGTTTAACCAAGGAACAGAGGACACTTACCTTCAGCTGGAAATGGGAATTGTTTACAGAATCAGGGCAACTCATTGCTGTGTTGTGGAAATCAACTCTCAGCTGACCCTCTAGCCGGTTTTCAGAGGCTGTAAATTGCTTAGGAGGAGGTGGCAGTGCAGCTCATTAGCTTCTAGGCTGCCTCAGAACCTTAATCAGGATTTCGTGGGCCTGGGGGGTGGGAGGAGGAAATTTTATTTTTCTTTCCCCAGAGGTAGTCTGATTTCTGGTAGTCTTAATTCCTAGCAAGCTCTGCTGTCCTAATGGTAATAAACTGTGCTGCAATCCTAAAGACACAGGTTCAAATCCACCAGTCACTCCACGGGAAAAGGAAGGACAATCTCTTCCTGTGTGATTTATACTGTCCTTGAAAACCCGCTGGAGGGTCAGCTATGGGTCAGTTCCACCACAATGGTACATAACAACAAGAAATTCCTAGGGAGTTCTAGTGGCCTGATGAAAGAAGTTGCACTGCAATCTCAAAGGCATGTGGTTCAAATACACCAGCTACTCATAGAAGGATGGGAAATCTTCTCCTGTGCTGTTAACTGTCATTGAAAACGCACTAGAGGGTTAGCTACAGGTTGGCTGTAACTAGAGAGTACACAACAGCAGTGCCTAGGGAGGAAGCTTTCATGGTGTAGTCTGTAGGAGTTGTGCTGCCAACCCAAAGGTTGCTCCTCTGATGGTTTGAACCCTCCAGAGACACTGAGGTAGAAAGATGAGCAGTCTCCCCTTGTGTTATTCACAGCCACTAAAACTCAGGGGAGGGTCGGCTATGAGTCAGTTCCACTACACAACAATGAGAGATAGTCTGATCTAAACACCATTTGAAACTCCACAAGCCACTGAAGTAAGCCTCTCCAGTCCTCTGGGATTTCTGTAACGCTCTCTTCTGTCTAGGACTGTGTCCCTGCAAAACCAGTGTGGACATTCAATTCAATTAAAAGGAAGGACAGAATCGGACCTCGTGTGGCTAATCTGCATTGATGATAACGCAGCTGGTGAGCTGGGAAATCTTTCACCAGGGAGAACATTATCTCTTATCTTTTTAGAATCTTCTAATTAAATAATTTATTAGACACATGGCTCCCCAGTGCCAGACACTGGTGCTAAAAAATTGAAGGGGAAGGATGGTAAAAGATGAATAAGGTATGGACCCTGACCTCAAGTACTCACAGTGTAGTGAGGGAGGTGGGTAGATATGAAAACGAGGGCAAATGAAAGAAGGGAATTTATAGCTAACTCTGGCCAAGCTGAGCCTTTGGGACTGAAGAGCCCAATAGTTTGTTTGATGGGAGGGCAGTGGGAAGGATTTTGCTTAAATTCTTCTTTTATTAAGGAACCCTGGTAATGCAGTGGCTAGGTGCTCAGCTGTTAGCCAATGCAGCTGTGAGAGCGGAAAAACCTGACAAACTGCTCCCCAAAAGATCACTGGCCAAGGACTCTCCCTTGGGGTGCTTGTCTGCTTTGCCACATGGGTGGTTGTGAGTTAGAATCAACACATAAACACCCCCAAACAACTTTTTACTATTATTATTTTATTCTTTCTTGCTTTCACCTGGGTCTTGTTCCAGTCTGCTTTCACCTGGGTCTTGTTCCAGTCTTCTTCAAGTCTTACGGACAATTTCCTTTATTAATGGCCCTGAGGAGAATGCTGTCCTCACTTCTAAGTGGTTGCAGTAGGCTTCCTGACAAAGAATAGGACCGCGGTGGGGGGTGGGGCAATGATTTTCACTGTCTTGTTGCCAGGTGGTGAGAACCCACATTCTGTGACTGTGGTTGGCCTGAGGGGAGGGCAGAGTGTTGGAGGTGTGAGGTCAGGAGGAAGGGAGCACAGGTGGGCAGGCACTTTGCAAAGGTGTAGTTCTGGCTTCAACCAAGTCCTTTTGGAACCCATGGGGACTCAGTGGGGAGAGGGATCTGCTGAGCAGTGTCCTTGAGGGAAAGTATGCCCAGGATATCGTCGTATTCTTTAATTCAAATCTTTTCTGCTCAGGGGCCATAGCCTCCAGCCCTCTCTCTAGTAACCTGGAGAAGAGCTATCACCCCCCCCCCCCAAAGACGATAGCAGAATCTAGAGGCTCGCTCCTCGCTGAATATTACCACATTTCAAAGACATATGATTCCAAATGTTTCTGGAGGATGATTTGAGTTCGTTTAGAAAGGAAAGTAGGAGAGCAACTAGGAAGAAGGTGAAGACAAGACAGAGATCAGGAATTCTGAAAGGTAAGAAGGCAGGAAAGGAACCCTGTGGAAGTGAGGTGAGAGAATAAGAGAGACTTGGACAAGAACAATCCAAAGGACTCTACACTTTTATCTTGCTCAAATTCATCCTCATGCTACTTGCCGGGATTACTTTTCCTAAAAAGACTGACTCTCCATTAAAACCTCTCCAATGTGCTCTATAATAATGATAATAAAAATCCTGACTCCTTAGTATGCCACATAGAACGTGGTCTAGCTCCTACTACCTTTCAAACCTCCTCTGCCCCTCTTCCCTACCCCTGCCAGACAGAATTACTTTCCATTCCTAAAATAAACCATGCGATTTCACACCCTAGAACTTTCTTAATGCTGTTTTCTCAGCTTATTCTCCCAGCCTTCTAAGCCTACTCCTCATTCCAATACATCACCTCCTTCGCAAAACCTTCCCTGAACTCCAGGCCAATCAGCCGCATCACCCTCTGCTTAGTTCACACAGCCTTGTTGCGCATCGTAGTACAATACAAATAACATTGTATTATAATTATATATTTCTCCTCTGTCTCCCCCACTAGACCATGAACTATTGCAAGAGAGAAGTTGTGTCTTATTAATCTTGGAGACATCGACACCCAGCATTATACCTGGCACATAGCTGATGAACAGTAAACCTTGGCTGAATGAATAAATACTTGCACAATATTGGAAAGAGAGAGGAAGAAGGAAAAACGTGAGAAAGAAAGGTAGAGGAAACTAGGTGAGAGGGAGGAAAAAAATAGGATTATGCTTCTTGTCAGCTATGAGATGCCCCCAAGATGCCCCAGTCCACTCATTCATTGAATAATTATGGGCTCACCTGGCCGGCTTTGGATTAGGAAATGGGAATCTGAAATGAAGGATATAGTGTCGGCCCTCCAGACACTTCCAATTTAGTTGGTTTAGGGGGTGGGATATGAGGAGATGACAGAGAAAAAAAGAAGACCAACGAATGAGTCATGTTTGCAAGGGTAAGGTCCTTGGGTGTCACAAATGGCTTACTTTCAACTACTAACTTAAAGGTTGGTGGTTCAAATGGACCCAGTGGCACCAGTGGGAAAAAAAGTCCTGGAGATCTGCTTTTATAAGGATTGCAGTCAAGAAAACCCCATGGGACAGCTAGCTGTGCACTGTTATGGGGTCACCATGAGTTAGAATTGACTGCAGATATTTGAGATTTTTACCAATGGGAACAGGGACCTGAGACCACAGGATGCAATTAGAGTCAGGTCTACTATTCAAGGGACATGAGTGGAAAGAGAAGAAACTATAGTGTAGGCACTCTTGGTGTTTGTTCATAAAGGGAATGAAAAAAAATCTGTAAAGACTAGGTTTTATGGTTTTTGGGTTTTTTTTAAATCCCATTATCTGAGATTAATAGGATTTACAGATTGTTTCACGAGGTATAAGTCTGCTGGTTTTCTTTGGAATAGAAAGGAACGAGTTATTTGCAACACGCCAGGCAAGGTGGAATATAGGCACAGGGCAAGCTTCAGTCACCTGAACAGCTTTCTAAGGCTTGCCCTGTGTAGAATTTTATAAGGAAGACAGGTTTATGATTTGATTTTGGAAAACTTATTTCTCCTTTCCTCTTGGATTCGTTTGGGGTTTTGTAAGAATAAAAGAAAGCGAAAGGACACGAATCCATGCCAATCTTCCCTTCTCTATTCTCACTAAAACCCAGGCCAGAATCCCCTAGTTCACACTAGACTCTGCTAGGCAGACAGTGCACCCGAGAATGTACCAGGAAACCACATCACTGCATTGCCCTCAGAAGGACTGGAGGCTTCAAGCTGGCAGGAGGTTTTTTTCTAGGTCTTCTTTCTTGAGTCTGTTTTGTCTGACTATATTTTCCCTCTGATAATCTGCAAAGAAATGTGCCAAACAGATACAAGATAATGCTATCATCCGCCATTTTTTCCCATGCAGCTGATAGCAAGACATTAACAGTTCCCTTGGAGTATGTGCATTTCAATGAGATGAAGATAAAAACAATTTCTAAGTGTCCAAGTCCCTTTCTTTCCTAACCCCTCCTCCTTTTTCTTCCTTTCTTTGGTATATTTTTTTAAGCCTTGCTCTTTTCAAAACAAGGGGAGCTTCGGTAGAGTTCCTGTGCCACCGTGATCTGATGGTGTCACATCACTATGGCAATTGCTGCCCAGGGCAGGAATGCAGAGCAGCTGTAATTGTGCAACGCCTTATTGCTGGTGCATGTCAATCAGAACCTATGAATTGAGAAAAATTTGCTCTGTTCATTCTGTTAAATGATGTATCCAATTAAACCTGTTAGAATTCATGATCTTCAGTCAAGGTTAAATGAAAGTAGTTACTCCTGTCAGCTAGGTGATTAAATGCTGCCTACATCAGGCACATTTATGTGCAAAATTAAAATTTTGGTATAAAGCATGAATCTTTATGCATGCTAGTTAATTATCTTGCGGTTCCTCCACTTATTAAATGCCCAGTGCATTTCTTCTTAATCATCAGCTTCCTTTCAAAACTTATTTCATACTTCACATTACACCAGATTTCAATGTTTAAATGAAATGCTTTATCAATGAAAACGTCCTGTTTTTGAGGGCCTGGCTCCACTGTGCTACTGAAAAAATTAGCATTATTAACATTTTCTCATCATTGTGCACAAATATTTCTAGAAGTCAGGTTGTCTACTGCCATTGCACCCTGACAGTAACTCAGGCTGGGTCAACACTTGATTCTAATCTGGATTTTTAGCTTCTTGGATGTGCAATGATTTCAACCAGCTGTAGGCTGCAAAGTGCAGTACCGTTTGCTGATTATATTGTCTTTTCTTTTCCCTTTCCTGATAGACTTTGAGTAGATGAGGAGTGAACACAAATGTAATGATTAAGTGACTTGTTAATACACATAAAAAGCATAGCTTTGGACCAGTTCAACCCCTTGCTGAGAACCTGCATTTTCACCCCAGCCCCACAGAATCCGAATCTATGGTGTAAGAATTGCCAGGCTATTCATATTTATACATAATAGCTGGAAACCCATATGAATCACCCAGGCTCATGTTAAAACGTGGGATCTGATTCAGTGTATTGAGTGGGGGTAAGGGAGAAGGCTAAATTCTCAGCAGGAGTCAAACGCCAATAAACTGGTTTGAAGCCCTTATCAAAAGTGCAATAGGAAGAGAGGGGGGCAGGGAAAGATTGTGTTTTCCTTTTTTAAAAAATAAAGACCTAAACACCTTTGATGTTCTCAGGCATGAACAAATGTTGCCTTTTTCTGTGGGATACTTTTAATTTGGTTATTTCATTTTTAAGTAGACTTTATTTCTTAGATCAATTTTAAGTCTACAGGAAATTGCAGAAAGTCTAGAGTTCCCATGTCTCTTGCATACTGTTTCTGCTATTATTGCATCTTGTATTCCTGTGGTACACTTGTTATTATTAGTGAGCTGATACTGATACACTATTATTAGCTCAAGTCCATGGTTTCTACTAGGGCTTACTCTTTCTATTATACAGTATTGTGGGTTTTGACAAATGCATGTCCTATAGCTTCTACTCTGTGACACTGATGTGTCAAATGCATTAATGGTTGGCTACTCAATGCGGACATAGAGTGGGGTGGAGCTCCCCGATTAAAACAAGCTTGGAAGGAGGAGTGGCATCCACTTCCATAATAGCTTGCCTCCAGAAACCCTGTGAACCCAGAGAGAGGATGAAAGGCACCCAAGCGTCAGGATTCTCCTTCATAGGGTCGCTATGAGTTGCCTGCGACTTGATGGCACTTAACAACAACAACAACAACAACAACAACAACATAGCTTCTATTACAGAAACATACAGAACTGTTTCCTGCTTGAAAAGTGCCCTGAGCTCTGCCTATGTATCTCTTCCCTTTACCTCTGGGCTTCCAGAAGCCACTGATCTTTTCACTTCTCTAGTTTTGCTTATCCCAGAAAGTCATATTGTTGGAACCATTCTGTATGTAGCTTTTCCATACTGACTTCTTGTACTTAGTAGTGTATGTTCCCCTCATGTCCTTTAATGACTTGATAGCCCACTTCTTTAATTGTGAAATACTCCTCCATTGTATGAACATGTCAGTATTTGTCTATCTGTTGACCTACTGAAGGACATCTTTATGTTGTTGTGCAGCCATGAATCCCCATAGCTAACCCTCCAGTGGATATTCAGAGGCGGTTAATAACACAGGAGGAGATTGCCCGTCCTTCTCCCACAGAGCAGCTGTTGGACACAAACCGTGTACTTTTGGGATTGCGGTGCAGCTTCTTGCCACTAGGCCACCAGAGCTCCCTGAGGGACATCTTAGTTCCTTACACTTTTTAGCAATTATGAATAAAGTAGCTATAAACATCGGTGAACAGGTTTTTATGTGGACATGCGTTTTTATCTCATTTGAATAAATACTAGCTTTAATAGTTGTGGTTGTATATCATTGAGTCAGAACTGACTCACAGCTGACCCTTCAGTGGATTTTCAGAGGCAGTAAATCACACAGGAAGAAATTGCCCATCTTTTTCCAGTAAAACAGCTAGTGGATTTGAGCCAAGCACCTTTGGCTTAGCAGTGCAGCTCCTTACTAGCACTTATTTAACTTGGTAAGGAAGTGCAGACAGTCTTCCAAAGTGGCTGTACCATTTTGCACCTTCCCAGCAATGAATGAGAATTCCTGTTGTTCCACACTGTCAGTATTCTGTGTTATCTGTTGGGTTTTGAAAGGAATGAAAACTTCAAAGCAGAAGTATAATTCCAGACAAAGTTGTAGAATTCCAATTCCCTAATACCCTTGATTCTCGAAAGCGGCATTATGGAAGGAGCAAGAAGCCACTAAAATACTGTAGAATCTTTGGCCTTCTATTTCCTAAGAGAAACACAATTATTGTTAGGACAGAATTTTAAGAATTGGCAATAAACTGTCCCTAGCTGATGTTATTCCTTCTAAAATGGAGTTTCTTCATGAATAGATGATGTTAACATTTTTTAACACAAAGCATTTTAAACTTAAGCTTTTCTACTATTAAGTTGGTTCACAAGAATAATACGAACTGATTAATTTTACTTTACTCGATTCTCTGCATCATGTTTCACAGTTTTCCAATCTTTTATAACCACAAAGCATTTGGGAACTACAAGGAAAATACCTTTAAAAGTGGAAAGTATAAGTTCTCAATTTAGTGGCTGGAAATATTTAAAGTAAAAAAATAATTCCTATGCGAGGTGGTTATAAAAGTTTCCTTTTAAAGGAGCTTGAAAAGGATGAATTTCCATGAAAGTGAAAATAGATTTGTTAACAAATGAAATTGAAGAAATGTTTTTTACTGAGTAACATGAATGAATTAATCAGTGCTTGGTGAGGCTAAGCCTCTGCCTACATGAGAATCTGTTAGGAACTAATTTTCAGTGTAAACGTGGCCTCTACCTCCTGTTAGCCTGTTTGATTTTAGAACTTTTAATAAACTAAAACTGTCAACTTAAAAAAAAGCTAACGTGTTAAAGAGAAAGGGTATCACTTTGAGGACTAGGGTGAGACCGACCCAAGCCTCCCCAAGTGTTTTCAGTCACCTGATATGCTTGCTGGGGAGTATGATGATGTAGTTCATAGGGAGTTGTGCCACTAACCCAAAAGACCAAGACTCTCTGGTAGTTCAAATCCATAGTAGGTTTGTGAGGAAAAGATGGATGGGCATTCTTCTGTATAATTTACAGCCTTGGAGACCTGTCAGTTGATTCTGACTCCATGGCAAAGAGTTTGATGTTTTTGTTTTATTTTGCTTTGTTTTTTTAAAAGTTATTTTTAAAAACTATTTTATTCTATATTGATGTGCATAAAAAAAGTATATTCATTGTGTTTCACACTGTCCTTAATTGACATCATTCCAGTTCATTGTGCTTTATAAAGTCAATCACCGCTGAACTATACCCACCATTACCTCATCTTTTTAGATCCCTGCCAGGTCTTGCTTTGCTTTTTTAAAAAATATGTGCAAGCTGGACAATAAATAAAGAAGATCAAAGCAGTAGTGATGCCTTTGAATTGTGGTATTCGTGAAGAATAATGAATATATGCCATAGGCTTCAAGAAGAATGAAGAAATCTGCTTTGGAAGAAGTAAAACCAGAAATTTCCTTAGAAGTGAAGATGACAAAACTGATATATGTAAACATGTTATCAGGTGGAGTCAATTTCTGAAGAAGGAAACCATGTTTGCTAAAGTAGAGGGTCATTGGGAAAAAAGACTTTCTATGAGAGGAATTGACACTCTACATGGAAGAAATGGGATCAAACGTACCACTGATTGTGAGGACGGCACAGGACTGAGAAGTGTTTGATTTTGTCAGATGTGGGATCTCTATGAGTCAAACTGACTTGATGGGATCTGATACAGCGGCCACCACCTGGCTGTCAGTTTGTCATACTGTGGTGGCTTGTGTGTTGCTGTGAAGCTGGAATCAATGCCATCAGTATGCTTTAGGAGAGCTTCCAGAATAAAACAGATCAAGGATCAGGACTGGCCATTACTACTGACATAACAAGCCTTCAAAAACGTTATGGTCAATGGAAGAATATTATTGGATATAGTGCCCTTCAGGTTAGAAGGCACTTGAAATGTGACTGGAGAAGAGTTGACTCCTCAAAGTAGTTGTTGTTGTTGTTATGTGCCGTCGAGTCATTTGCGACTCATAGCGACCCTATGCACAACAGCCCTAAACCCTGCTCTATCCTGCGCCAACCGCACTGCCTCTGACACACCCATCCCGGTTACCCCAGTCACTGAATCAATCCATCTCATAGAGGGTCTTCCCCTCCTGCGCTGTCCCTCCACCCTCCCAAGCATGATGTCCCTCTCCAAGGACCCGTCCCTCCTGGCAACATGTCCAAAGTATGTCAGACAAAGCCCCAGAATTCTTGCCTCCAAGGAATAGCTTGGTTTAATCCTCTCCAAGATGAATCTGTTTGTTTTCCTGGCAGTCCAGGGTACATTCAGTACTCTTCTCCAGCACCACGGCTCAAAAGCATCCACTCTCCTTCTGTCCTCCCTAGTCATTGTCCAACTCTCTGATGCATAACAAGTGATTGCAAAGACCATGGCCTGTATCAGGTGCACCTTAGTCTCCAGAGAGACACCGTTGCTTCTGAGTACTTTAGAGAGGTCCCTAACAGCAGACTTTCCCATCATGATACACTTTTTGATTTCCTGACTGCTGGTGCCAAGAGTGTTGACTATGGAGCCGAGCAAACTGAAGCTGTGAGCAATCTCAATCTCTTCGCCATCCATCCTGACGCTGCCAATAGGTCCAGTGGTGAGAATCTTTGTCTTCTTGACATTGAGCCTCAGTCCATACTGAAGGCTGCAGTCCTTGACCCTCCACAGCAAGTGCATGAGGTCCTCCTCAGTTTCAGCAAGCAGGGTTGTGTCATCTGCATAACGCAGATTGTTAATAGATCTTCCACCAATCCTGATGCCACAATTCTCCTCATAGAGCCCAGCCTCTCGGATAATCTGCTCTGCATACATGTTGAAAAGGTATGGAGACAGGATGCATCCCTGGCGTACACCCTTCCCAATTTTGAACCATGCAGTGTTACCCTGCTCTGTTCTGACTACTGCCTCTTGGTCCAAGTATAGGTTTCGCATTAGCACAATTGAATGTTCTGGGATTCCCATTCTTCTCAGAGTCAGCCACAGTTTGTTATGATCCACACAGAGTCTACCCTAATAAAAACAATACAGATAGAATAAAGCTTTCACTCAGTGAAGGGCCTAAGTTTGTTAATGTGGCAAGACTTAAAAATGAGGAGAAAGAGCTGCAAACACTGGAACGTGGCATATAAGAAGTATGAAATCTAGGAAAATGGGAAGTTGTCAAAAGGAAATAGAATGAATAAAAATTAATATTATATATAATGCTAATCGGCATTAGCAGGCTGCGATGGACTGGTATTGGCCATTTTGACTCTCATAGTTACATGTTCTACTATGATGGTATGACATTCATTGTAAAAAAGAGTATTTCAAGATCTATCCTGAAGTACAATGCTGTGAGTGGCAAGATATTATTTGTATGAATATGTTGTTGAGCTGTTAGGTGCTATTGAGTTGAGTATGACCCATATTAATCCTATGAACAACAGATCTGAAGCCTGTCCTATCCTGTGCCATCCTCACACTTCCTGACACACTAGAGCCCATTGTGGTAGTCATCATGTCAATCCACCTGATTGAAGACCTCTGCCTTTCAGAGTATCATGTCCCTCTCCAAGGAAAAGCCCCTCCTAGAAACATGCCCAGAATTTGTGAGATGAAGCTTCATCATATTTGCCTCCAAAGAGCACTTTGGCTACACCTTCTCCAGGACATATTTATTTGTTCTTTTGGCAGTCCATAGAATGTTAAGTGCTCTTCTCCAACACCAAAGCTCAAAGGCATCAACTCTTCTTCTGTCATCCCTATTCATTGTCCAGCACTCAGATGCATAATGTGTGATCAGAAAGACCATGGCCCGAATCAGATTAGTCCTCAAACTGACATCATTATTCCCCAATAATTCGGAGAGATCCCTAACTGCAGACTTTCCCAGTGCAGTACGTCTCCTTATTTTCTGACTGCTGGTACCAAGGGTGTTAATTGTAAATCCAAGTAAGATGAAGTTGTTTACAGTTTCAATCTTTTCTCCATCTGTCATGGTGTTGCTTATTGGTCTAGTTGTAAGAATCTTTGTTTTCTTGAAACTGAGATGTAACCCATTCTAAAGGCTCTATTCTTTGACCTTCTGCAGCAAATGCTTTAAATCCTCCTCTCTTTCAGCAAGCAAGGTATATTGTCTGCATAATGCCAATTATTGAGGATTCTCCCTCGGATCCTAAAGCCACATTCTTCTTCATAGAATCCTGCTTCTCAAATAATTTGCTCAGCATACAGCTTGAATAGGTATGGAGAGAGAATACAACCTTGATACACTCCTTTCTTGATTTTAAACCATATAGTGTTCCCTTGCTCTGTTCTCACAACAGACTCTGGGTCTAGGTATTGATCTTGCATGAATGCAATTCAGTGCTCTGGGATTCCATTATTCTCAGTGTTAACCATACCTTGTTATGATCCACAAAGCCAAATGCCTTTGCATAGTCAATAAAGCATAAATAGACATTCTTCTAGTATTCCTTACTTTCAACCAGGATCCATCAGACATCAGCAATGATATCCATGGTGCCACAGCCTTTTCTAAATCCTGCTTGAACTTTTGGCAGTTCCCTATTGATGTACTGTTCCAGCCATTTTTGAATGATCTTCAGCAGCTTTCTGCTTGCATGTAGTATTAATCATATTGTTCATCAGTTTCCACATTCTGTTAGATCACCTTTCTTGGGAATGGGAAAAAATATAGACCTCTTCTAATCCATTGACCAGACAGCTATCCTCCAAATTTACTGGCCTAGACCAGTGAGTGCATCTGGGACTGTGTTAATTGAAACAAGTCAGTTGGTATCACAACAATTCCTGGGGCTTTATTTTTTGCCAATGGCTTCAATGTAGCTTCCACTTCCTCCTTCATTACCATTGCTCATATAGTACTTTCTGAAATTTTTCAGTGTCCATCAATTCTTTCTGGTACTGTATCAATCCATCTCATCAATGGTCTCCCTCTCTTTCTCTGTCCCTCCACCCTTCCAAGCATGATGTCCCTCTCTAAGGACCATGCCCAAAGTGTGTTCCATCCATCTTCTTTTGATGCTTTCTGGGTCATTTAAAGTATTGCCCATAGCATCTTTCAATATTGTGACATGAGGCTTAAATTTGTGTTTCAGTTCTCTTAGCTTGAGAAATGCAGACTGAATTCTTCCTTTTTTATTATCCAGTTCCAGCTTTCTGCATATTCCATTACAATATGTGTGCATAGAAGGAAGTCATATTCATACAACTATTGTTCAAATATACGAATCAACCACAAATATAAAGATGAAAAAAATGAGGATTTCTGCCAACTTTTGCAGTTTTAGATTGATACAACGTGCAATCAAGATCCATTAATAGTAATTTGTGACTAGAGCACAAAAGTTGGAAACAAAGGGGGGAGGACTGAAGGAGAGGATTGAGGATTAGTGGGGGTGGAAAGGGGGTTAATCATAGGGTCATACAGTTTGATGGGTGAGCAGGGGTGAAGGAAATGGGAAAGATTTGGTGTGAAAAACAACGTATTTGAACTTTGTAAATAAAGCATCCACTTCCTAAACAAATGCCTTTGGAAACTCTATGAACTATGATAAATGATGATAGTAATAGAAAGTTATAGAAAGACCTTTTGTTCATAGGGTTACTATGAGTCATGCTCAACTCAACAGCAATCAACAACTATATATATATATATATA
>NW_006399751.1:44724227-44795972 GCF_000299155.1 Elephantulus edwardii | reverse complement strand
TTGTTATGTGCCATCAAGTCACTTGTGACTCATAGTGACCGTATGTACAACAGTCCAGAAACATGCTCTTTCCTGTCTCTGACACACCTACCCTCATTACCTCAGTCACTATATAAATTTATCTTCTCAATGGTCTCCCTCTCTTTCCCTGTCCCTCCACTTTTCCAAGCATGATGATCTCTCTCCAAGGACCAGTGCTTCCTTGCAACATGCCCTAAGTATGTCAGATGAAGCCTTAAAATCCTTGCTTCCAAGGAGCAGCCTGGCTTCATCCTATCTAGAATGAACCTGTTTGTTCTCCTGGCAGTCCATGGTATATTCAATACTCTTCTCTAGCACCACAGCTCAAAGGCATTAGTTCTATCATAGCTAGTCATTGTCCAGCTCTCTGATGCATAGCAAGCAATTGCAAAGTCTATTGCCTGGATCAAGTGTACCATAGTTTCCAGACTGATGTCGTTGCTCTTCAATACTCTGGAGAGGTCCATGATAGTAGACTTTTCTAATGCAATTCATCTTTTGATTTCCTGGTGGCTGGTACCAAGAGTGTTGATGTTAGAGCCACGCAAACGGAATCTGTTAACATTCTCAATCCCGTCACCATCTATCATAATGCTGCCAATCGGCCCAGTGGTAAGAATATTTGTTTTCTTGATGTTGAGCTTCAATCCATATTGGAAGGCTGCAGTCCTTGATATCCTGCAGCAAGTGCTTCAAGTCCTCTTCAGTTTCAGCAAGCAGTGTTGTGTCATTTGTGTAACGCAGATTGTTGAGTCTTCCTCCAATCCTGATGCCACATTCCTCTTCATAGAGCTCAGCCTGCTGGATAATCTGCATATAGGTTGAAAAGGTATGGAGATAGGACACATCCCTAGTGTACACCCTTCCTGATTTTGAAGCATGTAGTATTTCCTTGCTCTGTTCTGACGACTGTCTCCTGGTCCAAGTACAGGTTTCATATAAGCATAATCAAATGTTCTAGGATTCCCATTCTTCTCAGAATTAGCCACAGTTTGTTTTGATCAGCACAATCAAACGCCTTTGCATAGTCAATGAAACACAGATAGACAGTCCTCTGGTACTCTTTGCTTTCAGCCAAGATCCATCTCACATTAGCTATAATATCCCTAGTACCACGGCCTCTTCTAAACCTAGCCTTCACATCTGGAAGTTCTTTGTTGAGGCGCTATTTCAGTCGTCTTAGGATAATTTTCAGTAGAATCTTGCTTGCATGTGATATTAATGATGCTGTTTGATAATTTCCACACTCTGTCAGGTCACCTTATACACATGGATTTTACCTGATGGTTTACCCAGGAATCATATTGCCTACATCTGAGGAAAGAGATATTGGAAAAACTGAGTATCAGCAGTCAAAACCAGGCCAGGGGCTGACTGTCAACCATGCACATGTGAGTTTAAGTTAAAGTCGAAGAAAGAAGATGAAAACAAGTTCATGAGAACCTCAGTATGACCTCAGGTGTATCTCAGCTGAATTTAAAAGCCTTCTTAAGATTAGATTTGACACATGATTGAAGACCAGATGAGTTGTGGAATGACATCCAGAATGTCAGCCAGGAAGAAAGCAAAATGTTATTTCAAAGATAGGGAAAAAAGAAAAGGCCAAAACGGATTTCAAAACAGACCCTAAAATTTGTACTGCAACAAAAAGGAGCCACAACAAGAGAGGAATGTTGAAGTAAGAGAGCTGAACACAAGAATTCAAAGAGCAGCTTGAGAAAACAAAATATTATAATGAAATGTACAAGGAGCTGGAGTTAGAAAACCAAAAGGAAGAACACACTTGACAATTCTTAAACTGAAAGAGCTGAGGAACAAATTCAAGCCTTGAGCTGCAACGCTGAGAGATACAATGGGCAAAATCTTGAATGATCCTCAAAGCATCAAAGGAATAAGGAAAGTATACATAGAATCACTGTATCACAAAGAGTTGATCAACAAAGAACCAAGTAGGATATGATAAAAAACTAACAGTACTGAAGGAAGAAGTCCAAACTTCACTGAAGGCATTGGCAAAAAAATAAGGCTCCAGGAATTGAAGAAATATAAACTGAGGTCTTTCAGGAAACAGATGCAACTCTGTATGTGCTCACCAGTCTCTACCAAGAAATATGGAAGACAGCTACATGGCCAACAGACTGGAAAAGATCCATATTTCTTCCCATTCCCCAAAAGGTGATACAAAAGAATGTGGACAAAAGCAGGATCAGTATATTGACAAGGAATTGACAGAAATTCAAGCTGGATTCTGTGGCACAAGGGATGATTTCTGATGTCAGATGGATTTGGCTGAAAGCAGAGAATGTCAGAAAGATGTTTACTTGTGTTTTCTTTTTTTTTTATATTGGTTTACTTAGAAAGTTTGTATACATTGTTTTTCACACTGGATCTTTCCCTTTTCTTTACCCACCCCTCCCTACTTGTGTTTTCTTGACTGTGCAAAGGCATTTGATTGTGTGAATAATAAAAAATTATGGATAATATTGAGAAAGAAGGGAACCCCAGAACACTATTGTGCTCATATGGAACCTCTACATAGATCAAGAAACATTGTTCAACATGAACAAGGAAACACTGCATGGTTTAAAATCAGGAAAGGTGTGGCAGGGTTGTATCCTTTCTTCATACCTATTCCATCTATATGCTGGCCAAATCAACTGAGGAGCTGGACTATATAGAAAAGAATGTGGCGTCCGGATTGGGGAAAGACTATTGACCTTTTTTGTTAAGGAGAAAACACAATCTTTTTTTGGAGAAAGGGAAGAAAACTTGAAGCACTTGCTGTAGAAGATCAAAGACAACAGCCTTCAATAGGGATTCAATCTCAACATCAAGAAACGAAACATCCTCAGCACTGTACCAATAGGCAACATCATGCTAAATGGAGAAAAGATAGAAGTTGTCAACTACTCATTTTACTTAGATTCACAATCTATATTCATGGTAGCAGCAATCAAGAAATCAAGCAACATGTTATATTGGGAAAATCTGCTGTCAAAGACCTTTTTAAAATGTTAAACAACAAGGATGTCAATTTAAAGACTAAACCATGGTGCTTTCAATTGATTCCTATTCATCTGAACGTTGGAATAAGGATAAGGAAGATGAGGAAGAATTGATGCCTTTGACTAGTGGTACTGGCTAAGATTATTGACTATCCATGAACTACCAAAGGAACAAACAGATCTATCTATCTTGAAGGAAGTATAACTAGAGTGCTCCTTAGAGGCAAGAATGGTGAAACTTTGTCTCACTTACTTTAAACATATTCCCAGGAGAAATCAATCCTTTGAGAGAGAGATCATGCTAGGCAAGATACAGCTTCTGGGAAAGGGAGGAAAACTTCCACAATTAGATCAACACAGTGACTACCACAATGGGCTACACATGACAGAGATGAGGAAGATGGTGCAGGATAGAGCAAGTTTCAGATCTGTAGTTTATTAGGTTGCTATGAATTATATTCATTTAGATGGCATCTAACAGCAACAGCAGGCTGGTGGGTTGAAGAAATAATTAAACTTTGTATCCAAACAAATCCTTTCATTTGCTATTCACAAGACTTACAAAGTGATGTGGGTAGATGATTGCAGATCTTCGGGAATGAGGAACAGGATATCTTCATGCCACAAGCAGTTCTTGATGCCTTAGAGTTCAAAGGCCACCTGAGAATCCTGTAGTGATCATAACATTATCCCAGTGTCTAGAGAAGTTCAAGATAGATGACTTCTCACTCTGTTAATCCTCCTTGCTTCTGATCCTGCTTTCCCCTCCTAATCCACTCCACATTTCCCATCCACTCATCTCCACTGAACTAATTCTCAGGCCCAGTTACAGCTAGGCATGTTGTTAAGTGCCCTCAAGTCTAGTATGACTCATAGTGACCCTATGAATTACAGATATGCACCCTCTATCCAGTGCCATTCTCATCATCTCTGACGTGCTTGAGTTCATTGCTATAGTCATTGTGCTAATCTCTTTGGTTGAGGGTCTTCCGTTCTTTTGCTGACCCTCTACCTTTCCAAGCTGATGCTCTTTTCCAAGAAATGGGACAAGGACAAATCCCCATAGAACAATTAGATATAGGACAGGCTTATACATTAGAGTTGTATTTAGGATGAGACTGAGGCACACAGGTAATACTGGAGGCACCAATTTAGAAGGGAATTTTAAACATAAAAAAATGCAAAGAGATAGAGAAAATTGTATTTTCAGGAAGGATAATGCTTGTAGTTGGAAATGATGGGTCGGGAAAGGATTAGAAAGATTGCCTGGGACAAGAAGCATGCTTAAATATTAAGAAATGGTAGCCACAATGACACCTGTTGTTATGTACCATAAAGTTGGAACCAACCTATAGCTGACCCTCTGAGTTTTCAGAGGCAATTAATCATATGGAAGAAGACTGGCCATCCTTTTCCCATGGAGCAGCTGGTGGTCTCAGACTGGGTGCTTTTGGGATTGCAGCACAGCTTCTTGCCACTAGGCCACCAGAGCTCCCTACATTGACACCAAAGGAGAGGACAACAACACAGCAGTCCCAAACCAGTTTGTGCCCAGTCCATTCTGTTTCAGAGTAGAAGTTTACCCCATAAGTATTTCAGCGACCATGGTCTTTCACAGGTAGATTGTTGGCACTCAGACAGCCAATCTCTCAGTTAGTCTCCCAGCTCTAAGCCCTTTGTTTACCCAGAGACTCTCTAAACCAAACCAGAACATAATCTACTACAATCAAGTCAAGCCTGACTCATAACAACCCTCTACTGGGTGTCTGAAGTTGTATATCTTTATGGGAGGATACTGTCCATATCTCTCCTCCAGAATAGCTGGTGGACTCAAACTTCCAGCTTCTCAGTTAGCAATCAAACACACTACCCATTACCAGAGCTCCTTAGGAGCCCCCAAGGAGGACCAAAACCAAACTAAAACCTTATGCACTTAAATCTGTTGCTGTAGATTCAATCCCAATTCTGTCCTGTACATTCAACAGGACATACTGCAACTGCCCCATAGGGTTTCCAAGGTAGTAAGTCCTACAGGAGTTGACTTGGGGTTCTGGCATTAGTTAGAATATCACATATCTCCTCTTATGCTCTTTGCCTGCCCAGTACTACTAATCTCTTCCATAAAATAAATGCTCAATGATTATTTAATAGACACAGATTTAAGATGGTCCCAATGATTCCCCTGGGCCACCATACAACTCAGTTGGGTTTTTAGGAGGCAGTTTAGGTGAAATCCCATAAAGCAAGGTATAAGGCTTCCTGGGTTCCATCTTGAGAGCTGGGGAAGTGACAGCGCACATCATCAACAAAACAAAACCCGAAGATGACATCATTGCAAACAGAAGTGTAAGACAGTGTATGTGAATGAATTCTTCTGACCTGGCCTTCTTCTGCATAATTATGTGTGTCTTATTGGTTAGATATCAGAAGAGCAACATCTTTCCTGGTTTGTTTATATGGTTGGCTTTTTTTTTTTTTTAAATAAGTCGTTTAGACACAGGAACGATTTTCTGTTCAAATGGTTGCCATCCCTAAGTGGCTTAAAAACTCCCAGTGGGAAGGACAACAGCCCTCCCAGGAGCAGCGTGGCCTCTGTCTGTGCGAAATATTCACCTGCAGGCGCGCTTTTCTGGCTCACTTTATAGCTGGCTTTGCAACTTGGAGATGTAACGTAGCTTGAAATCAACCATGTGTTTAGCTCTCCTTTGTCAGCACACCTAGTGACAGAATGGGCTGTTTTGTAGCTCTGCTGTTTTCCCAGGTCACACAATGCCGGGGCGAGTATAAGGACTGGGTCCCGTTTAATCAAAGGCTTTTGATTATACAAAGCTTAGAGCTTCATTCCAACAGGGAAGCCTCTTCTGGGACAGGAAAAGAAAGGGTTTTGTCTGTCACAGGCGCACACTGGTTTAAAGCTCCACGCAGAGAGATTGATTCACTTGAATCTGCCTGGCAGCAATATCTGCAGACCACCACAGCTGCCCAGGGCTCCTGTTGAGGATGGCAGGGGATGGAAGGGCAACCCCTTGCTTTCTGAGGGCTGCTATCTGGAGCCCATGTTCTGCCACATACAAAGCCCTGTCATCCATCTAGTTAACCTCCACAGAGAGGGGGATCTAGCAAGAATAGATGGTACTGCACCTCTAGGCTGGTTTGTAGGTTGGCAAACTTCTTGGATGACCCCTGTACTGCATGTCAGTCAGAAAGGGCCTAATTTTAAAGGCATTGCTGTGCTAAATGAGAAAACACAAGACCAATTTCATTTCTTCCAAATTGGTCCTGATTCAGGGCTACCCCATAGCATTTTCTTGTCTGGAATCTTTAAAGAAGGGAGCTCTGGTGATCTAGTGGGTGAGACGTTGCACTGCCAGCCCAAAGGCAGGTGGCTTGAGACCACCAGCTGCTCCTCAAAGGAACAGTCTCTTCCCATGCAAACTACAGTCTCTGAAAACCCCACTGGAGGGTCAGCTATGAGTCGGTTCTGACTTAACAGCACGTCACCACTTTTGTTAAGGCAGATCTCTAGACTTTTCTTCGGAGGTGCCTCTGGGTGGCATCAGTGCAAACTTTTCAATTAGTAGCCTGTTGTCTAACTACTTGCACCACACAGGGACTCTTTGGGTGGACTGGAACATTCTAAGTTGTGGATAAAGTCAAGCCTGTTAACGGCACCATCAACAATTTTTCAGTTCCTGTAGATCACCCACCCAGCCCCCGCCTGCCTCCTCCAGCCCCATCAGTCACTTGGCCAATGGTTCCCCTATGGAAGGGAGAACCAGTGCTTTCTTTAATCCACTTCAAGTCATTTCAGTATATTTGAACAAAAACCAGCACTGGAGAACCATCTGAGAAATACACTGGGAGCTCTGGTGTTCTAATGGAGAGAGACTTTCAATATTAAAGTGCCTCTCTGGTGGTTTGAAGGCTCTGCTGGAAAAATATCAGCAATCTCCATGTGATTTACAGCTCCCTAAAATCTCACTGGAAGGTCAGCTAAGTGTTAGTTCTGACTCAATATCATTGAGGTATGGAAAGAAGAAAAGATATTGAGTAGTCTTAAAGACTTCTTTATGAGGAGGAATATGGCATCAGGATTGGAGGAACACTCATCAACAGCCTGCATTATGCAGATGATACAACCTTGAATGCGAAATCTGAGGAGGACCTGAGGCATTTGCTGTATAAAGCCAAGGACTGCAGTCTTCAATATGAATGGAAACTGAACATTAAGAAAACAAAGAGACTCACCACTGGGCCATAGGGCAGCCCCATGACAAATGGAGAAGAGAAAGAGATTGTTCACTATTTCAACTTACTTGGTTCCACAATCAACACTCTTGGCACCAGTGGTCAGGAAATCAAAAGACGAAGTGCATTAGAAAAGTCTGTTATCAGGGACCTCTCCAGAGTGCTAAAGAGCAATTATGTCAGTCTAGAGACTAAAGTGCACCTGATCCAGGCCGTGATCTTCACAATTACTTGTTATGCATCAGAGAGCTGGACAATGACTACGGATGACAGAAGAAGAACTGATGCCTTTGAGTTGTGGTGCTAGAGAAGACCATTGAATGGATTGCCAAGAGAACAAACAGGTCTGTCTTGGAGAGGGTGAAACCATGTTTCTCCTTGGAGGTGTGGATTTTGAAGCACCACCTTATATACCTTGGGCTGTGGCCAGGAGGGATTAGTCCTTGGAGAATGAGATCATGCTTGGAAGGGTGGAGGGACAGTGCAGGAGAGGAAGACCCTGGATGAGGTGTGGTAACAGGGGTAATGGGGACAGGTGTGTTGGAGACAGTGAGACAGGCTCAGGATAGAGCAGGGTTTAGAACTGTTGTACATAGAGTTGCTGTGAGTGGCAGTCGACTTGATGGTGCATAACAACAACAACAACAAGTCTTGAAAGAAGAATGCCAAAACATTGCAATAGTACCTAAGAAACATTAGCAAGGATTGAGAACCATTTTAGGGTTGTTGATCAGATTAAAAGAGATTGGTGTCGGACTGCCCAAAGAATAATTAACTCTGTGTTGGAGGAAGTGAAACCAAGGTTGCTCCTTGGAGGCAAGACTGATGAAACATACCGTTAAGAAAAAAAAAAAGAGATTGGTATCACATTCAATTCAACATAGTATACTGCTACCCACATCTTTCTATTATTAGAGTTGTTTTGTTTTGTACCATTCAATCAGGGTTTTCAGAAACAGTTAATCAAACGGGAGATTGCTCCTTTTTTTCCCATGGAGCAGCTGGTGGCCTCAAACCATGTGCCTTCAGATTGCAGTGCAGCTTCTTGCCACTAGGCTACCAGAGATTATTAGAGTAAAATGATGAAATAGATGGCTTTTAAATATAACTTAGTTCAGAACCTTAGTTTAGACTTCATGCATTTTATGGTACTGTCATTCAGTGATGAGAGTCTTTGGGGACTATGAAGAGAAAAAGCATCATTGGGGAGGTGGTGAAGGGAACAAGCTAAGAAGTCAGGCTGCCTGGGCTTGGAGCCCTGCTCCATCAAGCTACGTAACCTGTCTTCCAGTTTCTTCAAACATAAAATGGAAAAATAAAATAGTACCTTATGGATATTCTTGTGAGGATTAAATGAGTTATCAAGTATAAAGTCCTTTTTTTTTAAAAAAAAAAAAGAAACCAAGATATAGTGTAGAGAACATTAGATATATGTATATGCATTTATGCATTTGTGTAATACCTGGTGGTCCACACAGTTTTAGGAATCTTCTTTTTTTTTTTTTTTTGAAACCTATGAAACCATTTTCTTCAGTGATACTGTGTAAACTATAAGAATGCCCTTAAGCTTTCATATTTAATTTAGCAAATAACATTTATCTATAATTTTTGCTGTTACTATGAAAACTGAAGCAAGCATTAAGAAGACATACGTGTATATAAATTAATGAAAGTTAAAATATCCGAGTTAGTTACATACATATCTTTTTGAATTGGCTATGTGATAAGAGGTAGCTGGTTGATAAAAGACTAGAGAAATGCTAAATATGCATCGTGACAAACAGTGAAAAATTAAGGATTGTAACTAACATTAATTACATTCTCATAAGATGAATAGGCTGCTCATCATTAATGAGAATATACACCTTTGTCTAAGTTTCACATCCACCTGTGATGAATGTGCTAATGGGGACAAAATACATCATAGGAGCAGCTGAATTAACAGCACACTAATAGATTGACATATGAGTGTGAATAAAGCGTTTAATCATATAAACTATACCACACCCAAGAGCAAATTCTTCTGTATTACTTACCTCACATCCAAGTAAATGAAGAAAGTCTTAAAGCCTTATTTTAAAGAATATATGTAGGATACTACTCAGTATCATATTCTATACAAAAGGACTGCAAATTTCACTTAAGTGAACTTACCTAAGGTGAATAAAAAGACTCAGTGCAACTGAGGAGATAAAGAGAATTCAAGTATCCATTGTATTTCTGAAGCTAAAGCATTGTATCTAATAAATTATTTTGACTTTGAATTCCAGTGTATGTGCTGCTGATGAAATATGTTATCAATCTAATGCCAAAAATAATGCACATTAATATAAGATCAGTCTTCTGTTTTGTAGAGAGTTTTATATGAACAAAAACCATAATAGCCCCTTTTGGCTGGCAACTTAAAACTTTAACTACCGTGCCATTATGGCCTCCAACTACTGTATTGGAGATGGTTGTGTCTGTCTGCTTCTGAAAAACTGGGGGAACACTATGAGACAGTTTTACACTGTTCTGCCGGGTCATTATGAGTCATAGTCTATTCAAAGGTGGTTGATTTGAGCTTTTTCATTGTTGTTGATCTCGTGAAAACAAACACTAAGAAAATATATATGTATAAAATCAAACATACTTTTAAAATGTATAATTTCTACCATATAATTTATGAGATTGTTGCTTCTACTTATAGCAACAAAAAAAACATTGCCTAGTCCTCAATCACCCTCACAATCTTTGCTATGTTTGAACCCATAGCTAAAAAGCCACTATGTCTGTGCTTCTTGTTAAGAGTCTTCCTCTTTTTTGCACTTTCTAATTTACCAAGCATCGTGTCTTTCTCCAGATGTGTCTCTCCAAAACACATAAAATGAAGTCTTGCCGTACTCATTTCTAAGGAATATTTTGTCTCATTCATTTCCTGGCCATCTATAGTATATGCAATCTTCTTCACCAACACCACAATTCAAAGACAACAGTTGTTTCTTATTCATTGTTCCACTTTCACGTGCATATGAGGTAATTGAAAATGCCATGGATTGGGTCAAGTATATTTTAGTCCCCAAAGTGGCATTTTTCCTCGTTAGCACTTCTGAGAGATTCTTTGAGGTAAATTTGTCCAAAAGTTATCTCTTGTTTGTTCTCTTGACTATTGCTTTCATGGGCATTGACTGTGGAAATTCTCGACAACTTCAGTCTTTTCTTCCCACCCCTCCTTCATTTATAATTATGTTGCTTATTTGTCTAGTTGTGAGGATTTTTGTTTTCTTTACATTGAGGTGAAATCTAAAGTCTCTGAGTTTTCATCAGTAAATGCTTCAAGTCCTCTTCTCTATCAGCAAGTGAAGGTGTACAATCTGTATAACATAGGTTGTGACTGAGTTTTCCTCTAATCCTTATGCTGCATTCTTTTTCATGGAGTCCGTCTTCCTGGAATATTTGCTCAGCATACTGATTGAATATATAGTGAAAAGATATAACCTTGATGCACAATTTTCTTGATTTTAAACCGCACAGTATCACCTTGTTTCTATTAAACAATAGCCTCCTGGAATATGTCAGGCTCAACAGGAACATAATTAAATGTCTTAGTGTTCTCATTCTTTACAATGTTTTGCTGTTGATAGGTCCTATCAAGTTGACTGCTGTACTCTTCTCCAACACCATGATTCAAAGGCACTGATTCTTCTTCTGTCATTGTTATTAATTATGCAACTTTCAGGTATATATAAAGCAATTGGAAAAGCCAGGACTCGAATTAGGCACATCTTAATATTTTTTTTATTTATCATAGTTAATGTGTCTTATATTTTTTTTCTCATTATAGTCACCTTCACCTTATCAAACAGAAGTTATTTAACCTATATTCAAGCCTATTTTCTTTTTTATTATTATTATTAAATTTTATTAGTTTTAATGAACATTTACAGGGATTTTGGGTTTTCATTCCTTCATTGCTGCACCATTCTCTCTACCCTCCTCCCCAGTTTGTTCTTCTTCCCTGCCATCCGAATGTCTGTTTTAATTGTCCAATTGCCACAGTGCTTGTCAAAGTCAGTTCTGATTAATCTCCTTTGTCGGTGTGTCCTTTGCCATTCCCTATCACTCCTCCCTGAGAGAGACTTCACCCTGATTCATAAGGAAAAGGGGATGGCGTATTCTCTTAGCTACTTCCTGCTGAAAAGGGACGCTGTGGGTTTCAGGGTGAAGATCTTCTCTCACTACTCTAAAGGGCCTCTTTGGCAGTAGGAAACACATAGACTATTATGGAGATTGATTTTGGAATTTAGATGCACTCCTATTGATTGTGCTTAGCCGTACATGTTCATATCCTTGAAGATGTATCATGGGGGTGTTGCAACCTAGAAGACACAAATTTAACTAACAAGTTATAAGTACATGAGTCAAAAATTATGGAAAAGTAAAAGAAAAGATTCTTTCATTGTTTTACAAACCCTCCCCCAGGTCCCCTCCACCATGTAGCCATCGCTCTAGACTCCTGTCATGACAGAAAAACCTAATCATATATCTCTTTTAAACAGTTTTCTCCCTTCTCTGTTTCAGAGCAGCATACATTATTGAACCCATCTTACTCAGTCTCTCCCCAACCCCAAGGACAGTCCCTTTCTACAACAGTGGCACCATGCAATATTTGTCCCTTTGTGACTGGGACATTTCACTCAGCATAATGTTCTCCAGAGTCAACCATTTTGAGTAATAATGCACGAGTTCCTTGTTTTTTAATGCAGTGTAGTATTCCATTGTGTGAATATACCACAGTTTCTCTAGCCATTCATTTGTTGATGGGCACTTAGGTTGTTTCCAACTCCTTGCTATTGTGAACAAAGCTGCAATAAACATGGGTGTGAATATATCTGCTTGGGTGTCAGTTATGGTCTCTTCTGGGTATATTCCCAGTAGTGGTATTGCGGGGTCAAATAGTATGTCTATTTGCAACTTTTTGAGAAAGCGCCATACCACTTTCCACAGGGTTTGCACCATTTGGTGTTGGCAAAATTGGAAAAATATCTGCAAAAGACTCAAGCAAGACCCACACCTCACTCCATACACAAAAAACCAACTCAAGGTGGATCATGGACCTAGGACTAAAACCAAGGACTATAAACTTCATTACAGAAAAGCTAGGAACAACACTAGAAGTCCTAATCCACAACATAAACAGTCTTCCCAGTATCCTGGAAAACCTACAACCAGGAGAAGATAACATAGATGAATGGGATCTTCTAAGACTCAAATCCCTATGCACATCCAAAAACTTCTCCAACAGGGTAAAAAGGGAGGCCACTGACTGGGAAAAAGTATTCGGTAATAACATATCAGATAAGGGACTTATATCCAGAATTTATGAAATACACCACAACAAGATAAAGGTAAAGAATCCAATAGAAAAATGGGCACAGGATATGGACAGGCACTTCACCGAAGACGACATTCAGATGGCTAACAAGCACATGAAGAAATGCTCAAAATCCCTAGCCCTAAGAGAGATGCAAGTTAAAACAACTATGAGATATCATCTCACCCCAGTCAAAATTTAACATTTTATTATTTTAAGGGACATCTTTGTTCTTTAGAACTTTGGAGTGTTCCTTGACAACTGACTTTCCTAGTATAACATGCCTTTTGATTTCTTGATTTCAGCTTCCAGGAGTGTTGATTGTGGAATTTTTGACAACTTCAATCTTTTCCATTTGTCATGATGTTGCCAATTGGTCCACTGGTGAGGGATTTTGTTTTCTTGATGTTAAGATGTAATCCCTATTGAAAGAATGTGAATTCATTTTAATTAGAGAAAGCATGTATGCTTTGCAATATTTTCAAGAAATCCTAAGATATGGGCAAGCAGGAGTGGTATCCATTTTCTAAACAACATTCCTCTGGAAACTCTGTGAACTTTGATAAATGAACATAGTAATAGAAAGGCTTCAGGGCTTTTGTTCATAAAGTTGCTATAAGTCGTGCTTGACTCGATTACAATCAACAACAACAACAACAATCTTATACTTACTTAAAAGTCTAGAGTCTAAAGAAATTTGATTATATTTTAATAAAAGCTAGATTTTTAAAAAAGACAATTTGTAATAAATCAACAATAAATTTCTTGAGCTCCTACCAGGTGCCAAGAACAATTGCTCAGATGGATATGTGGAAATGCAAGCAAAGTTGCAAACAAACTGGTTGGAGGGAGGCTGACATATTAGCAAATGTGCTAAAGATTTCAAATAAAGACATCAGCTATGCTGATTCTAGAATTGAGAAACCTCTGGACGACTGATGGGTTATGGTTACTTGCAGTTAAGGGATTACCTGTGAGGGAATAGAAGACTCTTCTGGAAAAAAAAATGCATAGAGGAAGAAAAGAAAAGAATTTTAGTCTGTGACTCAGTTCTTCCTACCAGCTCCCCTCCCCCAGATACATTTGCCCAAGAGACTGAAAACAGACAATCATTAAAATATTTTTCTACAATTTCTTGATACAAAAATGTCAATAAGCACATAATAAAGCCTAGGAAACAGTGCAGTAAAAAATATTTTATCTATTGAGAGAGTTTGGGGGGGATGTTGAAACAGAGGATGGAAAGAGTGGAATTCAGTCTGAAATAAAATTTACACTAATAATTATAATGACTACATTACAGTAACAGAGGTAGATATAAAATACCATGGGGAGGGAAAAAATAGAACAAAAAGGACTTGTGTAGACATTTTTACAAAGGAGGTAATATAATTTATATATTAAAAAATTATTGTTGAAGATATATATAGAAAAACATCAATTCAAGGATTTCTTTATGTACAATTCAGTGACATTGATTAAATTTCTTCAAGTTGTGCAGCCATTTTCACCCTCATTTCCCACATTGTCCATCATGGAAAAAAAACTCCCTGCTATCCAAGCTTGTTTACTATCTGACCTTTGGAATTTGTGGTTGTCAGTTTGATCCCAAATGTATCTGTTCTTTTAAAGAGCACAATGTCTAAGGCAAACATTCTTCACTAATTAAGAATTAATGTGAACATGTAAGGCTAAACACAATTGATAACAGTGCATCTAAATTCCAAAATCAGTCTCCACAATAGTCTATGTGTTTCCTATTGCCAAAGGGGCCCTTTAGAGTAGTGAGAGAAGATCTTCACTCTGAAACCTACAGAGTCCAATTTCAGCAGGAAGTAGCTAAGAGAATATGCTGTCCCCTTTTCCTTATGAATCAGGTTGAAGTCTCTCTCAGGGAGGAGTGATAGGGAATGACAAAGGAGAATAATCAGAACGGACTTTGACAAGCACTGTGGCAATGGGACAATTAAAACAGACTTTCAAGGGGCAAAAAAAAAAGAGGAACGAACTTGGGGGGGGGGAGGGTAGAGAAAATAGTGCAACAATGAATGAATGGAAACCCCAAATCTCTATAAATGTTCATTAAAATTAATAAAATTTAATTAAAAAAAAGAATTGAGTCACAACAGCCAACTCCATGAAGCCGGAAAATAATGACTATTGTTTAGCTTACAGTAAATGTCAAAGAATATTTTGATTTAAAATTTAAAAGATCCTCACCCCTCCACTCCCACTCTTGACTTCCCATATGTGTTTTAGTAGTTGTCCTTCAAGTTTTTAAAAATGACCTTATGCAGTACTTTTCTGCATGAGACTGCATTACTTCACTCAGCAAAATCCTCTCCAGCCTCTTCCAAGTTACAGCTGCTCTTGTGTGTTCCATAGTGTTCCATTGTGTGAATGTGCCACAGTTTCTCAATCCATTTGGTGGTGGTTGGCCATTTGGGGTGTTTCCATTTGAATAGGTAAGGGCAAAACCACAAGGTTGCATAGTTTGGGGAGTGGAGAAAGGAGGGCAAGGAAACGGGAAGGATCTCAGCAAAAAAGACAGAGTGATGATGGATAAGGTCCAGTGGTGATTAATTTTATAAAACATATTGCATGATATTGTAGCTGATGTTAGATGGATCTTAGCTGAAAGCAGAGAATACCAGAAGAATGTCTATCTGTGTTTCATTGATTATGCAAAGGCATTTGACTGTGTGGATCATAACAAACTGTGGCTGACTCCGAGAAGAATGGGAATCCCAGAACATTTAATCGTGCTAATGTGAAACCTATACTTGGACCAAGAGGCAGTCATCAGAACAGAGCAGGGCAACACTGCATGGTTCAAAATTGGGAAGGGTGTACGCCAGGGATGCATCCTATCTCCATACCTTTTCAACCTATATGCAGAGCAGATTATCCGAGAGGCTGGGCTCTATGAGGAGAAGTGTGGCGTTAGGATTGGTAGAAGATCTATCAACAATCTGCGTTATGCAGAAGACACAACCCTGCTCACTGAAACTGAGGAGGACCTCATGCACTTACTGCAGAGGGTCAAGGACTGCAGCCTTCAGTATGGACTGAGGCTCAATGTCAAGAAAACAAAGATTTTCACCACTGGACCAATTGGTAGCATCAGGATGGATGGCGAAGAGATTGAGATTGTTCACAGCTTCAGTTTGCTCGGCTCCACAGTCAACACTCTTGGCACCAGCAGCCAGGAAATTAAAAAAACGTATTGTGATGGGAAAGTCTGCTGTTAGGGACCTCTCTAAAGTACTCAAGAGCAACGGTGTCTCTCTGGAGACTAAGGTGCACCTGATACAGGCCATGATCTTTGCAATCACTTGTTATGCATCAGAGAGTTGGACAATAACTACGGAGGATAGAAGGAGAATTGACGCCTTTGAGCTGTGGTGCTGGAGAAGAGCATTGAAAGTTCCATGGACTGCCATGAAAACAGATTCACCCTGGAGAGGGTTAAACCAGGCTACTCCTTGGAGGCAAGGATTTTGGGGCTTTGTCTGACATACTTTGGACATGTTATAAGGAGAGATAGGTCCTTGGAGAGGGACATCATGCTTGGTAGGGTAGAGGGACAGTGCAGGATGGGAAGACCCTCTATGAGGTGGATGGATTCAGTGACTGGGGTAATTGGGATGGGTGTGTCAGAGGCAATGTGATTGGCACAGGACAGAGCAGGGTTTAGGGCTGTTGTACATAGGGTCGCTATGAGTCGCAAACGACTCAACGGCACATAACAACAACATTGCATGATAATTACTGTATGGAACACAATATGAATGAAGAATAGTGTGAAACAAAATGTTTACGAACTTTGTAAGCCAACTAATTAAAAAAACTTACAGTGTAAATAAAACCCCAAATCAAACAAAAATGCTTAAAATTAATCTTAGGGTTATTGTTTTAAGGATTTATCTAGCCTTAACTGAGTTACAGCTTGAACGAAGAATGAGGAATTAATTTTTTTTTTTTCTGATCCATGACAAAAAGAACTCCTGGTAATGGGGAAAAAAGGCCAGCACATGAGATTTTAAGAGTAGGGGACAGAATTTGATATGACTGACTGTAGGCTGTGTGAGGGTGGAAGTGACTTCATAGGGAACTATATCTGAGCAAATCTCCTAGTGCTTCCACAGATTACCCATATTTCTTTTCAGACACACTTTGCCAAATGTTTTGGGTAGTAACAATGGTTTTTGGGAGAGCTACCTTTTAGCTATAGGAAAACTTAACAGATGATTTATTGAAACTAAAAAAGAACTCAAATTGGAATTTACCAAAGCTTTTTAAGTATAAGGTAAGTATAATGTCACTCAACAAAAATCCTCCAGGATAACTGATTTAAATGGCTATCCCCTTTGGTTTTCTTATGACTGAAGGATCAACTGGGAACATTTCAAAGCAACTTAACTCTATACACAGCGATTACATGATCAGTGAGATTCTGGAAACCCTGTTGAGAAATTCTCAACATTCACCAGTCATTTTAACAGTTAATAGTTAAGTAACAGTGATAAGTGAAGCCTGGATCACTGGAATCTATGGAGACATTGTTGACTATTTTCTTATTCTACTCTGGCCTATAAGTAAGTTCTATTCAAATTTTAAAAAAAGTGTATCTTAACCTTATCTTTTCAAAATTTAATCCATCTTTTATCATTCATTCTTTATTCTTGTGGTCACCATTTTGGCCCAAGTTGATACTAATGTCCAACTGAATTACTTTAGTCGTTTGCCAAATGCTCTCCTTGTGTACACTCTTGGCCCTTGCAATCTATTCTCAATATTATAGAGCATGAAAGTATTAAATGTAAATCAAATCTTTTTTAAAAACCTCCAGTAGCTCTGACATCACTTATAGTAAAGCCAAAGCCATAACATCACAAGTGAGGCCCTGCATGGTCTGTCACCTATCCTCTCTCCCACTTCTCTGGTCTCACTTTGACTCCTGTCTCTCATACTCTTCAGGTCTTCTCTGGCCACAATGGTCTCATGGATGTTACTTAAATCCTCATGGCACCCTAACTAAACTTTCAATCCTTGAAATCCAGTACTTCATATTTTCTTGCTACATTCTCCTCCTTAGCTCTTATCACTAATGCCATACATACATTTATCACTCATTCATTGTCATTAAGTCAGAACCAGTTCTCATATCTGACCCTCCAGTGGATTTCACAGGCTGTAAATCACATGAAAGAAGATGTATAAATCACATCTTTGTCCTGACGAGGAACTAGTGGATTAGAACCTCCTGCCTTTGGGTTGGCAGTGTAAATCTTTACGCACTAGGCCATCAGGGTTCCCCTAAATCTAGATGTAAAACTTTCTGTGGCTGTTTTTATCAGTTTCCCTCAGTAATATGTAGGCTTCATGGAGGAATGGGTTTTTTGTTTTCTGTTTTGTTTCATTTTATTGCCTACTTAATCCACTGCTGATTCCATGCCACCTAAAAAAAAACAAAAACAAAAACAAACTCACCACTTTATAGAGTGAATTGGTCTTAATGAATATCCATTGAATAAATAAAATATTGGATTTTATATTAGCTAGGACACTTGGTTTCAAGTGATAAAAATGTAATTTGAAATAGGTCACAGAAGTTGGCAAAATTTTTTTTCTACCCAGAGGTATATTTTATTTTATTATTAATTTTAATGAACATTTATGGAGATTTTGGATTTCCAGTCATTCATTGTTGTACTCCCCCCGCCACCCAGTTTGCTCTTCTCTTTGAAAAGTAAAAGAAAAATTCTTTTAGTGGTATACAGTGCCCCCGAACCCCACCTCACCCAGAGTATACTCCACTCTGCAACCTTCATTCCGGACTCTTATGATAATCAAAATACCCTATGTTGCTTTTAAACTGTTCTCTCCCTCATCCGTTTCAATGAAATATACATAATTTATCCAGTTTTTCTCATTCTTACCCCAACCCTGATGTCAGTCCCATTCTATAGCAGTGGCACTATGCAGTGTTTGTCCTTTTGTGGCTGAGATATTTCACTCAGCAGAATATCCTCAAGGGTCATCCATTTTGAATAATATTGCATGAGTTCCTCGTTTTTCCATGCAGTGTAGTATTCCATTGTGTGAATATACCACAGCTTCTCTATCCATTCATTTGTTGATGGGCACTTAGTTTGCTTCCAACTCCTTGCTATTGTGAACAAGGCTGCGATGTCACTGATGGTCTCTTTAGGGTATATTCCCAGTAGTGGAATTGCTGGGTCAAATGGTATCTCGATTTGCAACTTTTTGAGAAAGCACCACACCACTTCCCACAGTGGTTGCACCATTTTACATTCTTCACCAACAGTGAATAAGGGTTCAAGTCTCTCCGCAACCTCACCAGCATTTGTTATTTGCTGTTCTGCTAAATTTTGCTAGTGTTACTGGGGTGAGATGTTATCTCATAGTTGTCTTGATTTGCATCTCTCTTAGAGCTAGGGATTTTGAACATTTCTTCATGTGCTTGTTGGCCATCTGATTCTCTTCTTTGGTGAAGTGTCTGTTCATATCCTGTGTTCATATCCCATTTTTCTATTAGATTATTTACCTTTATCTTGTTGTGGTGATCAAGTATTTTATAAATTCTAGATATAAGTCCCTTATCTGACATGTCAATATCAAATACTTTTTCCCAGTCTGTGGCTTCCCTTTTACCCTGTTGGAGAAGTTTTGGATGTGCATAGCGATTTGATTCTTAGAAGGTCTCATTCATCTATTTTATCTTCTCCTGGTTGCAAATTTTTCAGGATACTTGGAAGACTGTTTATGTTTTGATATTAGGACTACTAGAGTTCTTCCAAGCTTTTCTTTAATGAAGTTTATAGTCCTTGGTTGTAGTCCTAGGTCCATGAGCCACCTTGAGTTGGTTTTTGTATATGGAGTGAGGTGTGGATCTTGCTTGAGTCTTCTGCAGATAGTTTTCCAATTTAGATGGCAAGTTTTTCATAAGAGGGACAGGTAGTAAATATTTTAGGCTTTGAGAACTTTGCTGTTGTAGGTCACAGATAATATGCAAATTGATGAGTATAACTGCATTCTAATAAAAATTTATTTAAGGACACTGAAGTTTAAAATTTGTATACTTTTCAAAGGTTACAAAATTTTATTTAAAACTTTTTTCCAAGTTCTAAAAATCCAAAAGTAATTTTTTTTAAAAAACCACAAAACTTATAGGCAATGCAAAAACAGATGGTTAGATCTGGCCCGTGTGCTTTAGGTAAAAAAATGTTATGTTGGCATACGTAAATCTTGGGGCAAGAAAGGGGTATAACTTGTCCGCAGTGTTTAAAACTAGGACCCTGAATGTTGTTAGGGCTCTCTGTGTCCCTTCTTTCTGCTTCTCTGGCTATCTGCTTCATTTTCATAGGCAATTTCTTGCACCGGGCTGGCAGCATAGCTAAAAGAGAAGGATTAAAAATCAAGTTTGAAAACTCAAGGAAAAGATTTTCATTGGCTCAGCTTGTGTTGGTTGCCTACTCCTGACCAATCAGGAGTGACTAGGAAGAAGATTGTAAGGGTGTAGCAAGTCCTATTTGAATCATGTGGTTCCATTTTAGGGGTGAATAAATGCCATACAAAAGGGAGTGTGCCTTTATAGTATACAAAAGAAAAGAGAACTATGCTCTGGTGGCCTAGTGGTAAGAAACTGTGCTGCAATCCTAAAGGCATACACTTCAAAGCCACCAGCTGCTCCAGGGGAGAAGAATCTTTGGGTCAGTTCTGTCTCAGCTGCATACAACAATAAAAACAACAATAATTATTACCCCCAGAGTTGAATTTACATTCTACATAGGATATGTACAAATTCACTTAAGAATGATCGGCAGAACTTTACTTCTTCCCGTAACTGGTCCATAACTTTTTGGGCAAATTCATGGTATCCTTACCATATTTGTTTCATTTGGATAGTTAAAGAAAAAATAAGCATAGAAATGAAAAGTTAGACTACTAAAGTAAATCAAAAGTAAAGGTAATAGAGCATCTAGGATATGCCATGGTTTCTTCACGACACTCGAAGGATACAGAAGTGAACAGAGTCTTTGGCTGCAAGGAATTGATTATATCATTGAATAAAAGGAGGAAGACCAATAATAATCATATGAACAAATGAAGAAAAAAATATATTTTCCAGTTTTGAGATATGATATTAGATGACTGAAATTTTGAGATGGTGATATTAGATGAGGCACAGTGGTAGAGAGTGTCTATAAGGCACTTTATTTTTTAATTTTTTTTATTATTATTATTAAATTTTATTAGTTTTAATGAACATTTACAGGGATTTTGGGTTTTCATTCCTTCATTGCTGCACCATTCTCTCTACCCTCCTCCCCAGTTTGTTCTTCTTCCCCGCCATCCAAATGTCTGTTTTAATTGTCCAATTGCCACAGTGCTTGTCAAAGTCAGTTCTGATTAATCTCCTTTGTCGGTGTGTCCTTTGCCATTCCCTATCACTCCTCCCTGAGAGAGACTTCACCCTGATTCATAAGGAAAAGGGGATGGTGTATTCTCTTAGCTACTTCCTGCTGAAAAGGGACGCTGTGGGTTTCAGGGTGAAGATCTTCTCTCACTACTCTAAAGGGCCTCTTTGGCAGTAGGAAACACATAGACTATTATGGAGATTGATTTTGGAATTTAGATGCACTCCTATTGATTGTGCTTGGCCGTACATGTTCATATCCTTGAAGATGTATCATGGGGGTGTTGCAACCTAGAAGACACAAATTTAACTAACAAGTTATAAGTACATGAGTCAAAAATTATGGAAAAGTAAAAGAAAAGATTCTTTCATTGTTTTACAAACCCTCCCCCAGGGCCCCTCCACCATGTAGCCATGGCTCTAGACTCCTGTGATGACAGAAATACCTAGTCACATATCTCTTTTAAACAGTTTTCTCCCTCCTCTGTTTCAGTGCAGTATACATTATTGAACCCATCTTACTCAGTCTCTCCCCAACCCCGAGGTTAGTCCCATTCTACAACAGTGGCATCATGTAATATTTGTCCTTTTGTGACTGGGATATTTCACCCAGCATAATGTTCTCCAGAGTCAACCATTTTGAATAATATTGCGTGAGTTCCTTGTTTTTTAATGCAGCATAGTATTCCATTGTGCGAATATACCACAGCTTCTCTAGCCATTCATTTGTTGATGGGCATTTAGGTTGTTTCCAACTCCTTGCTATTGTGAACAAAGCTGCAATAAACATGGGTGTGCATATATCTGCTTGGATGTCAGCTATGGTTTCTTCAGGGTATATTCCCAGTAGTGGAATTGCTGGGTCAAATGGTGTCTCTATTTGTAACTTTTTGAGAAAGCGCCATACTGCTTTCCACAGGGGTTGCACCATTTTACACTCCCACCAACAGTGAATCAGGGTTCCAGTTTCTCCACAACCTCGCCAGCATTTGTTGCTTGCTGTTCTGTTAAATTTTGCTATTTTGACTGGGGTGAGATGATATCTCATAGTTGTTTTAATTTGCATCTTTCTTAGGGCTAGGGATTTTGAGCATTTCTTCATGTGCTTGTTAGCCATCTGAATGTCGTCTTTGGTGAAGTGCCTGTTCATATCCTGTGACCATTTTTCTATTGGATTATTTACCTTTATCTTGTTGTGGTGCTCAAGTATTTCATAAATTCTGGATATAAGTCCCTTATCTGATATGTTATTATCGAATACTTTTTCCCAGTCAGTGGTTTCCCTTTTTACCCTATTGGAGAAGTTTTTTGGATGTGCATAGGGATTTGAGTCTTAGAAGATCCCATTCATCTACGTTATCTTCTCCTGGTTGTAGGTTTTCCAGGATACTGGGAAGACTGTTTATGTTGTGGATTAGGACTTCTAGTGTTGTTCCTAGCTTTTCTGTAATGAAGTTTATAGTCCTTGGTTTTAGTCCTAGGTTGGCTCTTTATATAAGCTACTTTAGCTAGAGGATCATAGCAAGCTCCTCTGAGAAAACACATCTGAGCTGAGAATGGATAGCCTGCAAAAATATGGAGAAAGAGTTGACGAAGGAGAAGGAATAGTAACACAGGGGCTCTGATATGGAAAAAAGTTTGTCATCTTTGAAAGGCAAAAATGGTTTGCATAGCTGGAGTACAATGAATGAGGTAAAAATGGAGAACCAGTGAAATCAGAATGGTAGGCAAGGGCCAGGTCATAAAGAGTCATGAGTTTTCAAGTCAAAGAAGCCAGTGGTATTTTAAGCAGAAGGATGTAATTTTCTTACTTAGATCTGCTCTACAAAGAGCCTAGATATAGTTGGGCAAAAGCTGAAGTCAGGAGACTAGTAAGGAGGCTCTTACAATGTTTCAAAAGAGAGAAGATAACCACTTAAACAAGATGGTAGCAGTGACAATAATGAGAAGTGACTGGAATCAGAGACATTTCAGTGATCACGATTGAAAGGGATTGAATATGATGATTGAGTGAAAGATAGAAATCTGGGATGAATCTTTGACCTTCGACATCTGGGTGGATAGTGGTACTATCTTCTGAGATGTTAGCATTTATTAAGAATGTTTTGGTTTTTAAAAATAGGAAAAGTCAATAGCTCAGTTTTAGCCCTGTTAGTGTGAGATTCATATTAAATTACCAAACAAACATGTGATAAAGTTAGTTATACATACAAATCTAAGCTGGAAAATAAATTTTAGTATCATCAACAAATAGAAGAGATTTGAAAACATGGCACTTTTTGGTATCATTCAATGAGAGAGTGTAGTCATAGAAGAACATTACAAAAATTCCTGGAACAATCTGGTACTTGGAAATATGGTTTAGGGAAGAGTAGATGTGGGGTTGCGGGGAGAAGTAAATGATATGGGAGGGAGACCTAAAAAAATGAGAATAGAATTAAGATGAAATCTAAAGCAGAAGTTTATGAGGGTATATGATTACAGATATAGGTAAGCTTATGGAATTGGAGCTAAGACATTCATCTAATTGCACCAATATTTCTCTATGAAATATATGACAAGGTCTTCAGCTGAGAGTTGAGTGGGAGGAGATGTTGGAGATTTGGGGATTGAGAAGAAAGTACATAATTGTCATCTAGGGAGTAAGTTAATGAATTTACTAGGGAAGTTTAGTTGTCAGATAGAAGAGTTCTGCTCATAAATTTGAAGTCATTTCTTCAAATCACCTTACATGATTTTTCTCCAGCAACATTCAGCTGCTTGGATGCAGGGGCAGAATAAGTAGTAAGTTGAGATAAAAAAGAAAACTGGGGTTTGTTTAGGAGAATAAAATGAGGCTGGAAATGAAGTAAAGTAGTTCAGAATGTTTGAAAGTGAGATGAATTACAGAGTCTGGGAAGAGTATTGGGAGCTGTTGAGGAAGGAGTGATGGAATGGCAGGGAGGGAGTAAGGAGTTAGGCCAATGGATCGACTGACTGTTTGTGGTCTCAATGAAGCGTTTTGGAAAGACAGGATGTGATGATCAAGAAATGTGAGGTTCTGTAGGGGTTTAGATCCTACTTCTCTGGGCTCAGGGCCTATCACAATGATTAAAACACATTCATAAAACTTAGAGGCTATTAGGGAAAAGTGGAAGTAAACAAATAGACAAATAAGTTATATGATTTTTCAGATAGTGATAAATGCTGTGGAGAAAAATGGAGCAAGGAAGAGGAGTAGGCAATACCAGGGAGTCTGTTGGGAAAACAAACAAACAAATCTTTCTGTCATGCCATTTGTTGTTATGTGCCTTCACGTCGCTTGCGACTCATAGCAACCCTGTGTACAACAGCCCTAAACTCTGCTCTGTCCTGTGCCAATTGCTCTGCCTCTGACACACCCATCCTGATTACCCCAGTCACTGAATCAATACACCTCATAGAGGGCCTTCCCCTCCTGTGCTGTCCCTCCACCCTTCCAAGCATGATGTCCCTCTCCAAGGGACCGGTCCCTCCTTATAATAATGCTTATAATAATGCATTACAGCGAGCTCTGGCGGCCTAGTAGTAAGGAATTGTGCATCAACATAAACACATGCGGTTTGACTTCACCAGCTGCTTGATGGGAGAAAGATGAGAAATCTCCTCTCATGTGATTTACAGCCTCTGAAAACCCAGTGGAGTTCAATGGAGTTCAATGATGAGTAAGTTCCAATTGATGATGCTTAACAAGATAGTCATTAGAGTTGAAGGATTTATTAGCAACTAAGCCAAAGACTAAGGAAAGTTGTATGCAACTAGGCCAAAGACTGATGAATTCCTTTTCATCCTAACTCACTCACTGTCCTAATACATGTTGATAAAAATATACCACATTTTACAGATTTTTTTAATAAGCACTACTTGAGGACAATCTTTTATGAGCATCAGCAAACAGACGATTGTGACACGTTTTTTTGGTAACTCTTGGCCAACAAAGCATAATTGCCTTCAGCCCTGCTTCTGCTTCATTCTAATAGGCAGGGAGGGAAGTTATAAAGATTGCTTTGACAACAGAGATCCAGGCAGTCAAAAGTTGCTTGTTTTTAATTTCTGTATATTCAATCTTTATTTTAAGGCTTCTCTACTATGGATTTAGTACTCTGTCATTTGTGAATAACACAGGTATCCATCTTCAGTTTCAAGTATTTGCAGAAGAACCACTGAGCTGGCAGTTAGGAAACAGGGCTCATTTCTGACTCTATTCCTTATGGATCATGTGACCACAACCAGGTCACTCAACTCAATAGACTTCAATTTCCTCATCTGAAGCCCTTTCAACTATCTCGTGCCTTGATCTTACCGAGTCAGCAATAAATGAAAGTATGTAGTTGTGTACTGCTTAGTTGATGTTGACTCATATAGGAAAGAGATCATCAAAATTTTTTCTATAATGGCGTTGGGTGGATTAAATTGTCAGTCTTTCAGTTAGTAGCCTTTTGTGCAAACCAGGGCCCCTAATGAACATATGATTGAATGCAGTATATTGGTCTCATTCCGAAAATACAGCCTAAGGAGACAGAACAAATATTGATTTGAAATAAGATGTTAACTCTTTACTGTAGTGATTAATCATCCTAAGTGAGACACATTGCACTGGGGAAATTTACAGTTAGGGACCTCTCCAAATTATTGAGGAGTAGTGATGTTATTTTGAGGACCAAGATGTGTCTGATTCAGGCTATAGTCTTTCAGATTACTAGCTATGCATACAAGAGCTGGACAATATCTAAGGATGACAGAAAAAGAATTGACACCTTTGAGCTGTGGTTTTGGAGAAGAGCACTGAGCATCCCATGGACTTCAAAAAAACGCAACAAATATGTCTTGGAGAGGTTGCAGCAAGAGTGCTTTGGAGACAAGGATGAGATACTTTGGGTATGCTGCTAAGAGGGGCGATTTCTTGGAGAGGGATATGATGCTTGGGAGGGTGGAGGGTCAGCGAAGGAGAGGAAGACCCTCAACCTGGTGGATTGACATGATGACTGCTGCAATTGGCTCTAATGCATCAGGAAGTGTGAAGATAGTACAGGACAGGATGGGTTTCTGATCTGCTGTTAATAGGGTCACTTTGAGTTATACTCAACTTGATGTCACCTAAGAACAACAACAATAACATATATATATAAATACACACACACACACACACACACACACACACACACACACACACACCCCACATATAAATAGCATGTAAATTCTCAACAATGAATCAAGAAGAACAAAGAAGAATTGATGCATGTAAATTGTGGTTTAGGCTATGCCAAATATAACCAACTATAGCAGTATAGACTACTAGGAGAACAAACAAATCCATCTTGGATGTAGTTCAGCTGGAATGCTCTTTAGAAGTGAAGATGGAGAGCCTGCATGTTATGTACTTTGGACAGGTACTAGGAAGGCTCGGCACTTGGAGATAAACATCATACTTAGTAAAGAAGAGGATTAACAAAAAAGAGGGTTCCCTCAACAAGATGAATTGATACAATGGTCACAACAGTGGGTTTAAGCACAGTAGAAAATGTTAGGATGGTACAATAGCCATAATCTGGCGTCAACTTGATGGCATTTAACAACAATAATGTTATGGAAGCATATTGCCAGATCTTTCTTCCGTGACTCCACTGGATAGATTTGAGCCATCAACCTTGTGGTGGGTGGACCAGAACAAACCATTTATGCCCTCCAGAGACCTGGAAGAATTAGGGATGCTTCAATTCTTTCAAGTGGCATCCATTAGTATAAGGACTCTGATTTTTAATTTAATTAGAAATAAATCAATTAATCCTCAATAATAGGCAACCATTTCTTATATCAACGAAGGGACAGAATTATGCTAGACATCATTGGGAACACAAAGGAAATAGAATGATATAATATCTAACAGCAATGAGATTACTAGTGTGGAATCAAATTAAATGAGATAAAGCACAAAGAAAATAAAAGTTAAATTCACAGTGTTGACTCTAAAAGTCAAGGAGCACAGAGAAGGAAGAACTGATCCAGCTGAAAAGGAAAGTCAAGGAAAAGAAATCTCGCTGCCACCTACAAAGGCAGCTGAATATTAAGAAAAGGATTTGTTTACTGTTGCCAAAGGAAAAAGAGGGAGGGAATCAATACTAGTTCAGCACTTACTCTTTTAATGATCTTATCTGTTAGTTTATTACACTGAATAAAGCAGGGATTTGGATTCCTGTCTATTGATGAAATAACTGGGTCTCAACGAGGCTGAGATCACACAGCTACTAAAAAAATGGAAGTCAGAATTTGAACCTGGATTTGTCTAACCCAAAGTCAATGATCTTTACAGCCACCTCCTTGGTCACATTTATTGCATGTTGGGTAAGTGGTAAACACTGTGCTAGGATTTAATGTTGTTTTGGAAGTATTAGGTGACAAAAAAGGCATGTTACACAGTCAATCATGAGTTATGTCTCATGAGTTAAAACAGATTGTGCTATTTTAATTCTCGGCTGATCCAGAAAGTCTTATGATGAGTGTCAGAAGCTTGGCATGACCAACTGCTGAGTTCTTCAGTGAATATTCACCTCCAGAAAAAAAATTATTCTATCTCTTGAGAATCATTCTGCAACCCGGTCTGTTTTCAAGTAATGTATTATATTTCACTTACTCATCTCTCTGACAACCTATGGGAGAAATGGGAGCTAGAACATGGTGTAGCAAAAAATCAGGGCACAGGGAAATATCACCATAAACCTAGATGGAAAAAAATCCTGTCTGCTTAAAATGCACACTTTTGTAAAAAAACATGGATATTAAAGCTGCAAATTGCATTACTGTCTCATTCATTATTAGAATTACTTTTCTTTTTAAAAGACAGTTATTATTGAATATATACATAAACATAGATATACATATAGCAAACATAATTACACACAATAATTTGGCCATTATACTAGTACAACTTTCATCTGACAGAAGTATAATGAGAAATCCAAAGATTGTATTCCTTATACAGAGCCTCAAAGTAAAATAAGTCACTTGGATTCAACAAGGACTTCATAACCTTGAATGCATTGTACTTATTTTATGCGGAACAGTCTCTTTTGCATCATGAAAGAAAGATGATGTTAGGGACAATGTAGTTGGTTCTGACTTGTAACAATCTTATCTACAACAGAATGAAATGCCATGTGACCCTCACCATCCCTGTTATGCTTAAAATCATTATTACAACCATTGTATCAATCCATTCCTTGAGGGTCTCTCTCTCTTCCTCTGACTTTCTACTGAGCAGGATGTCTTCCTCCAGGGACATAATCCCTGATAAAATGCCCCAAGTATGTGACACAAAGTCTCACTATCCTCACTCCTTAGGAATATTATGTCTCCATTTCTTCTAAGACAGATTTTTCTGGTACTTTTTGGCAGTTTCATGGTATATTAAATATTCTTCACCAACGTCAAACTACAAAGATAACTATTCTTCTTCAGTCTTTCTTGTTTTTTTAGTATTTTAAAGACAATCTTGATAGTAGATTTGCCAAATGCAATATGTCATTTAATTTCCTGACCATTGCTTTAGTGGGTATTGACTGTGTTGCTTTGATACTGGAAGTTATGCCAGAGGTATTTCAAATGCCAGCAGAGCCATCCACGGTGGAAAAGTCTCAGTGACAGAAGGAGAACTGCTCCTCCACTTCTGAAGTAATTTGTCTTTGAAAACCTTATGAAAGAAAGCAGAAAATGGTATAGTGATACTATTAAGATTGTGGGCTCTGAGGTTTCCATGTTGACTTGAAGGCTAATAGGATTATCTTGGGCATGTTACCCAGTTTTAAGGAATGAGAAACTGAAACAGAAATCTCACTGCTGTAGAGTCAGTTCTGATGCATGACAATCCTCCACTGGGTTTCTGAGCCTGTAACTCTTTATTGGAAGAGACTGCCTCATCTTTGTCTTGAGGAAGAGTTAATGGATTCAGATCATTGACATTTTGGTTGGTAGTTCAACATCACAAGGGCTCTTTGAAGTAAAAGAGGAAAGATGGTATTGGTAACTATATAGCAGGATAGTTCTGAGGATCAAGAGAGACAATACTTCAAAAGCACTTTTCTTCAGGGCTGTCACAAAGCAGTATTTCATAAAGATTTTCCATATTTCTTTCTTGCATTATCAAATATAGTAGATGACTGAGTGACTCGGTCCCAAATTAATTTAAGTGGAGTGGATTAATATAAGAATTTAGTGTTTTTCCCACTAACTGTAGGTTTTTCAGAGACAAATGTTCATCTGTGTACTCTCAATGGCTAAGATAGTGCACAGAGTAAGCCTTAAGTAAATATATACTGGGATCAAATGGAGTTCTGATCTCCAAGTATTTCCCATACTCCTTTCTAAGTTCTCTAACAAGTCAGAGAAGGGATCCTATGACAAATATTTTTGGCTAGTTCCAATTATTATAAGAAATTATGTTGGAATGGCACATATTTTTAATTTGGAATCCTGTAGTGAATTGTTGGGCTGTTGACTGAGAGGCCATTGATTTGAATCCACATCCCCATGGAAGAAAGACAAGAAGTCTTTTCTTATAAAGACCTACAATCTCAGAAACCCAATGGAGGGATGCCATGAGTTGGAGTTGACTTGATGGTTTGGTTTTTGGTCAATTACTTAGGATTTAATCATCCAAAAATCTGAGCCAAATGCAAGCCTATACAGAAAACAGTCTATATCTATTCAAATCTAAGCTGAGGAAGTATTTTGTTGTGGTGACATCCAAGCTGATGTTGTTGTTAGTTGTTATTGAGGTAGACCTGATTCATAGCAAGCTCATATATAATGGAATAAATGACACCATCACTACGATGATTGGGAATTAGACCATGTTAGTCTAGATGGTTTTCACTGATTTCCTTTTCAGAAGCAGATTGTTAGGCTTTTCTTCCTGACCAATTTTAGTCTGGAAGCATCGTTGAAATCTGTTCAACATTATAATATGCAAATCTCCACTGACAAATGAGTAGTGACTGTGCACACAGTGCATTGGCTTGGGGATTGAAATTGGGTCCTCTCTAGGAAAGTTGAGAATTTTACCACTGAACTACCAATGAACATATAGGGTATGGCTCATATGATATGTGGAAAGCCATGGTTGAACAATAAAGCTCTTAACAGCTCTGATAAGCTGGGGATTGGGAGTTTAGGAATAGAGGATTCAGGTTTATGGCTCATTACATATTATTTCTATTCAGCATCAGAAAATCCATTTGAGCTTAGATCCTACTCCAGAAGCTCCCCTCCAGGCAAAATGCAGAACACACATGTTCAGAGACAGTGAATGCTAAGAAATCAAGGGGAGAGCTCAAAGCTCATTGCAATGAGAAAGTTGTCCTTCCCAGGGTAGTAAGTAAGTAACAGTAATTTGGCAGACAGCATTATTTGATGAGTAGACTGCTCCAGAATTGAAGCTGTTGTAACTAGAGACTGAATATTTTTATTAAATCAAGTTATAGTAAGGAAACTTCAGGGACAATAACAAGATTCAATAAACGTCAGTGGATCCTGAACAGCAGATAGGAATGAGGTCTCAGGTTGGGACCAGGATGTTTTTATCACAGATTATAAGGATCTCCATTTGCTCATTGTGAGCAGAACTCATAGTAATGATTAGGATAACCCTCATTGCTCATTGAGCCCTATAGACATTTGAGTGAAAAAAACCCAACAACTTAGTGTTTGTATTTAAATTTTGTGTCAGTCATTTTCCAGTAACTATATTTTTTTCCCTTAAAAAATATGTTGCTGAATTCTATCAGCCATATAGAATACCTTCGTACTTGAAAGTGATTGTTGGAGTATGTAGAGATGAACTGTTGGAATATTGACAGATTAATTTCAAATCATACAAACATACAAAAAGACAAAGAGAGAGAAGGCAAATATGACTGCCAAGTCTTTTGTACTAGAACTCTTCTTCTATTTTATGAATTTAACATTTTCTTAATAAAATTTTGGGGAACATTTAATATGCTTTCTGGTGGATTGCACTAGTTGAGAGTGGTCAATATTTGGCTGTTCACAGTCGTCAAGTTGGATTGGCAGCAATCTTTATATTCGCCTATAAAGTCTTATTTAGCTCAGCAAGTGTAAATGAAGAAGTGCAAGGAGATTTTTATTTGGGTAAGTAATTTATCTGAGTAATTATTTTCACCAGAATAATGGGATAATCTGAGAGCAAGTAAGAATTTGTTTACATATTCTTTTGTGGTGTTAGTCTAAAAGTTGACAGTTTTTAGCCATTATAGTTAGCCCTCTCTGGTCTCCAGCTACCTTAACTGCAGACACATGATCTTGCAAATCACCAGTAGCTGTGGGACTACAATAGGAGAAATAATGCTTCCCATTCTGAGCAACAAGACTTGAGGTAAAGAAGACTTGTGGTGGCAAGACTTGAGGGATACTGGAGCAAGAGCCTGGTGAGATTGAGATCCTGGTGGTGGAGAGACTGTGGCATTGCTGTGGAGAAATGGTAGAAAGATATAAGCAGAGGAGCCCTGAAATAAAGGCCACAGTTAAAGGATTTTTGCTCTTCTGGCCAGATGCTTGAAGGAGAAGTCGACCTATAACTGCTCTGAGGCAAACCTTGCTGGATGATTTGGATTTGACTGACCTGAATCCAGAACCTGGACTAATTGAGGAATTGTGCCTTGGAACTTGGGCTAAAACCTGGACTTATATTGGATGATATTCTTTGCCTCCCCAAGTCTCCAACTTACTTCCCTAATAAACCCCATTCTCAGTACCATAATTGTGAGTCTGTGAGTCAACAATTAATAAATGAGCCTCTTGCTGTTGGTGCGGCTCTAGAGGCACCATGGTGCTGAGCTACAGGCTCTTTATCTGCTTTATGCTCTGGTGCAGTGAGGGGCAGTACTATTCTTACTCACTTTGACCCTTTCAGAGAGATGCTTGTGGCCCTGTGCCTCCATGTCCAGTTTTCTGCTCTTTAGACACCTCTCAAATGTATAAATAGCAATCCTGTGAAGTCTTTGAAGAGCAAGGATAGCGTCAGTTGTGGTATTGAGGTCAAGATGTGTTGGACAAGGTCATCTTCAGAAACTTGTGACTGTCCTTTAATTTGCCAGATTTTACACACCAGAGAACCTTCCAAAGGCTCCTTCTGCCTTCATGCTGTCATCGATGTGCAAATGGCTGTGTCTGGTCACAAGCAGATCTACCCCCTACTATGAACCAGAGAGGTTTTGACAGAGAATATGGGAAACAAAGATTGCTATGTTTGGTTTCTATGTTTTGTTTACAAAATAATGGGCTTTGGGTTAAATTGAGGCAGGTGTGCAAATGTGCTGATGAAGTCCATGAACCTCTATTTCACACAACAAATGATAAAGAGCCTGATGATAGTTGTTACCACATCAATAATTGTAGCAAGGGCCTGGATATCAATCAAAGGAGAGACAAGCATTTTGATAGCATTAATCAGAGCTGGCTTCCTCTTGAAAATCATGCCAAAGTCCTTGGATTGCTGCCTATGTCCATTGTTTTCCATTTGGTGGTTTGGACACAGATTCTGTTCCCCTTCCCCAATGTGGTCATAATGAAATGAGGGAATTAACTCTGAGCAGAGTTGTTCTAGTTTGGATGTGAAGGCAATAACAAATGAGGAAAGTTCAAATTATTAAGGAGAAAAAACAGTCTGTGTTACTAAACATTAACTGGCAAATACAGTAGATGTGTACAGTGAGAAGGTTTTCCATCCTGGTCCAAAGCAAAGGTGGTCACAGGTCACAAGGCCTGTATATAACATCAGAAGGAATTTTTTAGGTTTTTCCATTTTCAGTAGAAAAACAATGTGTAGCTTTAAGCAGTCAAAATAATATCTAGTCTCAAAACTATGAATAATACTCTAATATCACTAACAAAAAAGGGATCAAAGTAGAAACTATGTACTTCCTCAGTTACCATCTAGAACACCACAATTCTTGATGACTATTAGAAATGTCCAATCTTTTTGCTTATTACTGTATAACATGTAGAAAATACATGACAGGAAGTCTCATTAGCCTTGCTATTAAGGACCTTTCTGGGTTTATTTCCTCGGTCTATTTAATATTCTTCACCGATTTTATAATTCAAAGGCATCAGTTCTGTAGTCTTCTTATTCATTGTCAAGCCCTCATATGCATAAATTGCTGTTTGTGCCCACCAGCTGATCCTTCAGTTTTCAGAGGCAGTATACAGCATGGGAGGAGATTGCCAATCCTTCTCCAGCAGAGCAGCTGTTGGATTCAAACAGTGTGCCTTTGGGATTGCAGTATGACTTCTTACCACTAGGCCATCAGAGCTCCCTATATGTATTTGAGGTATCTAACAATACCATGACTTGGATCACCTTAGTGTTCAGACCAATGTCTGGTGAGGGACAACATGTTTAGCAAAGCAGAAGGTCAGAGGAAAAGACGATCCTATTAAGATGAATTGACACAGTGACTGCAACAATGGGTTTAAATATGGTAGTAATTTTGATCACAGGACTGGACATTGTTTTATTCTGTTGTGCACAGGGCCATTGTGAGTTGAAACCAGCTAGATGACAACTAACAACAACATTACTAGATAAACCTTTTTCCAGACCTGTAATCTACACTATTAATTTCTTTTATGTCCTACTTAGACAAATTGAGAGTGACAGCCAAGAACATGGTGTAGAGATCACTGGAATTTATGTACTTCAAGATAGGAATTCCTCAGAATAATAAAGGACTTCAATATGATATAAATTGTAGTAATGGCAGTTTTTCTAATTCAAACCATGCTCTTTTCAATCACTTTCTATGCCTCTGAGAGTCATAATGAATAAGGACAACAGAAGAAGAATTGATGCTTTTGAGTTGTGGTGCTAGAGAGGAGTACAGAATATCCCAAAAGACTGCTGAACAGATATTTCTTGGAAAAAAGTGCAGCCAGAATGCTCCTTGGAAGCAAGACTGGTGAAGTTTTTTCTTACATACTTTGGGCATGTTGCTAAGAGAAGCTATTCCTTGGAAAGGGACATTAAGCTTGGAAAGGTAAAGGGACAGCAAAGGAGGGGAAGACCCTCAGTGAGAGAGGTGACACAGTAACTTCAGCAAAGGGTTCCAGCATGTCAGAGATGTTGAGGATAGCATAGGACAGGACAGAGTTCAGATCTGTTGTTCATTGGGTCATCATCGATGTGACAGCACATAACAAAAACAACAAACAATGGTAATTTTATGTCCAAAGGAAGAAATGAAACAGCTAGGATAAGTTTACAAAGGATTACAAGGTGGTGATGTAAAATGGATTAGAAAAGTCTGTTTATCCAGTTGGAATTATTCCTTTCAATTCTCTCTGTCAGAGTTTTACTTCATTAGGACCCATCCACCGGAGGTGGTAAAAAGCTCATGATCTTCAGAAGCAGGCAAAGCCTTTTACCTTGACACAGACCAAGTATGCTGTGTATAACTTCTAGTATCTTATACTTTTCCACGAGAACAAAGCTTTCAAAGCAGGAAAAACCATAAGCACATGTGTGCACATTCACATGTGTACACGGTGCCAAAATGGACAGTTGAAAAATGAGAGATTCAACTAGTCAACTGTCTAAATGTTGTCAAGCAATCATTTTGATTACTATTTATGTAACAAATTGGTATTTTTAAGTGACTATAATTGTGACATTGTATAGGCATGTCCTACATATGGAGCAGCACAGCTCCTTGGAAAATTAACTGGTCAGCTTCTGCTATAATAGATAACAACTTACGTTGGCGATACCTCGCACAAATTATCATCCTTTATAGCATAAGCTAATTCATTTTCCAGAGAACTAGAAATTCTTGGAAGATATTACTAACCATTGGTCAATGAAAATGGGTTTGAGTTTCAAGTATTTGAATTTCTAGCATCTTTTGTTTCATAAAGGGTCCACTTTCTGTAAGTGCTGACCAATTACTAACCTTCAGCACAATATAAATTAGACCACATGTTGAACTTATTGGTCTTTTCTGCACTAACACAAGTCAGTCTTGTGTGTGTATGTACTCTTAATAGGCTTTGAAAAGGATAATTTAATCATTAGAGAGAGAAAAAATGTTTCCTTATATCGTACTTACCTTAATTTGAAAAAGACAAGAAAAGTACAGAGGCAAATGAAAGACAAGGTAAAAATGGCTAATTGAGTTTATAATCCACAATGATCATAATATGTAATCTTGTCTTCTCAAGAAAGAGTGGGTTAAAAGAGTCCACATGCTTGTGTATTAATATTCATGTTCCCCCTCGTGGGTCCTCTTTGTCTGCGTGCTGCGGCACTGATGAAACCGAGTTTCTTCTCTTGTCCCCCATGGGCAATCTGTGCCTCAATGTCTTTGTTTCTCTGATGAGGTTCTGTTTTCTGAATGGCAAGTTTAGACTTTAAATCTTCCACCTGAATTATTACAAGAGAGATTTGGTAATTAAGTTCTAACAAGATTTAAATGATATTAAAAACAGTCAGTTAAAAGGAAACACAGCCGTGGGCTTTGTTGTAAATTTGTATAATTATTTTTAGTCCTCTAGAGGATGCATAATTATGTTTCTGTATTTATAAAAATACTGCCTCCGAGGCACCAAAATGAATTTTACTGTATGCTAATTTGCATATTAATGTTACTCTTTGTTTGTCAAAATTTCTTTGGCTGGGGAGAAAGAAAAAAAAAAGATTTTCTAGGAAATTTTCAAAGTAACCATAAAGAGTGTAAAGCTTTTGATCTGAAAGTCTGGAAAAACCTCTTCTCCTTGGGAAAAATTTGATAGTTTAAGGGGGAAAAAAAGAAACTTAAGAAGCAAATGTACAACCTTCAACCTCAAGTTTAATTTCTAATTAACTTTGAAAGGGACAGGCTTGCACAAGGAATTATGATATCCTAAATTCTATGTAGCCATTTTACATGCCCTTTACACAAAATAGGTACTGTTATTTGTTACATTTTTAAAAGATAGGGAAACAGAGAAGAGTGATTTAAGTAAAGGGTTCAAGTTCACACAGCTGGCATTTTAAAGTAGGCAGTTTGATGCAAGGCCCTTCATCATTGCATTAGCTTGTTGTCTGGACTAAGGACAAAGGGCGCTGAGGATCTCTTAGTGTTCTGCTTGGGGTGTCCACTTGCTGGCCTTTTCTCTTGTGATGCTGGGCCCATGCACAGTGTTGAAATCGTCACCGTATCCTGATCTTCTATGTCTCCAAAGCAAGACTCTTTCTCTGCTTTTTTTTCCTGTTTAGAATTGAAAGTTACAGTGTTTTACCTAGTAGAACAAGTCAGGGAGTGAGTCTTAATAATGTCTTGGTCCTTTCTTTCTGTGTTGGTTCTCTAGACTTTCTGTAACAAGTGATCACAAAGTTGTTCCTGTTGGGTGCTCTTGGGTTGACTCGACTCATGTGACTCTGTAAACAAGAGATCTGAATATTGCCCCATGTGGCACCAGCCTCAAAATCTCTGCCAGGCAAGCCCACTGTTGCAGTCAGCATGTAAATCCATTGTATGTGAGAGGGTCTTTCTCTGACCCTTTTCCTTTCCCAGAGAGTTCTGGTGGCCTAGCAGTAAGGCAAAGTAAATAGAGTACTGCCAACTCCAGTGTTTGTGGTTCGAATCTACCAGCTGTTCCAAGGGAGAAAGTGGGCAATCTCTTCCCGTGTAATTCATTATCTCTAAAAGCCCAACTTGGAGGCACACAACAACCACCTTTTCCAGAATAACGTATTTTTCCAAGGACTTGCCCCTTCTGAAAATATGGCCAAAGTATGTGAGGAAGTTTCACCATCTTGTCCTCTAAAAGAGCACTTTGGTTGCACTCTTTCCAAGGCAGATATGTTTGTTCTTTTGGGAGACACAAAGTAGCTGATCTAAATAAGCCCCTATACTGTCTGACAGTCCTAGAGACTAAAGTGTAAAATCAAAGTATTAGTAGGGTCTCATTCCTTCTCAGACAGGCTTTCCTTTCATCTTTGAGTTTCTGGTCATTACTTCTTATATTCTTGGCTTATTGCTGCTTTGCTCTAGTTTCTGCTTCTGTCTTCATAGAATCTTCTTTCATATGTGTCTCTCAGTGTTCTCAGTTTTTCTGAAAAGGATCCCAGTCACTGGATTTAAGGTCCACCCTTATCCAATAAGACATCATTTTTTAATTCCTTAACCAAGTACCTCCCCAATAGCCCTATTTCCCAATAAAGGCATGTTTTGAATGGGGGAAACAGTTAAACCCACAACATCTTCATTAATACTTTTCATTTAACTTTTAGCCAATTTAAGTATAAAGAATATATCCTGGTCTTCTCATTGTCCTGGTGAATGAGGAAGGACTTGTCCAAGTTTACTACAAAATTGATACAGAGAGAATCATTTATCTCCTTCTGTGGTCAGAGTAGGAATTCCTGGGTAGTGGAAATTATCACTGTACTTGGCTACTGACTGAAAGACTGGAACGTAGAGTACAAGGAAAAAGTTCTTGGAGACTAAGGGCCTAGAAATCTGCTCTTAAAAAGTAGACATTGAAAAACCTGTGGAGCCCAGTTCCACTGAGCTTTAGGTTAATCACTGAGAGCTTAGCTGTTATATAAGGAGAGTGCCACATATAGCATTGGAATGGAGGAAATACTCACAGTGACCACTTAGCCCAACCCTCTCATACCACAGTCGGAGAATTGAAGTTGGCCAAAGACACCCATAAATTGGTTTCAGAGCTATTGTTGTTATTGTTATGTGTCATCGACTCACTTGCGACTCATAGCAACCCTATGTACAAGAGCTCTAAACACCGTTCTATCCTGTGCCGACCTCACCGTCTCAAACACACTCATTCCCACCACCCCAATCACAGAATTGATCTATCTCATCAAGGGTCTTCCTCTCCTGCACTGTCCCTCCACTCTCCCAAACATGATGTCCCTCTCCAAGGACCAGCCACTCCTTGCAACATGCCCAAAGTATGTCAGACGAAGCCTCATTATAGCCAGAATACTATTTCTAGGTCCTAGTCTGTGCCCTTTAATTATATTTGATATTTGGTGTCAGATTTCTTTGAGAAAATTGACCTCTGATGCCCTTCTATCTTGATTACCAATATCCTTGTTACTGTGTGCCATCAAGTCAGATCCGACCCATAGCTGACCCTCCAGTGAGTTTTCAGAGGCAGTAAATCCCATGGGAGGAGATTGCTCATCACCCCACATGCCTTAGGGATCACAGAAGAGCTCGGTCACCAGAGGCCACCAGAATTCCCTTAATATTAAAGAATTGTGTTGCCAGTGCAAAGGTACACAGTTTTGAATCTACCAGCTGCTCCATGGGAGTAAGATGGAAAATCTCTTTTCATATAATTAACCACCTCTGAAAACCTACTGAAGGAGCAGCCATGGGTCAGTTCCAACTTGATAGAACACAACAACAATATTCACACAAGGCATTTATGTTTTCAGAATCTCATTTTCAACTGTCACTTAACTTACATAAGAAGACTCTTGTTAGGTGCTGCCAAGTGGATCCCAATGTATATAGACACCATCTAACAGATCAGAACTGACCACTTAGGGTTTTCCTGGATATAATTTTTATGAAGGAGGCTTGGTGCCAGGTTGGGCTGCTAACTGAAAGATCAGTGCTCCAATTCAGCAGCTGCTCCACTGGAAAAAGATGAGGCAGTCAGCTCCTGTTAAGATTTACCACCAGGGAAAACTGCTGGAGGTTTGCTATGACTGAGAATCAGCTCCGTGGCACTGGTTTAATATTTACAGAAGCACCTTGACAGGTCTTTCTCCTGTAGAGCTCCTGGGCGGGTATGAACTGCCAACCTTTTGGTTAGCAGCCAAATGCCTAACCATTGTGCCTTCATGGCTCCTAATATCCCACATTATAGATGGGAAGAGTGTAGCACAAAGGAGTCTACTTCTTACCAATGGAGTCTCAACCTAGACTGGAAAACTTTGTATTGGAAGCCCCTTTAGGAAGCTTGTTGGATGCTGGAGAGACTGAGGAATCTCTCATAAACACTTGCCTCTTCAAGTGAGGTGAAAGCCTCTCAGGCAATGGTTTAAAGTTTTCAGAACTCATTTTCAAAATCTTTTGAAAAAATCTTTCCACTGTCTGGGAACCCTAATCAATCACCTTTTCAGACAAGAAAGGAGTGGTGAGGCTGAGTGGGTGTGAGTGTTTGGATGTGGTGCAGTTGCCGTTTTATAAGTATTTTATGCCAGTGTTTTAGGTCATTTAATTTATTCTTTTGTGTGCCGAGGTAATGCAGATACTATTGAAAGTGTTCACCTGTGGAACAAAAGTCCAATTGGATGTAGATGATTTCAGTAAATTCTCGGCAGTCAATATTTTTAAACAGTTACTGTTTACACATGGCCAGCGGAGAACCCTGAATTTGGACTCATAGTTTATATTATTTGCTGACTTGAAAGATTTGTGTAAAAACAATTCCGATCATCAACAATACAGATTAAGATACACAAAATGCTGTCAGAGATGGCTTTGATTTTTCACAAATAAATTACTACGAAATTGATGTCCTGAGCATGATCAATAACAACAGTGTATCTGCACAGTTCTTCATCCCTTACTAAACTGCTGGACAGGGGCCTGGGAAACCAATCTGTTTCGAATCACTCAGTGTTAGAAAAATCTTTCCCACTCTTCACAGGTCTCTGACAAGTGGACAGGGCACTCCATTTGCCCCAGGACTATCTCTATTCTGGACAGTTCTGTTGTGGAGTCATAGATCATCGGTGTCCTAGGCTGGGTGATGCATTGCTCCAGAGTGTCAGAACAACAGCTGGCTCAGTTTCTCCATCCAGGGAGCCCAGCAACAGCTGACGGCCGTGATAGATTACATGCATAGTGCAGCCTATCGCTGTAATATATCAAGACACAATGCCGATTTGAAGGTGAATTAGTCAAAAGTTGGAGTTTCTGCAAGCTCTCAACCCAAGAAAAGAAACTTGGTTTAATTACAGAGTGAAAGACAAAGTAGTTGGCATAAAACTTAGTGATTGTCAAGTGCAGGGCTATTTTTAAGATATAATTCACATTAATATAGTGGGCATCACTGCCAGATGAGGTCTGTTGTTCTGATCTGTTGAGGTATGATTCAAATCCTCTGTCAGCACCCCCACCCCCACCAGAGCTGCTGAACCATAATTTTTCCATGTGCTTTTGGATAGACTTTCTAAATCTGATTCTACTATAAACAATCAGATTCCTTCTGCCCTGAGTCCCAGCACTCTTTATTTTCCTTGTATTTCTTTTTTTCCAAATTCACATAGGACAGAAAAATCCAGAATGCGACTATAAAATAATGAATTATATGCCACTCTTCTGGAAGGATAGGGAATGAGGCCTATCATTGCTTATATGAGGAGGATTGTGACTAAAAACAGAGAATGCCAGAGCGAAGCTCACTTGTCTTTTATTGACTGTGTAAAGACATTCAATCACACTAATTATAGCAAATGGTCCAATGAATGAGAATCCTAGAATAATTCATTGTGTTCATATGGAACCTGTACATAAACACACAGGCAGCCATTTGAACAGAACTGGAAGATATTATCTGGTTTAAAAGAAGAAAAGATGTGTGTCAAGGCTGCAGCCTTTCACAGTGGTTATTCAATCTGTTTGATGACCAAATAATTTGGAAGTGGATTATATAAAGAAGAATGAGGTATCAGAATTGAAAACTCACTAACAATCTGTGATATGCAGATTATACACCTTGCTTTGCTGAAAGTGAAGACAACTTAAAACACTGCAGAAAATCAAAGACTATCACCTTCATTTTGCATTGTTGTTGTTATGTGCCGTCGAGTCATTTGCGACTCATAGCGACCCTATATACAACAGCCCTAAACCCTGTTCTGTCCTGTGCCAATCTCATGGCCTCTGACACACCCATCCCGATTACCTCAGTCACTGAATCAATCCACCTCATAGAGGGTCTTCCCTCCTGCGCTGTCCCTCCACCTTACCAAGCATGATGTCCCTCTCCAAGGACCTATCTCTCCTTACAACATGTCCAAAGTATGTCAGACGAAGCCCCAAAATCCTTGCCTCCAAGGAATAGCCTGGTTTAACCCTCTCCAGGATGAATCTGTTTGTTTTCTTGGCAGTCCATGGAACATTCAATACTCTTCTCCAGCACCACAGCTCAAAGCCATCAATTCTCCTTCTATCTTTCCTAGTCATTGTCCAACTCTCTGATGCATAACAAGTGATTGCAAAGATCATGGCCAGAGAGACACTGTTGCTCTTTAGTACTTTAGAGAGGTTCCCTAACAGCAGACTTTCCCATCGCGATACATTTTTTTTATTTCCTGGCTGCTGGTGCCAAGAGTGTTGACCGTGGAGCCGAGCAAACTGAAGCTGTGAACAATCTCAATCTCTTCACCATCCATCCTGATACTACCAATTGGTCCATTGGTGAGAATCTTTGTCTTCTTGACATTGAGCATTTTGCGTTACACTTCAATATAAAGAAAAAAAATTCTCACAACTGGATCAATATGGCCTACTGGGTAAGAATTGTGCTGCCAATCCAAAGGCAGATGTTTCTAATTCACCAGCTGCTTTGAGGGCAAAAGATAGACAATGGCTTCCATGTAATTTATAGCCAGTGAGACCTCTATGAATGAGTCTGTTCCAACTCTACAACAATGCTCTACAACAATGTTACACAACACACACACACACACACACACACACACACACACACACACACATCTTTGAACTCTACAATAACAAACTACCCAGAGAGGCAGAGACACTCAATAGTTGGAATGTGTTTATTAAGTGGATGAACCATGGATCCACTAAAGACTCTAATCTGCTATGAACACTTTCTTGCCAGTAATAATCATTTATATTCTGTCTCATTTCAAATGAGAACTCATTTGAGCCTAGAGACTAGCCAGAATGATAGTTGTTTCTGCTGTGGTCAAGAGCAGAAGTGATCCAATAAACAGGTGCTTGTTAGTCTGTCATGATTGTCCTTTGGTCCTTGTCACTCACAGCAAGGCTGATGGACCTTCAACATCAACATTATCCCAAAGCCTGTTAGGACTGCAGAATCCAAGTCATGTCTCAGATCCACTGAATCACAACATGTATTTTTAACATCTGTGCTTCAGGCAATACTCCAGGTTTTCTTTCCCAACTGTCCTTATGACAACTTAGGTAAAAGTTCTTCCCTTCATTTATTTACTAAATAAATATCTTTAGATTTTACTATAATGTTTATTACTCTGAGGTTGAGATACTTAAAAATTGTTGCAAATGCTTCTGGAGATTAGCAAAGGCATCCACTAACACCTTGATCTGAATTAGTTTATCTAGGTCACATGAACACTGACTCTATAAGGTCCTATGCTGGAGAGTCAGCTATGAGTCAGTTCTGACACAAAACAGTAAGTAACATGATCACTGACTCCGTGCAAGGTCCTATGCTTTGTACCATTTTTAGAGACATGAAAAGATACTTGGTTACATTTTGGAGAAAGAAAAGGCTAAATGAAAGTCCAGAGAGTAGAAAGATGGTACAGAAGGCTCCGTATTTAGACAAAAAGTGTTTTTGTCCTCAAGGACGCTGCAGAAAAGAGCTTCCAGCCACAGGCACCTTGATTGATGATTTTCTTGATTGACGGATTTTCTGCTTGTTTAACCATCACAATATGTTGAAGGAAACATGTCTGGGATCAAGCATTCACTGACACCATGTTTCAAAGAAGGCATCGAGAAGTATTTGGTTTAGGAAGTTGATAAAATGACTGCTGGTAAGTTCTGCAGAGGATCGTAAGCATTCAAGGGTGAACTTTTTAACACAAGAAGAGCATTTGCTATTGTTGGCTGGTTATAGGGTAACTAGTGCTGGCTACTCTGGTGCTTTAGCTCTTGTGGCTTACTGGTAAGGAGCTGTGCTGGGAGGCATATGGTTCAAATCCACAGGTGCTCCATGGGAGAGAGATGGGTAAGCTCCTGTGTGATTTACTGCCTCTGAAAACCCACTAGAGGGGCAGTGATGGGTTAGTTCTGACTCAAAAGTACACAGCAACAACAGTGCTGATCATTGGAATGGTGCCATTGATCTACCACACAGTGATTAGGGAGATGGCAACGGGCAGGTGCCAGAGGGAGGCAGGGGCTAGAGGCCTCTGGGTGATCTTTAAGAACATCAGCCAAAGCCAGACAGGAAGGCTCAGTCATTGTTGTTGTTGTTATGTGCCATCGAGTCACTTGCGACTCATAGCAACCCTATGTACAAGAGCTCTAAATGCTGTTCTATCCTGTGCCAACCTAGCCATCTCAAATGCACTTATTCCCACCGCTCCAGTCACAGAATCTATCCATCTCATCAAAGGTCTTCCTCTCCTTTGCTGCTCCTCCACTCTACCAAACATGATGTCCCTCTCCAAGGACCAGTCCCTCCTTGCAACATGCCCAAAATATGTCAGATGAAGCTTCAGAATCCTTGACTCCAGGGAACACTCTGGCTTCACCTTCTCCAGGACAAACCTATTTGTTCTCCTAGCAGTCCATGGTATATTCAACACTCTTCTCCAGCACAACAGCTCAAAGGCATCAATCCTCTTTATCAACCCTATCCACTGTCCAACTCTCTGATGCATAGCAAATAATTGCGAAGACTATAGCCCGGGTCAGGCACATCTTAGTCTCCAGCCTGACATCGTTGCTCTTCAGTACTCTTGAGAGGTCCCTCACAGCGGACGTTCCCAATGCAACTCATCTCCTGATTTCCTGGCTGCTGTTACCAAGAGTGTTGACTGTGGAGCCAAGTAAATTAAAACTGTTAACTATCTCAATCTCTTCACCATCCATGCTGATGTTGCCAATTGGTCCAGTGGTTAGAATCTTTGTTTTCTTGACATTTAGCTTCAGTCCATATAGGAGGCTGTAGTCCTTGATCTTCTACAGCAATCGCTTCAGGTCCTCCTCATTTTCAGCAAGCAGGGTTGTGTCATCTGCATAATGCAGGTTGTTGATGATTCTTCCACCAATCCTGATGCCACATTCCTCTTAGTATAGCCCAGTGTCTCGGATGATCTGTTCTGCATACGGAATGAAAAGGTATGGAGACAGAATACATCCCTGATGAACCCCCTTCTTGATTTTGAACCATGTAGTGTTTCCTTGCTCTGTTCTGACAACTGCCATTAGTAATGGCAATATCTGGTGACTTCAAGAGGCATTAGAAAGCTTGGTACAGTGAACAGCTACTGTGTTCCTGATGTCTTCATTCTTTTTTATTTTTTATTGAGCATAGTTGGCTCAGGATTTCTTAAGCTGAAGGAGGTGAAAAACAAATTCAAGCCACGTGTGGCAAAAACTGCCAGATGTGCAGGCTGGATTTAGAAGACGTCATGGTACTAGGGATATTGTAGCTAATGTTAGATGGATCTTGGCAGAAAGCAGAGAATACCAGAAGAATGTCTATCTGTGCTTCATTGACTATGCAAAGGCTTTTGACTGTGTGGATCATAACAAGCTGTGGCTGACTCTGAGAAGAATGGGAATTCCAAAACATTTGATTGTGCTAATGGGAAACCTATACTTGGACCAAGAGGCAGTTGTCAGAACAGAGCAGGGAGACACTACATGGTTCAAAATCAAGAAGGGGGTCTGTCAGGGATGTATTTTGTCTCCATACTTTTTCATTCTGTATGCAGAACAGATCATCTGAGATGCTGGGCTGTACGAGGAGGAACGTAGCATCAGGATTGGTGGAAGATTCATCAATAGCCTGTGTTATCCTAATACACACCCTGCTTGCTGAAACTGAGGAGGACCTGAAGCTCCTGCTGCAGAAGGTCAGGGACTGCAGCTTTCAATACAGATTGAAGCTCAACATCAAGAAAACAAAGATTCTCACCACTGGGCCAATTGGCAGCATCAGTATGGATGGTGAAGAGATTGAGATAGTTAACAGTTTTGGTTTACTTGGCTCCACGGTCAACACTCTTGGTAACAGGAGCCAGGAAATCAAGAGACGAATTGCATTGGGAAAGTCAGCTGTGGGAGACCTCTCAAGAGTACTGAAGAGCAAAGATGTCAGGCTGGAGACTAGGTGCGTCTGACCCGGACTATGGTCTTCACAATTATTTGCTATCCATCGGAGAGTTGGGGCTCTTGTACATAGGATCGCTATGAGTCACGAGCGACTCGATTGCACATAACAACAACAACAACAAGTTGGCCTACTGGTACGGAAGTGTGTTGACAACCCAAATGCTCACATTTCTAGCAGCTGCTCCACAGGGTGAAGATGAACAATCTCCTCTCATGCTACTTACTGCCTATGAAATCCCCTGGAGGGTTAGCTATGAGTCAGGTCCAGTTCTACTATACGTAATAACAACAACAATGACACATTTACTAAATAACATAGACCAACACTTTCTGCGTGTGGAGTTCAGCGAGATGGATTACATTCTCCATGCTGTACATCCAATCGCATCCCTGATGTTTGGAGTTGTGCCCCCCCGATGAACATAAACTCACTGCCCCTTAAGTTTTCTATACAATTTTTCAATGTTCCATTCTCAATTTGAGTCCATATAGGTAGTTGTTCAAAGGGTACAGCACTGTGCTGCAATCCCGAAGGCACAAAGTTCCCCGCCGGAGAAGGGGGGATAATCTCTTCCTGTGCCAGTTTGATCTGATTCAATGGGACACAAGTTAAAAAAAAAAAAGGGTACAGCACTTAACATAGACAATCTTTACTAATGAAAATAAACTCTTGTTTGATTTGGAGATGACATTTGGGATTTTTGTTTGTTTGTTTTGGTTTAAGGATTATGGGATCCTTAATTTTTTAAAATCCTTGGATCTTGAGGGCTGTGACCTTTGGCTCTTCCTGCCTCCTCCAGTGAATGGGAATACCAAGTCTGCAAGTTGTTTATTTGTCCTAGTTCTGTAAAATCAGTACACTGAATTACTTTCACTCTAAAGTAAGGTTCTTAAAAAGCAAAATATTATGAAACACTTGAACTGTTAAAATATACAGTCAAATTTACCCATTAGGGAGCTCTTGTAGCTTGTTGTTATTGTTCTGTGTTGCCAGGTAGCCTGTGATTCGTAGTGACCCTGTGTACAACAGCTCTGAAACCTGCCCTGTCCTGAACCAGTCTCACTGACTCTAACACACCTATCCCCATTGCCCCAGTTACTGTATCAATCCATCTCCTCTGAGGTCTTACTTTCCTGTGCTGTCCCTACACCCTTCTGAGCATGATGTCCTTCTCCAAGGATTGGTCTCTCTTGGTCATATGCCCAAAGTGTGTGAGATGGAGCATCAAAATCCTAGCCTCCAAGGAGAAACTTAGTTTCACCCTCTCCAAGACAGACCTATGGTGATAAGGAATTGCACTGCCAATCCAAAGGCATGTTGAGTGGTATGTGGAAGGTCAACTAAGGGTCAGTTTTGATTTAATGTATACAACAACAACAACTATAATTCATCCATTGGCAACCAGTAAGTTAGAAGAAAGAACAGCAACAAAAAAAGTTAAGAAGTAGTAACCTTGATCCCTAGTTGACAGCAATTCAGCTAACAAGCCCTGAAGCATCTAAGGATTTGCAATAAATCAGGAACAAGGTGCTTTCTGTCTTACTGTCCATCTTTTGTAGTGTGTTGCCCTTGCAAGCATGTCCCAAGGTAGTCTGCATGGTTTACCACATCAAGTCAGTGAAAGGAAGCGAAAAGATGTGCTCCTATTTAAGGACATAGCTAGGCACTGCATCCATCATCAATTCTGCCCTCGTGTCATTGACTTGAACTTGCTGAAATGGCCCTCATTTCTTCAAGACAGGAAAATGTAATTTCCCCCCTCAGGTTGTCCAGGACCTCATAAAAAAAGAAGACATTCTGTTATGTTGATTTGTTATTGGATGCCATTAAGATACGGGTGGGTGGGTTTAAACCACCAATCTCGTAGTTAGCAGCTGAGTGCTTAATGTGTACCTCTCTGAAAGAGAAAAGGGAAATTATATTAGAGACAGATAGCAGCTTTGTTAAACCCCATGTGTTGTTGTTGTTGTTAGGTGCCATCGAGCCAAGCACAACTCATAGTGACCCTATGAACAAAAGATCTGAACCATATTCTAATAAAAAAATAAAGTTAATTCTTTGAGAACTAAAAAAAAAGATCTAAACCCTGTTCTATCCTGCACCATCCTCACACTTTCTGACACACAAGAGCCCATTGCAGCAGTCACCGTGTCAATCCACCTCGCTGAAGGTCTTCCTCTCCTTCACCGACCCTCCACCGTTCTCAACATCATGTAAGAAATAGCTATAAAGAGAAGAAAGGCCCGCCCTCCTCTGAATGCCTGGGTGCTTCTTTCTAGGATCCAACTAGCTCCTTGTTGTTGTTGTTATGTGCCATTGAGTCGCTTGCTACTCATAGTGACCCTATATACAAGAGATCTAAATGCCATTCTATCCTGTGCCAACCTAGCCATCTCAAACACACTCATTCCCACCAATCCACTCACAGAATCGATCTGTCTCATCGAGGGTCTTCCTCTCCCAAACACGATGACCCTTTCCAAGGACCAGTCCCTCCTTACAACATGCCCAAAGTATGTCAGACGAAACTTCAGAATCCTTGACTCCAAGGAGCATTCTTGCTTCACCCTCTCCAGGACAAACCTGTTTGTTCTCCTAGCAGTCCATGGTATATTCAACTCTCTTCTCCAGCACCACAGCTCAAATGCATCAATTCTCTTTCTATCATCCCTATTTACTGTCCAACTGTTTGATGCATAGCATGTAATTGCAAAGACTATAGCCTGGATCAGGCATACCTTAGTCTCCAGCCTGACATCATTGTTCTTCAGTACTCTTGAGAGGTCCCTCACAGCTGACTTTCCCAATGCAATTCATCTCCTGATTTCCTGGCTGCTGTTAACAAGTGTTGACTGCGGAACCAAGTAAATTAAAACTGTTATCTCAGTCTCTTCACCATACATACTGATGCTGCCAATTGGCCCAGGGGTGAGAATCTTTGTTTTCTTGATGTTAAGCTGAAATCCATATTTCAACTAGCTCCTAACTGGGACTAAAACCCTAGTGTCAGACCTCTTTATTTTGAGTCCAAATCAATTCCTCTGTGAGAGTCATGCCAAACTTCACATTTCCAGCACAATGTTAACAACATCAAAAATAAAATTATTTCTAAAAGGTTATTGTTGTTGTTATGTGCTGTCGAGTCATTTGCAACTCATAGCGACCCTATGTACAACAGCCCTAAACCCTGCTCTATCCTGTGCCAATCGCATGGCCTCTGACACACCCATCCTGATTACCTCAGTCACTGAATCAATCCACCTCATAGAGGGTCTTCCCCTCCTGCGCTGTCCCTTCACCTTACCAAGTATGATGTCTCTCTCTTTCCTTACAATATGTCCAAAGTATGTCAGACGAAGCCCCAGAATCCTTGCCTCCAAGGAGTAGACTGGTTTAACCCTCTCCAGGATGAATCTGTTTGTTTTCTTGGCAGTCCATGGTACATTCAATACTTTTCTCCAGCACCACAGCTCAAAGGCATCAATTCTCCTATCTTCCCTAGACATTGTCCAACTCTCTGATGCATAATAAGTGACTGCAAAGACCAGGTAAGCGTTACAAAACTCCACCAAACTCAGAGTATAGGAGAAGATGTTCATGGAACTAAGTTGACAATAAATGGTGGAAAAAGCAACAGGTATTTCTTCCTCTTCAGGAATCCTGGGGGTGGTGTGCATTATGTGTTGTTCTTCTCAGGCCAGTGGTTCAAACTCACAGCTGCAATCTTCTCCTGTAAAGATTTACAGACTTGGAATTCCAATGGAGAGTTACTATGAACTGAAATAAATTTGGTGGCAATGGGTTCTTCCTCTTTCAATCGCTCTCCCACTACCATTGAGTCGATTCCAACTCATAGTGATCCTACAGGACAGAGTAGAACTGCCCCATCAGGTTTTCAAGGCAGTGAGTCTTTTTTTTTTTCAGAGGTTTCTTTTTTTTTTTTTAAATTTAGGTTGTTTATTTTTCATTTCAATGAACATCTACAGAGATTTTGGGATTCCATTCATTCATTGTTGCACCCTTCTCCCCGCACAAACGGCAGTGAGTCTTTTCAGAAGCAGATTGCCACATCTTTCTTCTATGGATCAGTTGGTGGATTTGAACAAATAACCTCCCAGTTAGTTGCACAGTACTTAATCAATCGGACCATTAGGAATCCTTTAATTACTGTTACGAGGAGAATCACCAGAGTCTATGTTCCTCCAAGATGGTGTTAAAACAATCTTGGTCAATGGCCACAAAAAATGATTCTTAAGTGGCAACACTTTAGTTTATGGTGCATACAAGGAGTTAACAGTCCTGGGAAGAGTCTTTCTAGGGAGCGGTCATTGGGTCTGACACTTGCCCACCAGCAAAGGCAGGAGGGATTAACACAGCGTTGCTAAAGAAGCTATTGACAGTTAGCTTTGAGACAGATGTCACTTACATTGCTGTGCACTACAGGAAGAATTATACCAAACAACATGATTAATCACCAGTGGGGTCTGAGTCACCAGGGGCTCTTACACATACTTCATAAAGATGAACAAAAGCTTCTGCTCTAAGTAATGCAGATTTAACCAGCAATGCTGCTTGGCGTGTCCTTAGCTGTGGCAACACGTTGCTTTATTGTTGTCGGGGATTTTGTCAGGGGGAGATGAAGGAGGGGAGAAATAAAGGAGATACAACCAGGCAGATGAATATTAGAGCTTTCATGCTTGGTTCAGAAAGGCACTGCACGTGGGGGTCAAACCCGGAAGTATACAAAATAAAGAGAAAGATGCTGGCTTATTGGCAAGGCGAGAGAAGAGGGCAATTATTGAAGCTATTGCTTCCTCTCTGGATCTCTGTTTTGGTCACCTTTATAAATATTAAATGAAATTTCCATAAGATATCCACAGCTAGTACCTCTTCTCATTAGCTTTTATTTTCTAAGTCAGGGACTCATAATAAAAAATATTACACCAAGGTGAAAAAAAAAAACCCCAATTATGGTGGAAACAACAAAAAGCTGTGGGTTATTTTCTGACTTTCAAGGGGAATGACATTGTGAGTTGAACTTGAACATTTTATCATAAGCACTGGTGCATTGCTCACTGCTTAACAGCATCTTCCCCTGTTGAGTTCTATCATGTGAATATTTCAGGAGCTTGCTTATGCCTTTCCTGCCTTCCAAAGACACACAAGAAATTCAACACAAACATAACAAATGGGTCTGCCCTGGATAGGGTGAAAGCAGGCTTCTCCTTGGAGGCAAGGATTTTGAAGCTCTGTCTCACATAATTTGGGCATGTTGCAAGGAGGAACCAGTCCTTGGAGAGGGACTTCATACTTGGAAAGGTGGAGGGACAGCACAGCAGAGGAAGACCCTCGATGAGATGGACTGACTCAGTGCCTGGAGTAATAGGAGTAGGTAGGTGTGTCAGAGGCAATGAGGTTGGCTCAGGATAGAGCAGGGTTTAGAGCTGTTGGACATGAGTCGGACTTGACTCAATGACACATAAAAACAACAACAAAGACTTGAGCACTTCAGGAACATGAGGTTGAGATGCTGCTACTTTTCTTGTACAGGAGATGAAGTTGGTTAACATTGATGTAAATGTTCTCCACTGCTGCCAACTCAAAGGCACGTGGTTCGAATCTACCAGCTACTTTGTGGAAGAAGGCTGTGCAGTCTCCTCACATATGATTTACTGACCCTGAACATCCACTGGAGGGGCAGCCATGAGTTGGTTCTGATTCAATGGCACATAACAAATAAGAGAGTATGGCATAGGAGTGCTGGTGGCTTATTGCGTACTACTGCAGGCTGTTAACCAGAAGGTAGACAGTTCAAATCTACCAGGAGCTCCAGGGAAGAGAGATGGAAAGCATCCCTCCCCTTTCGGAACCTGGTAGAGGGTTGCTGTGAGTTGAATCAACTCAGGATTGGGTTTGACTTTGGTTTTGTGATACAAAAGGAGCCCTGGTGGTGTAGTGGGTTAAGCATTGCCCTGTTAACTGAAAAATCCGTGGTGAGACCTCACCAGCTGCTCAGTGGAAGATGATGAGGAAATCTCTACCTGTTAAGATTTACAGTTTTAGAAAATCTCTAGGGCACTTCTGCTTTGTCTTCAGGGGTCACTATGAGCTGGAGTTGATTTCAGGGTAGTGTATTTGTGGGCCAAAAGCTTGCAATTTTGGAAACTCTATGGGATAGCTCTACTCTGTCCAATATGATCACTACTAATTCAACGGCAATTTGATGAGGTGTGTGTCTTACACTGGAAACAGAAAGCTAGATAAGCTCAAATGCCTAGCATCTCAGTCAAATGGAGAAAACAAACCCATAAATAAACAGATTATAGTTCACTGAGCAACAGTTAAAAGGAATGATGCACAACATATCCCAAAAGCACCGAGGAAAGAAAAGATAGCTGAACTAGCCATCCCTGGGAGTGACACTTAGAAAGTAGATGTAGCAATTTGCTGGGTAACTCAGGAATGAACAGGCTCCTCTGGAAAGAAGGAATAGCAGATAAGAGGCTGGAAATAGTGAGGTGAATTTCACCATCCATTGCCATTTGGATGATTCTGACTCATGGCTGTATCAAAGTAGAGCTGTGTTCTGTGGGATCTTCAATAACTGGATTTTCAGAAGTTGGTCACCAGACTTTTCTTGAAGGTGACTTTAGGTGTATTTGAACCTCCAACCTCTCAAATTCCATAAGAAATTTAGGGAACCACTAATAGTTCAGTGTGACTTCAAGCAGGTCATGAATGGAAAAGAAGTGGAAAAGGAATCTAAGAGAGGATTTTGATGCTCCTATAAGGAGTCTATTTTTTGTTGTTTTGCATTTTATCTTATAGATGACAAGCTGACATTGACTCAATGGCATCTGGAGTAAAAAATAAGTTCTCAGCAGAAAGTCTTTTCCTTTCTGGGCAGTCACAGCTTCTAGACTGATCCCTAGAGAATCACTGGGAATGAGAACAAACCATTCTGACAGAAGCTGTCGGAAGATAGCTCTTCTCTCTCTCTCTCAAGACTTAAAAGCAGGATGGAGACTATCATCTCAGCTATAAGAATCCTTCATTACAATTACATGAGACATTAGGCAACAGGGAATCTAAGACACATATAAATTTGTGTCACTCTGTGACCCATTTTGCTATCTTCTCAGACTGGGAAAAGAGGAACACTTGCCTAGGGAACTCTGCTTCAGTTAGTAGATCTGCTCATTGACTTGGTCAGTATTTACTCAACATCTACTAAATTCCCATCTCTGCTTGAAATGAGCAGGTAGAGGAAGAAGATAGAAATGTGATTAAGACATGATTTTCACCTTCAAATGATGCATGTGCATGTGTATATTGTTGCTAGGTGCCACTAGATTGATTCCGTCTCACAGCAGCCCCACGTTACAGGGCGGAACAAGTCCTTAAGGACTTTCTATTGCGTAATCTTCGCAGGTTACCTCGTATTTTCTACCTTGGAGCTTCTGGGCAAGCTCAAACTGATTCACTTCAGTTAGCAGCTGAGGGCCTAACTGTTGTGTTACCAAGCCTCTAGATAGAGTCATAATGGGAGGTATGCACCTAATACTAAAACATTTGCAGATCTGTAAGATTTTCCAACGTCCTCTACAATCCGATCTGATGCTGAATAGATAAAAGAGAATGTTCTAAGATTTTGAGATAGCTTTCTAAAGATACATTAGAAAAGGGAATACACATACACACACACCCCCACCCACCCATGTAATCCCCATTATATTTGACTTGGAGAGGGTTAAACCAAGTTTCTCCTTTGGGCACACGACTAGGAGGGACTGACTGGTCCTTGGATAAGGACATTATCTTTGAATGGGTAGAGGTACAGTGCAAGAGAGGAAGACCCCAGATGAGATGGACTGATATGATACAGTAACTGGGGCAATGAGGGTAGGTGTGTTGGCGTCAGTGAGACTGGCTCAGGAAAGGGCAAGCCTCAGAGCTGTTGTATATAGGGTCATTATGAGTTGCAGGTGACTCGACAGCACGTAACAACAACAACAACAGTTTGAAAGAACTTATCTACAAATTTGTATAGTTCATATAAACCTAATATATCAATGTTTCATTTAAACTGTGGACAGTTGGATTACAATTTTTGAAGGGCATTCTATCTTTTCCCCTATTACAACCCACTTCTTGTGTTGACTAAGCAAACTCTTTCCCAGTCCATCTCCAGAGTACAAATCAGAATATGCACATAGGGATTATTCATACTCAGGTGATGATACATTCCTCACAATACTTTCTGGAACAGTCCTTCTTAAAACATGAGCTGCCATGTTACATGCTGCTCAGATATTTGGGCGTGATCCGCCCCCTTTCCAAGGCTTCTCTGGCATTATTGGCATGTTAATTATTACAGCAAATGATAAAATGTGCAAAATGGTACCCCACCCTTCTTAATGACATAAATAAATGGAGCAATTAATTTTATACAATAAAAACAAGCAATACAATAACTTACAAATTTGGAGTTTCTTCATTATTACATCAAATTGCAAAATGGAAACATGTAATTTCAAAAGGCTCATAAGTAAAAATGGAAACACAGCTGATGCCGCGTCAGCTTGTGGGCTGCAGAATAATGTGGGGTTTGCACAGTGTGGAGCAGGCAAAATCTTTTAGATACTCCAGACCCGGTAGGATTCAGAAACTATAAATCTGCCTAGCGCTGAGCCGGCCCAATTATCCAAGGCATCTGTGTGCTGCAATGAAAGACAAAGCCCTGGTGGTGCAGTGGTTAAAGAGCATGACTACTAATTGAAAGGTTTGCAGTTCAAACCCACCAGCAGCTCTGTGGGAGAAAGATGGGGCAGTCTGCCTCTGTAAAGATTACAGCCTCGGACACTTAGTGAGGGAGTTCTCCTCTGTCTTGTAGGATCTGTAGGATTGCAAATTGACTTGATGGCAGTGAGTTTGAGGTTTGGTTTAAAGAAAAAGAAAATCTCCAGCTTAGTTTTTGTTGCACTTCCTGTTAGTGGAGTCCTGGAACTCTACCTGCCTAGTAGTTACGAGTTTGCACCAAAGGAAGGCACTTTGAATCTACCAGCCACTCTGCAGGGAAAAAGAAGAGCAGTCTAATCGAGTGTGATTTACAGCCTCTGAAAACCCACTGGAAGGTCAGCCATGAGCCAGCTCCAACTCGATGGCACAAAACAACAACAGTGGAACCTCCACAGTTACTTTACTTGGGCTCCTCACTTCCACTTATCTGCAGCTGCCGAAGCTGGGAGCCTATGATTGATCTTGTAACTTCAATAGCTAGCAAGAGAGACATAGGGAAGCACATTTCCTGGGAGAGCTGACAACAATTTTTAAAATAAAATGTGTGTGAACCATGCCTGACATACTCTAATGCCCACCATCTTTGAATCTGTCAGTTTCTGAGCTGACATTTGGTTCCGTGTGTTTGTTTTGGTGTGTGAGAGAGTAACACATATTTTCTTTGACATCTTGTGCAATTTTATAAGTATTCAGGGCACATTCCCTGCTTTGCATGGACAATGTATTTGCACAGTTGTCAGAATGATGGACAGGGGAGCAAGTGATAGGACAGAGTGCTGATCTTTGCTTGTTATTACATACAATAGCCTGGTAGGAATTGTGATGTGTTGGGGAGACAAACTGTGTCCCATTCTGGAACATATTAAGTTTGTCTCCAGGACACACATGACTTCGCTAGGGTGTCGAACCTCATTCATAATAGATGCTAATCTTTTCAGGGCTGACTGATGACAGCACTTCCTTCCCTTCACGGAATTAGAGCTGGGTTTTATCAAAGGACTCAAACTGCCTGCTAATTAGACTAATTCCCTTCATCATGAATTATTTATTTCCATTGGTAACCGATCACTGTGACATTAATGGGTTCTGCTCAACTTAGTTTCATACTAATACACACTAGGAGTTAAATGTTTAAAAACTCCTGATACTTCACTCCAGGTCAAGTGTAGCTTTTGTCTAATATTTGACAGATTTGACGAAGCTTTGATGATTATGTTTTAGGGACAAATTAAAAAAGGACAAAGTCCCAGATGTGATTTAGATAGGAAAAGAAAGACCTTTCTTCCTCTGCACAGGTGTTTCTTGACTTACTCAGAACAGAGCATCTTGTTCTGGGCTGTGCTGTCTGCGCTGTACAGCATTTTATCAAGGTCAAACTATCACAGAAGCATACTGCTGATGCTATTCGTGCTTTGAGTAGCACTTCATATTTAAAGTAGACACAGGACCAGCTAGAAAAGTGGAAGTGGTTTTGAATTCAGTTCTTGTTGGCTGTAGAGAAAAAAAATCAGAATCTAAAAGCTTTAAAAATTATATTTCTAAAATGCACAATGCACTTTAATAAAAACCTGGAATCTACAGATGAAGTCTGACGTCTTAGGAGCTTCTAAGTTTGCACAGATTACTATCTCTCAAAACGGAATGCATGGTTCACCTGTATCCTGGAAGTCTTTGTTAAGATGTAGATTCTTGTCCCTTTTCAGCAGGAAGTAGCTAAGAGAATATGCCGTCCCCTTTTCCTTATGACTCAGGGTGAAGTCTCTCTCAGGGAGGAGTGATAGGGAATGGCAAAGGACACACTGACAAAGAAGATTAATCTGAACTGGCTTTGACAAGCACTGTGGCATTTGGACAAGAACAAACTGGGAGGAGGGTAGAGAGAACAGTGCAACAATGAATGAGTGGAAGCCCAAAATCTCTGTAAATGTTTATGAAAATTAATAAAATATAATTATAGAAAAAAAAAGATGTAGATTCTTAAGCTGTAAGAGGTCTTTTGGCCTCTCTGGAATGAACCCAAGAATTTACATTATTAAAGCAGTTTGAGAATCATTGAATTTAGTTATCTAGAAGAACAGTAAAACCATTATTTTATCAGAAACAGTGAATCACCTTATCAAATATGGGTAGCACAGTAACTGATAGGTGGTGTGCTGGCTTCTGGAATCACTACTACAGCAGTTTGATCAACACATACACACAGCACAAGTGCACATTGTGTCTATTGCCTGATCCGGCAGCATTGTCAATGAGGCCTGTGAAAGCAGCTAATTAATCTAGATCTTGGTCAATGTCAGGGCCTCACACCTTTGCTGCAAAAGAGGCACATGTCAAAGAGGAGGCATAGTGGTTACTATGCCATGAGGTGATCGCATCAGGTGTGAAGACCTGCAATAAGTTTATACTAAAGCACAAATTTGTGCTGGGAAGTTTCATTATTAAGTATCAGACAGTGAAAATGGTAAAAGAAAAAGTAGAAAGGAAGCAGTTTAACGAGCGGTAACTAGAGATGAGGTGGCAAATGCGGAGCAAACATTTTATGTAGTCCACCAAAGAGACAAACCCCACAAATAACAGGTTCTGCTAAAAGCGGCTACAGTTCCAAATTGAAGACTATGACATTTAGGTCAACGATTCGTCATCTCAAACCACATGTACCTGCATGAATAGAAAACAGCGCTTTCCACACAGGTAAGGTTACTATGAGGAGCAAAGTGTCATGTATACACCTTGTTAGGCATTCACGAGTTTTTCTGACCCATAGTCACCCTCATGTCACAGAACTGCCCCGTAGAGTTTTCTAGGCTGTAATCATTATAGAAGCAGATTGTTGGATCTTTTCTTGAGTGGAACCACTGAATGGGGTAAAAACACTAACTTTTCAGTTTGTAGCTTAGTGCTTAACTGCCGTACCACCAAGGTTCCTCTGGCACACTTATTGTTGCTGTGGTTATGTACTGTCGTGGTGACTACAACTCATAGTGTCACAATGGTTCTGAACCTTGTCCCATCCTAAACCAACCTCACCATCTCTGACACACCTGACCCAATTGCCATAGTTACTGCATTAATCCATTTCATCCAGGGGCTTTCTCTCCTGCACTGATCTTCCACTCTTTCAAGCACAATGTCCTTCTCTAAGAACTGGTCCTTCTTGGCAACATGTTCAAAGTATGTGAGATGAAGTTTCAAGATCTTGCTTCTAAATAACAACCTGGTTTCACTTTCTCCAGGATAGACTTATTTTTTTTTCTCTTGTCAATCCATGGTATGTTCAATTCTCCAGCATCACATTTCAAAGGCATTGAAACTTCTTCTTCTGTCGTCTTTAGTTCTTGTCCACCTCTCAGATACATAATAAGCAATTGAGAAGACTATGGCCTGGACCTTAGTCTCTAGACTGACAAAATTGCTTTTTAGTAGTCTGGAGAGGACCTTAGCAGCAGATTTCCCCCTATGTAACTAGTCTTTTGATTTCCTGAGTGTTGGTGCCAAGGGTGTTGATTGTGGATTCAAGCAAGATGAAATTATTAACAACTTCAACCTTTACTCTGTCTATAATGATGCTGCCTGCTGACTCAGTGGTGAGAACTTTTGTTGAACAAGTTTGTTTCATCTGCCTAGCTTGGGTTGGTGATGAGTCTTCCTCTAATTCCAATTCCACATTTTTCTTCATAAAGTTCAGCTTCCTGGATGATCTGATCAGCGTATAGATTGAAAATGTAGGGAGAAAGGATATATCCATGACACACTTCTTTATTGATTTTGAACCATGCATACTTGTTAAACCCTAGGAAGTTTATCCTAATTTTATTTTAAGGCACAGTCAATCTATCCTTCAGATTTTAAGAAGTGTGGTAATATTATATATAGATTTGAATTTTAGCTCTGTTGGCCTAGCCCAAGGGGATTGCTAACCCAAAGACCACGGTTCTCTGGAAGTTCAAGTTCCTTGGGAGACAGATGGGCAGTCTCCTTTCATGTGATTTACAGCCTCGGAAACCTGCATCAGCAAGGAGTCAGTTGTGACTCTACAGAAGTTAGAGTTAACAATTATTGTCTTTAAGTAAATATATACCTCCACACAAAACACATATTTATGAAGTACTTACTGGATTCTAGCATAACATCTGTTAAATTTACAGGGAAATATGAATTAATTAAGAATTTATGGATGTTTTCTGAACTGTTTATATGTGCAACTGTTTCATTCTATGGATGTTTCCATAAAAACACACCTGGATAGAATATTGATTTGTTCTATGAAGTTTGTGTATGTTTTTTGAACTGCTTGTGTGTACAGCTGGGTTGTTATCACTGAAATGACAGGTATTATTTTTCTATTTAAGAAAAAATGGTAACTAATTTAAGTTTATTAGTAAAATGTAGATGTTTTAGAATTTTACTTTTCTTTTTTCCACAAATGACATCTGTTCTGCATTTTCTCACACAGAGATTCACGTGTGTATAAACAAATCTTGAATGTCACATCACTGTCTGGCTGTCCTCTGGTGGCACAGTCTGTAAGGAGCTGTGCTGCTAACTCAAAGGCAGTGTGTGCCACTCTGATGGTTCGAGACTATTAGTGACTCTGTGGGAGAAAGAGAGGGGTAATTGCAGTACTACTTTTCTCCCTCCTTTGATTTACTCGTCATTGCCTCTACAAGTATTTCTGCAGCTGGAATGATTTTAGCTTGAGAAGCCCTCTCATGTGCTAATATTTGGTATTTAGAGTGATTCATACTCTCAAACCTCTTAAAAAGCAGAGTATCATTTCAAAAAATCCTAGAGATAGCTTTTCCTCAGAAACATGTATCAAGGGATTCTGGCTAGTTATTTCTAAAGGTTCTCATGAGATGATGCCCTAATTGCCTTTACCTGCCTCTTATAGAGAGAGGCTGTAGCAGATTACTCAATAAGAAAGGTAAGCAAGGGTCTATTTTGCTTACTTCTGTCTTTTACCGTATCTTATTTGTGTTTATTTACTAATCTATAGTTAACAATTGTACATGTGAGATTGTTCACTGCATATTAGTAAATAAGCTTGTGCTTGCCTTGCCAGGGATATTTCATCCATGTTGGGATTGTCAATTTAAAGAGGCTCTGATTCTGTAGGAAGGCACTGTGTGATTGGAGAGTGATGCAAGTCATACCTACAAGCAGTAGAATCTTTGATGTGGTAGAAAAATGTTCAATTGTTCACCACAAATTAGTAAATAGATACAAGTAATCCCATGCTTATCTTGCTTGTTGAGTAATCTGATGCCGAGGGGATGATATCAATTTTGAGAAGACTTGTTAAAGACATTTTCTCTCTCATTGCCATTGAATTGGAACCAACTCATAGCTAACCCTTACGTGAATTTTCAGAAGCTGTAAATTGCATGAGAAGAGATTGCTTATCTTCCTCTCTTAAAGTAGTTGGTAAATTCAAACTGCCTGGGAAACTCCTTACCCACTATACCACTTGTCCTTGTTGTTGCTGTTGTGTACCATTGAGTCAAAACTGACCAACAGCTGACCTTCCAGATTTTCAGAAGCAGTTAATTGCACAGGAGGAGATTGCCCATCCTTCTCTCGTGGAGCAGCTGGTGGCCTCGAACCCCATGCCTTTGGGATATGTAAAAAATAAAACCTTAAACTCATTGCTGTTGAGTTGAGATCAACTCATAGCTGATCCTTGAGCAGGTTTTCAGGAGACTTCCTTCCAAGAAGGATTGAATAACTATGCTGGTGAATAAACATGCTTAATAAGTACTTACTAATTTTAAACCTCAATGGTTTCAGCAAATTGTATTTTGCAGCACATAAGGGTAGGCCTAACATTGCTTATATTTTGAGATTCTGTCTATTCTTTCTGACCTGACCCTCAGGAAACTCTGCTGTTGGTTTTGAATGGTATTTTCTGACTTAATATGACTGTTTATGCAGGGTTGAAGATGGTAAGCAAAGAAAGTCAGTGAGGCAGGGCCTAAAATTAGAAAGAGAAATCATCAAGTAGTTTAGTAGAATCTTGGGTGTAGTAAAAATTCATATCCCTGGAGGTGGACACTGTGATAACATATGCAGAGAGAAAATAATGTGACCTAGCAGTTAATGAGGTCTACTGGACATTTAGATCACCTATGCAAGCATTCCTGCATATCCTTCAGGTTATTCAAGGAAAACAACTCTCAAAATTACAGTTACTTGCTTTTTAAGTAACTAAAAGTTTAGAGTATTAAATGAGAAATTGAGTAACTATATTTTTTTACTTATTAGGAAACATTTTACAGTGTCATATCCCTTCATAATATAATTATTGACTTAATCCTGGTTGTGAACTTGTCTGGAGCTCCTGAGGTTTTTTTTTTCTGGTTCTGGTGAGGCTTGGGGGGAATGTTTACTTGCCATTGGGTGTGAGTCGATTTTATTTGGCCTCCTATTTTAAAAGGCATTTGGTCACCAGTTTGGGGCTGGAATCCATATTGGAAGTCATCTAGAAGCAGCCAGATTCAACAAAGGTTTGTTTTCTGGTTCTGGTGAGGTTGGGTGTGGAATGTTTACTTGCCTTTGGGTGTGAGCTGTTTTCATTTGACCTCCTGTTTAAAAAGACATTTGTTCACCAGTTTGGGGCTGGAATCTTTTTTGTGAAGTTTTCATTGTTTTTGGTCAAACAGTCTTCTAAGTGGTATAGCCCTGGTCTGTCCATTTGCTGTAAAGTAACTCGTGATCGCTGTGATGTTAAACACTGTGACACTGATGTTTCAAATGTGATAATGGCTACGCATGGTGGACAGTGTTTGATGGAGCTCCCAGATTAAAATGGGTTTGAAAGGAGAAGTGGCATCCACTTCCCAAATAGCTTGCCTCCAGAAACTCTATGAATGAACTTGGAGAAAAGATGAAAGTTATACAAGTGTTCAGGTCTTTTGTTCCTAGAGTCGCTATGAGTCTATGACTCAATGACACTTGACAACAACATGGCATAATTAGCTAAAAAGAACAAAATATAAATTAAAAAAACAAAATAATCATGAATCCAAATACAAACAATTGAAGATGAACCATGTTGAAAAAAATATCCATATTCTGAATGTTAAACTTACACTAACATTCATTCTGACAATTATTATATTCCTATACACCTACTCCTCACTTATCAACTATTTTATCTCATATTTCACATTTACAACCATAGTGAAAAATATGTTATTTACTTATTTTGAACATAAAAAACATATATCTGGAAGTAATGAACACCTAGGTACAAGGCAAGAGTTACACTGGTTATGATGGTTTAAGGTATGTGTGACTTGGGGTGTGCCACAATTCTCAATGGTTTTTAGCAATTAAAGTAATGTCATCCTCCATCGTGTGGTATGATGTGAGGTTATCCTCTGCTTTCACATAATGTTTATTTTTGTATAGTGGCCTGGTCTTTGGAACCTAACCATGTTGAAAAATAAAGTCCTTAAAGAAGGTGTTTTCCAAAATATGTTTTAAAGGAAATTAATCCCTAAAAATATCAATAGGTCTTCTGTATGAAAAGTGCCCTATGTCCAAATACATTTGGGTAATGTTAGAATAAACATTAAAAATTTCTAGGACTATGCTTTATTCCATGATAGAATCATAGAGAACACACCTATCTTTCTGGTGGGAAGAGCTAGAACATTGGAAAACTATATAGAAAACAATTATAAACAATGGATAAGAGACAGGTGAAAGATGTGTTCAAAGAAAGAAATCAAGGTAGGCTTCACTATTATCCTGGATTCTTCCTAGAGGCAATTTCCAGAGCACAATTCCAACAGAAGCATTCCAAGAGAGAGTAGTGGATTTGCTGAGTTGAGAAAAAGGAGAGCAGAGAGACAGAGGAAGCTAGAAGTTTTTAGTTAGAATACTGAAGATAAAGAAAATATGTGGACATAATGCTCCAGGAATCTTCATGAAAAACCCTCTGAGCCTTTGCTAATTTCTAGATTGTGCATGTATAAGGCGAAACTCCATAAAACAAGGCAAAGTACAGCAGGATCTTTTAAGCTCAAGTTTACAGAAATGTTTAAACACTAATAAGTCAGAATAAAGAGTCCTCACTGGCCACTGTGAACATTGAACAGAGTTCTCAGATGGGTCGGTCATGCCTTTGGCTGGACAATTGTTGAAGTAAAGCTATTATGTTGTACCATAGAGTTGGAACCAACTCATAGCTGACCTTCCTGTGCGTTTTCAAAGGCAGTTAATAGCACGGAAGGAGATTGTACATCCTTCTCCCATGGAGCAACTGGTAGCCTCAAACTATGTGCCTTTGGTTGCAGTGCAGTTTCTTGCCACTAGGCCACCAGAGCTCCCTAAAGCTTACTATAGGCTGACAATAACATCATTAAGAAAACAGGTTTAGAATGATCAAGCAGAAAAGCAAGTAACTCAACTGCTTCCCCAAACAAATCTTAACACCCTTTAAAAGAAGATAAAAAAATTTCAGGCTCACTCTTTTTCTGAGAAACAATAGCTAGCCACACAACCAACGGTCTATAGTAGGATCCTTGCCCATTGTTCAGCAGTTTCTGTAAAATCAGCCTGTGTTTCTACAGTCACCCTGGGGCAAGTTCAAGGAGACAATGCAAAATGGTGCCTGCCAGAAATTTGCATAGAAACAGAAAGCCTTGTTTGCAAATGTTTAGATGGCTGGTCATGTTGCACAATTATGTTGGAGCAACCAAGAATTGACATTTCTGAGAGCACTGAGGTCATTAAAACTAAGAAAACTAAGGCAACTATATATGCGACCATTAAACAAAGAAAACTAAACACTGAAGACTTTAGGTGGCTTATTTGGATGTTTCATGACTGCCATTCTCTCCCCTTCTCTCTTAATTTGTCTCTGTCTTTATGTTATTGTTGAGTTCTCACTAAATAATAAAGCAAAACTCTGTGTGTGTGTAACACACACACACACAAGCACACAGGTTTTAAAGAACATAACTGGGGCAGTTTACCCAATAAACATGGTAAGCAAGATGTACCTGTTCTTACTTATTAGTAGACAATTTTCTGTTTTTCATTGCAGCTGGTTCCAGGCATAACTGGCATCTCTCTTTCCCTCTTCCCAGAACCTTCCAACAGAATCAAGATCTCTTCAAATTTACAGTCCCTGAAAGGAATGGAGCATCCAGTAAGCAAGGCAAATTTGTTACTTTTTGATTGTAGTGAACAGTTTTATGTGTTATCAGACATGTGGTAAAGCCATGCCAAAAAAGAGGAAAATATGATTCATAGCCAGGAAAAAAAATTGGTCAATATACATGGACATAGAAATGACAGAGAAGGTACTTCTGACTTTAAAACAACTATTATAATTATGTTCAAGTTGCTAAAGAAAAGCACGGACATAATTATAAAACTGAAAGATAACTAAAAGATCCAAATGGAGTATGTGGACTGAACAAAAATTCAATGGACTGAATCAACAGCAAATTAGACACTAAGTAGAAAACAATAGCTAATATGAAAAAATAATAATAGTATCTATAGAAAATAACACACAAAGAAAAACACTATGAGGAGAAAACCCAACATAGTAGTAATAACCTGTAGAATAATTAAATGGTTTCTCATGTATGTAATTATTGTTTATTGCTGTGTGCTGTTGACTAGGAACTGACTCACAAATGATCCTCCAGCAGGTTTTCAGAAGCAGTAAACTGCATGAGAGGAAATTTCCCATCTTTCTCCTAGAAGCAGTGGATGGACTTAAATTAAGTACCTTTTGGTTGGCAATGCAACTTCATACCACCATCAGAGTTTCCTAATATGTAATTAGAATTGTATAAGAAGGGGGGAAAAGAACAATAACTTACTTGAATAAATAACTATGAAAAAGCTTCTAAATTTGATGAAAATAATAAATTCTTAAATAAAAGAAGTTAAATTATAAGAAGGAAACACATACCACCCATAAATATACCATAGTAAAATTTCTGATTAAAAGAGAATCTTAAAAGCAGATTGAAAAAAAAAAATCTTGTTACATACAAAGAACAAAAACCAAGACCACCCAAAGACTTTTCCAGAGACTATGCAAGCCAGAAGAAAATGGAATAGCATCTCTAAAATGCTGAGGAAAAACAATTGCCATTTAGAATTTTATATTCAGCAAAAATTGCCTTCAAAATTGAACACAAAATGAAAAATTTTCATGCAAACAAAAGCTGAGGGAATTAAATGAGGAAACAAGTTCTCCAGTCCAAGATGAAAATTTGGATTACATGAACACATGATGAGAGGGGAATGGAGGATTGCATTGCCAGAATGCTTTGCTGTGGTCTGCTCAAGAGCCTTTCCTTTCTCTCTAATAAATGCTGTTAGGCCTGAAAGGAAGCTCTGATGTCATAGTGAACAGGGAATTGTACCACTAACCCGAAGGTGGCGCCTCTCTGGCAGTTTGAATCCACAGTGGCAACTCAGGATAAAGATGGCCGATTTCCCCCTTTGCTACTCATAACCTCAGAAAACCCTCTAGAGGGTCAGTTATGAGGCAGTTCCAACTCAATGACAATGAGAAGGAGTGGTGGTGGTGGTGGTGGTGGTGGTGGTAGTAGTAGTAGTAGTAGTAGTAGTATGTTGCTATTGGCTTTGAGTTGAGCATGACTCATAGCAGCCCTATGAACAACAGACCTGAACTATCCTTATGATCTCTGATACATTTAAGAATATTGCTGCAGTTACTGTGTCAATACATCTCATTGAGAGTCATCTTCTTTTTTTTGCTGACTCCCATCTTTTCAAGCATGATATCCCTTTTGAAAGAACAGCATTTCCTAGCAAGATTTCCAAAGCATGAGAAATGTAGCTTTGGCATCCTTGCATCCAAGGAACACTCTGAATGCACTTTCCCCAAGACATATCTGAACATTCTTTTATATGTTCATGGGAAATTTAATGCTCTTCTCCAACACCATGACTCAAAGGCATCACTTCTTCTGCCATATTTATCTATCATTGCCCAGCTCTCAGATGCATAGCAAGTGCCTGGAAAGACCATGGCCTGAATTAGGTGCACCTTAGTCTTCAAACTGACATCAATGCCCTTCAGTATTTTTGAGAGGTGCACTGGTTGTTACATGCCATCATGTTGCTTGCCACTCAAAGCAACCCTATGTACAACAGCTCTAAGCCTGCTGTATCCTGATCTGGTCTCACTGACTCTGACACATCTATCCCCATTGCCGCAGTTACAGTATCAATCCATCTTATCTGGGGTCTTCCTCTCCTGCGTTGTCCCTCCATCCTTCCAAGTCTGATGCCCTCCAAGCTTTTGTCCCTCCTGCCCATGTGCCTAAAGTATGTGAGACACAGCTTCAAAATACTAACCTCCAAAGAGAAACTTCACCCTCTCTATACAGACTTATTTATTTTCTTGGTGGTATATGGTAAGTTTAAGACTGTTCTCCAGCACTACAACTCAAAGGCATTGCTTCTTCTTTTATCCTCCTTAGTCATTGATGAGCTCTCTCATGCATAGCAAGTAATTGCAAAGACTATGACCTGAATCAGACACACCTCAATCTCTAGACTGACATTGTTGCTTTTCAGTGCTCTGGAGAGGTCCCTGATGCAGATTTTCCTGGTGCAATTAATCTTTTGATTTCTTGATTGCTAGTACCACGGATGTTAATTGTGCATAAATGGAACCATTCCTACCTGTACTATTTAGTGACATTGACTACATTCTTTGAGTTGTGCAACAATCCTTGCCTTCCTTTCCTAAATTATTTCTACCCTATTAGTATAGACTCATTGTCCCCTAATCTTTTTAAAGTTGCTGTCAGCAATTTGACCCCATGTAGATAATATTTAGAACATAATGAGCAATGGAAATGGCAAAATCTCTTGATTTCTTGATTGCTGCTGCCATGGGCATGGATTGTGAACCAACTAAAAAAGTTGACAACTTCAATCTTTTCTCCAACTATCACAATGTTGCTATTGCTCCAGTGGTGAGGACTTTTGTTTTCTTGATGTTGAAACATAATGGGTATTGAAGGCTGTAGTCTCTGTTCTTCTGCAATAAGTGTTTCAAGACTTTTTTCCTTTCTGAAAGCAAGGTTGTATCATGAGTCTACCTCCAATCCTGGCATCACATTCTTCTACCTATAACCTAGCTTCCTGAATGATTTGTTCAACATACAAATTGAATCAGTATGGAAAAAAGATAGACAGGAACTTCCAGTATTATTTCCAAAGTTATTGCCATGTTTTGAAAGCATAAATTCTTAGTTTGTGGGCATAAAATGCCTTCTGTTAGAAGGTGAGGTTCTGAAATAATGAGTCAAGCAGTTTTGCAATATTTACTGGGGTAAAAGCAGGAAGGGAAAATAAGATTATCAAACTCTCTTTACCTTATTTCATAGACAATTTTCCATAGTTGGGTCTTCTAAGGGGCATAAATAAGTTCTTTATAGTGTGCTTATAGTTTTATGGCTCTCAAAGAAAGCCCACTTTTTCTTAAATACAAATGTGTCTCTGCTCCTATGTAATGGTGTCCCCTGAAGCTAAGCATACCATTTAGAATTTTCTATACATTCGGTAGCCTGCACATGCTTTCCAAATATAGTAGCCAGAAGATTACTTAATTTAGCTGGAAATGGCAGATTGTTGACAAAGAATCCCTGCTGAGTTTCAATGCTAAGAAATGTAGCTTTTATAAAGTAAATCATGTCTAAAGAAATAACTAACAAAGCCATTTGCTTCATATAGTGACATAATATTTAGCTCTGTCACTGAAGTATAATTGCCTTATTTTTACAGTGTTAGTCCTCTATTGATAAATATAGATTACCTGAAACAAGGCAGTTCTGGCTGCAGGGGGCAAAACTGCCACAAAGAGTGGAGCTTTTAGGTAAGGAAACTCTCATACTACTATAAGCCATCTGTGTTACCATCATACAAGTTATGATCTTTTCAATGGTCTCATGTATGCAAAAGCTGGACAATGAATCTGGAAGATCTAAGAAGAATTGATGTTTCTAAATTGACAAAGAATACTGAATATACCGTACATTGTCAGAAGAAAAAATAAATGTGTCTTGGAAGAAAGATAGCCAGAATGCTTCTTAGAGGCAAAGATGGTGAGATTTTACCTCAAGTACTTTAGACATGTGGTTAGGTCCAACCCCTGGAGAGGGCCAGTGAAAACAAAGAAGATTCAAGGAGATGGATTCACACACTAGTTACAACAATGAGCTCAAACAAAACAATGATTATGAAGATCAGGATATAGAAGTGCTTCTTTCTATAGTGCTTAACTATGGCTTAGAACAGATTCTACAACACTTAAATAAGAGATTTTATGGAACATGCATATATGACTCTTGTTGCCATTTTGCTAGTTGGTGCATGTTAGAATTAACATTGTTTCCATCAATTTTTCCTGCAAGAAGTGTTTATGCTTCCCTATATCTCTCTTCTCCTGGTTTGACCAATAGCTTTCAGGAGAATGTGACTTCTTCAGGCACCTGGGTGTCAGTAGGTAGAGAGAACTCAATCAAACTGGCAAAATGGAATTCATTCACTGATAGAACTGAACAGTAAACCAACACCCAATTCAATATTTACATTAATTACAATTAATAACAACTTTACAGGACAGGACAGAACTGCTTCATAGTGTTTCTAAGATGGTTATCTTCCGCTCTTGGAGCAGCTGATTTGAACCACTGAGTTTGCAGTTAGTTGCTGAGTTGCTTTAACCACTGTTCTCCAGGGTTCCTTAAAATTTTATAGTAGAGACATGAAATTAGCTAGATTTAGGCATTTGGGAAAATGTCTCTCCAGATCATCTCTAACTAATAAATCACTTTCCTTGATACATGGACAGCCCATGGACAGCATTAAACTCATGGGATTTTAACAGTTTATAGTACCAACGTCTCATGTAAAAAGTTTAGGAAGCATTCTTGCTTGGCTTGACTCAAGTGAATGGGTCAAAATTTCTGTTTGGTCATACCCAACTAACATATCCACTCCTTTATCGGAGTGCACGCAGGAAGAGGGATTGGACTGGATTTTTTTCAATTATCTGATGTAAGAAGATTATTAATTATATGTATGCTTCAATAATAATGCTTGGTTCCTCTCTAGAACTACTTTTGTTAAATGGTGCTTTGGAATTGGATCAATGGCTATGTTGATATGTTCTCTAAAACTTGTATTTAGGGCCACTGTATAGTATGCCAGCTGTACAAATGAATACAGAACAAAGTTTCCTTAGGAAGAGTATTTTCCTAAGCAACTACTTTGGCTTTCTTAAAAAAAATTTCAAACTTAATGAATCTTTAATTCATGTTTCTCTCATTGTTTGGCTAATTTGGAAGCGCAGTGACATATCTGTAGCAAATGTGGTAGCACTGTCCATAACAACCTGTACTGCTAACCCGGAGTTGTGGATTTCTGGAAGTTTGACTCTACAAGCAACTCTGTGGGATAAAGATAGGAGGTCTGTTCCCATTATGATTTCCAGCCTCAGTCACCAGTGGAGGGTCCCTATGTGTCAGAATTGACTTGATGGCAGTGATTTTGTAGTAGTTGTAGATATTAAAAAACCATTTCATATACTAGCCTTACTCTATAACAAATGGCTTTGTGATATACTAGTCTTACTATACAAGAGAGTTCTGGTGACCTAGTGCTAAGGAATTGTGCTGTCAACCCAAAAGAACATAGGTTTGAATCCACCAGCAGCTCCATGGGAGAAAAATGAGCAGTCATCTCCCATGGGATTTACTGTCTTTGAAAAGCTGCTGGAGAGTCAGCTATGAGTTGGTCCCAACGCCATGGTACACAGCAACAACAGCCTTACTCTATATGCTGGGAAAGGCAGAAGGTTAGCAAAAGAGAGGAAGAGTCCCAACAAGAAGGGTTGACACAGTGCCTACAACAATGGATTTGAGCAAGGCAGAAATTATGAGGATGGCACAGGATAGGACAAGGTTTCAGTCATAGGGTCCTTATGAGTCCTGGTTAACCAGAGGGCAAAAGTACAACAACCTATACTTATTTATTTTCCTGTCTTTACTTTTATTTTGTTTGATGCTATTGATTTAGTCATATTTATCATAGGTATATTCTGAACCCAAACTCAACCCATTGTCCTTAAGTCAGTGCCAACTCAAAACAAGCTACTATTTATTTTCAAAGGCTTTGACTCTTTATGGAAGAAGACGGAACATCTTTCTCCCATGGAATGACTCATGGATTCATACTGCCTACCTTTTGATTGATTGGCACCTAGTATATTAAACACTAATTTTTTATTTTGATCTTATCTTTTGCTAATTGTATTACTTTTCTTCTCTATCTACTTTTCTTCTGATTCCTACCTTTTTCGTTTTTGTATTCTACTTATTTAGAGAGTTGTGATATAAATAAGTAAATTTATTACTCAAGCAATATACCTAATATTCATTTAATAGATTTAAAAATATCACATGTTCGCAAACTGGCTCTATAAGACTGTAGAAATAATCCTTGCATCCCTCTGTAATTCTTTTTGAAGAATACCTAATGATAAAAACTAAGGTACATTTTGTGGGGAGATATTTAAACCAATTGACCTGTAAATGTTCACTCAATGCTTCTTAGAAGAAGGTCAAATCCAAGCCCATGAGTAGTTGTATAGGCAGTTGTCTTGATTCTGGTCATACACCAGTATGACAAAACCCCATTACTGATAGTGCCTGTAATCCAGCTTCTGAGAAGCTTGCTGTGTTTTGGGGATCACCTCTCCCCTGCAGATGGCTTTGCATTGCTCAGTAACTATGAAGAAATCTTGAAGGATTTAAATTAATCTAGAACTAAAATTTCTATGGACCCAATCCTAAATGATTTATCTTTCAGTCTTATTGTTGGAAATTAATCCTAGGAGTTTCATGGAAAGTTTCAGAACATCTGTTGGTTGGCATTAAATTTAGGGTTAGTCACTATCAGTCATGGTGGTTTTAGTTGTAACTTAAACAAGTATAGGAAATTTATTGCCGGAAATGCCCAGTGGTAGAGAAATTTTCATGTCAGAATTGGTCCCAAAATGCAACAATGCCAACACTGCTATCCAGTCTATTTTCTTCTCTCTTTCTGTCTTTCACTATGTAATCGTTTTCTACAGCTGGCTTATTCACAACCAACAGCTGGCAACAACTGGAGTTGGGTGCCTCTTGATATTTCTCTATCAGAAATTCCTCCATCGAGTTTCCAAAGCTGTAAATCTTTACAGGGGAAACTGTCTATCTTCCTTCTGAGAAGCAGCTGGTGGATTTAGACACATAGTGTACCATATCACCAGGGATTCCTAGGGGTAGGGCCAAGGATACACAAAATGTGTAATTAGAAATTTGTTGTCTTTGTAGGAAGGAACCTTAGTGGCACAGTGGTTAAGTGCTCACCTGCTAACTAGAATGTTGGTGATTCAAACCCACTAGGAGCTTCATTAGAGAAAGATGAAATAGTCTGCCTTCATAAATATTATAGCCTTGGAACCCAGTTGTATTCCATTCTAGAGGAATTGTCAATGATTTAATCTTATTTTGATCCACATCAGCTCCTTGGTACCAGCAGTCAGAAGATCAGAAGGCATTGCAATGGGCAAGTCTGCTGTCAGAGGCCTATCCACAATACTGAAGAACAATGATGTCAGTTTGAAGACTAAGGTGCACCTGGTTCAGGCCCTGGTCTTTCCAATCACTTGTTATGCATCTGAGAGTTGGACAATGAATTAGGATGATAGAAGAAGAACTGATGCCTTTGAGCTGTGGTGTAGGAGAAGAGTACTGAATATCCCATGACCTGCCAAAAGAGCAAACAGATATGTCTTCAAAAAAGTGCAGTTAAAGTGCTCCTTACAGGCAAAGATGGTGAAGCATTGTCCCTCATATTTTGTGCATGTTGCTAGGAGAAACTATTCCTTGGAAAGGGACAACAAGCTTGAAAAGGTGGAGGGTTCATTGAAAGAAAGGAAGACTTCCAACAAGATGGTTGATACAGTAGCTGCAGCAATGCACTCAAGAGCGTCAGAGATGATGAGGATGACACAGGATAGAACAGAGCTCAGGTCCATTGTTTATAGAGTCTCTGTCACTTGTACCCAACTCAACAGATTTTAACAACAAGCTTCTACAGGTTGGAATCAAGTCATTTGTAGTGGGGTTGGGCTTGTTTTTCTATTTTGTTGATGTTATTTTGGTGTGGGTAGAAAGAATAAAAGAAAATAAGTAATGAAAGAGTGCAGAAAAGGGAAAACAATGGAAAAAGGTCCCTGCTATCGCTAAAGTTTCAGGAAAACACTTCAGTATGCCTACTGATCCATAAAGACCCTCTAGTATCTGCCTTTAGACTAATCTCAACAGTTCCTGCTGGTGGGATTGATTGCATCATTGCTAGTTTTGAAATTCTTACATGATGCTACGTAATAGTAAAATCAACAGAATTTTAAAGGGGCTGAAAGGAAATTTTTTTAAATTTTTTTGTTTTTTTTAAATTAAATTTTATTCATTTTAATGAGCATTTAAAGAGATTTTGGGTTTCCATTCATTCATTGTTGCACTATTTTCTCTACCCTCCTCCCCAGTTCATTCCTCTTCCCCTCCCCTTGAAAGTCTGTTTTAATTATCCCATTGCCAAAGTGCTTGTCAAAGCCAGTTCTGATTAATCTCCTTTGTCAGTGTGTCCTTTGCCATTCCCTATCACTCCTCCCTGAGAGAGACTTC